>NW_026526777.1:58904231-59232231 GCF_024362965.1 Panthera pardus | reverse complement strand
GCCCTCAACTCAGGCCTTCGGGAAGACCACTGCCCTGCTGTGGGTTCGGCGCCTGGAGCCTCCTTGGTCCTAACCCTAACCCTAACCCCACACCGAACGGGGACCCTCCACCGCAACCTAAGCCGGCCTCGACCCCTAACCCTGCACTTGAGCCGCCTTTCTGCATGGGCCCTCACTTCAGCCCTCGAGGGAGATCACGAGACCGGAGTAGCTTCGGCCCTGGCGACGTCCCTGGACCGAACCCTAACCCTAGCTAAGGCTCTCTCCCCAAGAGGACCCCATGCCAAAGTCTGACAACACCACGCGCCTGGGGTCCGGAACAGGTGCAGGCTGACTCGGCATGGAACCTGGAAGCTCACCTTGTCGTTTCCCAGGCCCGGCTGCAGCTGCCGAGAGGATTGCGGGGGCCTCCTCGACCAGGGGCCCAATCACGTGTGTGGCCTTGGCAGCCACAGACGGATCCTGACCGGCAGCCTCCCTTGTGCCCTCAACTCAGCCCTTCCGGGAGACCACCGCCCTGCTGTGGGTCGGGCGCCTGGAGCCTCCTGGGACCTAACCTTAATCCTAACAGGACCCCGAACCGGGACCCTCCACCGCAACCTAAGCCTGCCTCGAACCCTAATCCTGCAATGGAGCCGCCTTCTTTCATGGGCCCTCACTTCAGCCCTCGAGGGAGATCACGAGACTGGAGTCGATTCAGCCCTGGCGACGTCCCTGGACCAAACCCTAACCCTAGCTAAGGCTCTCTCCCCAAGAGGACACATTGCCAACGTCTGACATCACCACGCGCCTGGAAGAGGTGCAGGCTGACTCGTCATGGAACCTCGAAGCTCACCATGTCGTTTCCCAGGCCCGGCTGCAGCTGCCGAGAGGATTCCGGAGGCCTCCTCGACCAGGGGCCCAATCACGTGTGTGGCCTTGGCAGCCAAAGACGGATCCTGATCGGCCGCCTCCCTTGTGCTCTCAACTCAGCCCTTCAGGGAGACCACTGCCCTGCTGTGGGTTGGGCGCCTGGAGCCTCCTGGGACCTAACCCTAACCCTAACCGTACCCCGAATCGGGACCCTCCACCGCAACCTAAGCCTGCCTCGAACCCTAACCCTGCAATGGAGCCGCCTTTTGGCATGGGCCCTCACTTCAGCCCTCGAGGGAGATCACGAGACTGGAGTCGATTCAGCCCTGGCAACGTCCCTGGACCAAACCCTAACCCTAGCTATGGCTCCCTCCCCATGGGGACCCCATGCCAAAGTCTGACAAGATCACGCGCCTGGGGTCCAGAGGCTGTGCAGGCTGACTCGGCATGGAAGCTGCAAGCTCACCATTTGGTTTCCCAGCCCCGTCTGCAGCTGCCGAGAGGATTCCGGAGGCCTCCTCGGCCCGGGGCCCAATCACGTGTGTGGCCTTGTCAGCCAAAGACGGATCCTGACCGGCAGCCTCCCTTGTGCCCTCAACTCAGCCCTTCGGGGAGACCACTGCCCTGCTGTGGGTTGGGCGCCTGGAGCTTCCTGGGACCTAACCCTAACCGTAACCGTACCCCGAACCGCGACCCTCAACCACAACCTAAGCCTGCCTCGAACCCTAACCCTGCAATGGAGCCGCCTTCTGGCATGGGCCAGTGATGTCCAGTTATCAGGACATCAGTTTCACTGTAGCCCTTTGATCCCAAGCCCTCTATTCTTGCTTGATAATGGACAAATGGTTTCCCTGGACACTGAGCTAACTGGGACTTTCAACCAAAATCTCCACATCCCAATAAAGCATAGGAAAACTGAGTCCCTTTGCACCCAGGACTGACTTCAAACATAAGTCCTTGTGGTCTGTAACCTGTGAAGCCTTCCTCTTTTGGGAGTCCCCCTCTTCAAAAGAAACAAACACCATGCAATAAAAGAAGAGACAGACCATTTGTTTGAAGACTTTGTACTGTAACTCATGGCAGAACATGAGCAGGGGAGCTGGGAGAAAGTTGTAGAGGAAACCTAGGCCCTTAACACAGAGTAGTCATTGAATGAAATCCTCCAGATAAAGGAATGGTGTTCCCACCTCGAGAGATGGGGCCTTAGAAGAACAGGCCAAGTAGCGAGGAGGGAGACAGGCTCAGCTCCATGATGTACAGAGATTCTTTGTGCACATGGAGGACTTACTGGATGCTTTTTACTTCCAAGCAATGTCCAAGGAGTGCTTTCCCCCGTCCATACAAGATGACATAAAAAGAGAGCATGGAAAAGTGTGGTCATCTCGAGTGGGGTCATGTCATAAGTTTATAATTTACATGAGTTTTAAATGAATAACTGAGAATGATATTATAAGAATAATGACGAGGAACAATCCCTGGGTGATTGTGATGTGCAGATTGGCTCAGTCAACACTGCTTTATGGCACATAACATCGTCCTAATGGTGGACAGTGTCTCCACGGCTCTGAGAAAGTTTAAGTGAACTACAGGGAGATGACCTTGATCACAACATGCCTGTCCCCATGAGCACATTCACACACAGTGACTTCTCAAACCCAAGGTCAGTTGATCAAGTCAGCTCTATTCTGATAGAAAGGATAAGAGAAGCAGTATGTCTGTACTCAGGTATTTCTGCATAAAGCATTTCTGTCCTGAGACGTCCCAGACAGGTTGTTGCTAAACTTGCGTTTGGACCCTGATGCTATGGCTTCAAACTCAGGCCGTGGCAGCAGGTGTTTCTACACTTAGGTTTCTTTTCTGATGCAGACCTTTGAAGAACAAATATCACACGAATACCAGATAACCAGAGAGGAGGGAGGCCAGGGGCTTTGGATAATTCCCCGTCTCTGCTTGAGGAGGTGCAGTAAGCAGAGAGTGGTGTGAGGGGCCATGATGGTGGGTTCTGTTCTGACAAAGGAAACATTGAAGGACCAGGGACACACATGTGGGATTCAAATTGGGTGTTTTAGATGCAGAGGTCGGGGACAGAGGAAGGCATAGTGTGAAAGAGGTGGGAAGAGTTGCATCTTGACAATTGTAGGGTGTGCATAGGCATGACGGAAAGTGGTCACTTCCAAGAGGCAGAGCTAAGATTCCTTCGTGAATTGGTCACTGGGGTTAGAAGATACTTGGAGGTTAAATTTTCAGGCTCAACCCCTCCTGGGAAATGGTCCCTCTTAGCTCCAGGGATGTGGGGTGGAAGCTCAAGTGTGGTGCAGAACCAGTGAGGTGGGGCCCACCCTTAGCTCCACCTGAGGTGCGAGGGAAGTGTCTAGTCCAGTGGCTCCTAAGCTCAGCTCAAAGCACTGTGCTCCCAGCCACTGGGCATAAACTGATGGGAACCATGAGGAAACTAGCTGTGGAGGTGGAATATGAACTTCATGAGGACATAGGAATTGTAGGATTCTGTCTTTAAGATGGATGGTGTCTGAGCTTATATTAGAGCTGCTGCTTTTAGGAGCCAGTGGGGACGCTGGTGGAATCCAGGTCACTTAGATGTAAGGGAGATGTATGTCGCTTATGTGATCCCACCATTGGAACATCCTATGTGTGGCTGCTCACACCCTGTTCATCACACCCTGGGTTTCCAGAAACATCAGACTGCTGGTTGAGCTGAGACCCCATAGCTGCTCATCCCCTAAGTCCCCATTACTTCATGTGTAGAATGTAGACAACTTGGGTGGGAGGTGTTTATGTGAATAAGAGGCAAAAGATCGCAGGTCTGGGAAGCGGATCCACAGGGCACAAGAGAGATGTTTTCCAATAGATGAAAAAAAGTGGAAGGTCCACTTTGATCCTGGTCCTTTCTTCCTAAAGGGAAAATTTCGGGTCTGGGAGGATAGAAGCCTGGGTTCTGCTTCTATCCCACACCTGACCTTCACTGACCCTCAGGATTACAGTTTGTCACAGGGCAGCACTTGCCCAATTACAGCCCAGAATCAGACCCCTCTTGCTCCTTCCATGCTGCTTGATGCCCACAGCTTATGGTCCTGGGGAAGCTTGGAACTCCAAGAAGCCAATATGGGACTGTTAGCTTTTCTGAGATGTGATGACATGTATGACATTAGTGAAGGTAGATAGGTATATAGGTAGGTAGGTATTTTTGTAGACTTATAGGAAGCTTGAGGTTTTACAGAAAGGTCCCTTCACAAAGGCACCTTTCACTCTCTCTACCACAATGTAACGTCTGCTAAAGAATACTAATATCAGGAAACCAACAGTGGCATGATTGGCGTGTCTGGGTCTCTCAGTTTGTCATCTACATTTATGTATCCAACAGCACAATCTATGTGTGGAACTGCTCTATCAGCATAAAGATCTCCCTAATGCTATTGACTCCTGCCCCAGCATCCCTGGCCATGGCAATGACCAATGTGTTTTACATTTTGGGAGTTTGGGCATTTTGTTAAGGAGGAGAATCCTGCAGTTGTGATATTTGATGTTGGTTTTGTTTATTGCTTGTTTGTTTTGTTTTCACTCAGCATAATGATCCTCAGATCCATCCAAATCTTGTGCATGAATTTTTTAAAAATACTTTATCATTGAGTTGGGATCCCTAGTGTTGATATAACACTTAATTCAGCCATTTGAGGGACATTTTGTATGTTTCAAGTGGTTTGGCTATTACACATTACCCTGCCGTGAACATTTGTACACAATGTTTTGTGGGATCTTAAGTTTACATTCTCTGGGATAAATGTCCAGGAGCCTGACCACTGGGTTGTATGGTTTATGTTTAGCTCTCAAAATGACTTTCCAGAGTGGCTGTGTCATTTACATTACCACCAGCAATGTATGAAAGAGCCACCTCTTTACAATATTTGATCTTTTTTTTTAATTTTTTTTAACGTTTTATTTATGTTTGAGACAGAGAGAGACAGAGCATGAACGGGGGAGGGGCAGAGAGAGAGGGAGACACAGAATCGGAAGCAGGAAGCAGGCTCCAGGCTCTGAGCCATCAGCCCAGAGCCCGATGCGGGGCTCGAACTCGTGGACCGCGAGATCGTGACCTGAGCTGAAGTCGGACGCTTAACCAACTGAGCCACCCAGGCGCCCCAACAATATTTGATCTTTTAACTATTTTGTTTTAACCAGCTGTTCTAACATGTTGGAAGTAATTATGCAGTCAGGGTTTCATCATTATTTCATTTCATTTCATTTCATTTCATTTCATTTCATTTCATTTCATTATTTCATTTCGTTTCATTCCATTCCATTCCATTTACCTCATGGCTAGTGATGTAGAACATTTTCTTATGTGCTTATGCCATCTGTATGTATTTTTTTGATGGTATGTCTGTTCATGTCTTTTACCCATTTCCTACTTGGACAGTTTTTTTTTTTCTGTTGCTTTTTCAGTGTTTTAATATGGTGTAGATACAAGTCCTTCGTCACTTATGTGGTTTGAAATATGTTTGCCTAGTCTATAGTCATATTTTCTTTACTTTACATCTTTTTTAAAAGTATGGTTCTATATTTTGAGAGAGTACAAGCAGGGGAGAGCCAGAGAGAGAGGGAGAGAGATAGAGAATCCAAGGCAGGCTCCACACTGACTGCATAGAGCCTGATGCAGCGCTCAAACCCACGAACCATGAGAACATGACCTGAGCCCAAACCAAGAGTCAGACGCTTATCCAACTGAGCCACCCCAGGCGTCCCATGTTTTCTTTTTTGTTTATATATTTTTGAGAGAGAGAGAGAGAGACAGAGACAGGGACAGAGACAGAAAGTGAGCAGTGGAGGTGCAGAGAGAGACACACACACAGAATCTGAAGCAGGGTCCAGGCTCTAAGTTGTAAAGACATAGCCCAAACTGGGGCTTGAACTCATGGACCGCAATATCATGAACAGAACTGAAGGAAGTTTGACCAACTGAGTCACCTGGATGACCCTGTAGCTTGTATTTTCATCCACCTAATAGGAGCTTTACTATAGTAAAAGGTTTTAATCTTGTTAAAGTCCTAATCAACATGTGTTTTAGCTTATAAGTCATGCTTTCATATAATATGTAAAATGCACTAATTTTAGGCCAATGACTAAACATCCGTATTGTACTTTCTCACAGTTCTGTAGGGTAGAAGTCCAACATAGGACACCAGTGTGGTCATATTCCAGCAAGGCCCATATTCCTGGCTTTCAGATATCCACCTTCTGGCTGTGTGTTCACATGACCTCTCTATGTATGTGTGCACTGAGAGTGCCAACTCTCTGGTTACTCATCTCTAAGTATCCTAACCCCATCATGAAGGTCCTAACCTTGTGCCCCAAGTCACACTCAGAGTCTCCTGAAGCCCCACAAGCAAGCTCATGGGAATAGAACTGGAAAGATGTGAATGGGATGGGTGCATAATATAGTACATACCATGTGTCTTAGGGGATATCTTGGGGTTTCAAGTATTTTGTTTTTAATCATTTTCATAGATCATTAGGTTCATGTTTTTGGTCAAATTTATGCTATTATTAGCCATTTTTTGAAATATTTTAATCCTTATTTTTTTTTTTTATTCTGAGATTCCTGTGACATGAATATTAGGTTTAGGTTTCTGGGTTTTTGTTTGTTCATTGGTTGGTTATTTCTTGTAGTTTCTCATGCACAGGGGGCTCTGTTCATTTTTTTTTTCCAGTCTATTTTTTCTCCATTGTTCACATGCGGTACTTTCTGTTGTTCTACCTTCATGTTTGCTGACTCTTTCTGGTGTCTATGACACCAGACATCCTTTGTCCTTCTGAGCCAATTGACTGTTTTAAAATTTTTACTTATTATATTGTTCAGTTCTGTTAATTTCTTCTTTACATCTTTCTTTTCAGAGACTTGCTCTTATTAATTTCAAGCACGTTTGAAGTTGCTTCTTGAAGCATTTTTCTGATGGTTCCCTTCAAATCAATTGGTAATCCCACATCTAGGTCAGAATTTGATTTGGAGATCTATGGATTGTGTGACATGTTCAAGATGACATTTTCTGGGCTTTGCTTTTGAGAGTGTTCTTAATTATACATTTTTCGTATGTGAGGTGTGTCATAAGACTCTATATCTTCTTAAATCTGGTGTGTCAGCAGGTGGTGGGTCTACAAGGCTGTGGCTAGCAAGTGAAGGCCCATTAATGTCCCCAAACCAGAAGAAAGTTATAGGACTACTGTGTAGAAAGACACATCATCATCCTGGCATTCTTTCCTGCAGGCAACAGTGAATGTACAATGCAGCTAAAAATATTTTGTCTACTGACTATTTTTAAGATGGAATGATGAGACTTTACAAAGACCAAAAGTCTGGTTGGGAGTGGGAATGTTTCAGGAAAAGTGTGTTCTGTGTGTTGAGGATATTGGAGAATTTTAGTTTACACCACAGGAAGTAGGTAAGCATATGCTTTACTGGGACATTTGGCATTGATGTTGGGCTTGCTCAAACCTTAAAGCAAGGTGGCCTCTCTTATTAGTGCCTTCAGCTTAGATAGCATATCCCAGGGCCTGCCAACAGAGATAATTTCACTAGTGGGGATGAAACCTGAGCTGTTGTGGTTACTTGTGTGACACGGGACACACTTCTCTATACCCACTCTCCTCATATTCCTGCTTGGGAATGACCTTTGCCCACATCACCACCGGCACAGTGGAATCACAGAGGGAGAAGAACCTGGTGGTCAGCTCACCTGGAAGCCTAAAGGTCAGTCTCTCCTCCTTTGGGGATGAACCTGGGGCAAGTGTGGGGTACTCTGACATATACCTTGACACCACCTAGAGAGTTTGGATCTCTCAAAACTGACTAAAAGACCAGAGATCTTAAGGAGGGTTGTCACTTCAGACATACACCAAGGACCATTCCCAGTTCTGATCCAGATATCTCTCCTCTGCCAGCCACAGGTATTTATTTCCTGATGATTAAATCTTCCTCTGTTTAACCAAATCAAGCATCTCCACTTGAACTGGAGAACCCACGTGACATGGAGCAGCTGGAATAAGTTGACTTTTCAGATCATCCCAATTAGACAGGATGAGACTATCCTTGTGACTCCCAGTGTGTGTATCATTCATTTCAACCCAAGTCTGCCTTTATGAGAGCATCTGTCCCTACAGTCCATCAGTCTGGCTCCACAGATGTGGGAGTGCATTCATTCTCGGCAAAATTAAACATAACTTTGGGGGAAAATTTTTTGCCAAATTTACCATTACCATTTCCTGCAAGGAGTGGGTTTCCTGAAAATGGAAGTGATGTCCTTAGTCACTTTTCAAAGTCAGACACTTTAATTCCACACCGGAAAACTGAAGATGAGTTCAGAACCTCCTTAGGTGTGTTACTAAACTTAGTAACGTATGTGCTTATCTCAAATGAAGAATCAACTGGCATTTACATGTACAGCTCAAAACCTCTACAAGGCGACAATTTAAAATTTTTCTCATCCACAAATTTTGATATACCTCAAAAACAAACTTATCTCACACTCCTAATGTTCTAGCTTGCTCTAGCCTCAAGTATTCATACCACCGCTGGAATAATATTCCTTAGACAAACTGGTACAGAGAGACTGAGCATAATATTCGCTAGGTCACTTGGACTTTAATTGACTGGGGTCCCAGAGGCCACCTTGAAACAAAATATTCGAATAAGACCATATCCTTCGACCAATCTAGTAAGAATAATATTTTTTTTTTTGAAGGACAGAGGTTGGTCTGGCCCTATATTTCTACTCATAAAGGAAAATGTAAAATGGTTGTTAATCTTTGAGACCTAGGCCTTCCCTTCTTGACTCATAGTGTTAGCCATGATGAAATTTATATAAATACACATATTAACAAAACATGGGACTCCCTGACCAATTTGCATGAGCCACTATTTGCATTCCTTCTCCCTACATTCTCTTTATTGCCTCCGCTTTACAAATCCAACAAATAGAAATAAGTATAACATTTCTACCATCATGGACTGGTTTATGTCTGGAGTAAATAAATATAACATCAACCAATTAAATCTCTCCTCTTTGTTAGTACTTAGTGTGTCTCAGCCTGGTTTTCTGTTAATAGCTCTGAGCCCTATATGCATCCATCAGGACGAGCCTCACTTTCCAAGCTTGTTCAACACTGGTATTCAGCTGTAACGCAAAAATGAATTGTTGGCCTGTTAATCATGGGCGCCTTAGCAGCAGTAAGCATTATCACCTCTGCCACTGTCACTGGAATCAGCCTACACCAAACAGTCCATGTCCTCAATACATTTATGGTCAACAGTACTAAAGAATTAATAAACCAAATTTCTATTGCTATACAAGTTTTGGCCTGCCTTGAAGCTTTTGTGCTGCAGTGGAATTTATTTGAAAAAGACAGGAAGACTTGTTCCTCCACTATAAACTGACCTATGACCCTAACTACCAGCATATTTGCATAACTGCCATTCCTTATAGTCACTCCAAAGCCTGGGATGCTTTCCAGACACACCTTTGCAGTGTTTTGTTTTTCTTTCTATGTCTCTAACAATATAGGAAATTTGGATGTGATAATGAGCCAACAGCTACAATATTACAGACGACCAAATTAGAAATGAATGGCCTGATTCCTGGGCAGTGTGGCATGACTTAAATCTTTTCTCACTTATAGCCAGTACACATATCAAATTCTGGATAACTCTGGGAAGCAGAATACTTATACCGTGTCTCTTTTTATAACTTTGCAGAGTCACCCGCCAAACCACCCAAAAACAAAAGAAGGACCAGGAGCTTGTCATGACGGTCTGTGAACAACAACAAAAAAAAAAAACTAGAAAAAAAAACAAGAAAAAAAAAAGGTGGGATTGTGGGAATTGAGTATAGGAATCCCTGAGCTTGTACCAATGGGTTAACAAGGCTAAGGATGAAAGCATCCATGATTAGGTAAGCAGGGCAAAACTGCCCTGGCATGGAAATAGAGGAATAGGAAGCAGCAGGATGAAAGCATCCAGAAGAGGTAAAGAGGGTGAAAGCACCCCCAGCATAGAACAAAGACACAGGAATAGGAAGCCACAGATGAAAGCATCTAAGATTAAGTAAACAGGGCTAAAGCACCCCTAGGTTCCCAGGAGCTGGGCACCAGGAAGAGGCCTGAGCAGGGTCTTCCAGGAGTGCCCTGCCCTAGAGGATCATGTGGCAACCTGCCAGGTGGCTCTTTATATCTTATAGGCACCAGGCAATGATTCCACCTCATGTCTCAGAGAATCCAACAAACAACCCATCAAGATGGCCCACTTATGTCCCCCAGTCACAGATGTGGAAACTGAGACTAGTAGCACAGCCTGGGGTCACTAGTAAGACAAGCTAGGTGAGGATCGCAGTCCCTTTGACTTTTGATTGTCCTAACCTCAGGCCTGCATCTCAGCATTCTGGAAATCAGGTCCTGCCTCCAGAGCACCCCACCCTCCTGCCATGAGGACCCTCTGAACTCAAGGGAGCTGAGCTGACCCATCTGCCTGGGACCAGACATGGTGGCTGGGGAAGGAAGACCCTGGGTTCTATAGGTTCTCCCAGTACTGGACCATCTGGGCTCTGTTGTCTCTCCCAGTAACAGACCGGCTGGGCTCCATGAACTCTCCTGCTACTGGACAGCTTCTCCCCTTCAGATGAGGACTTCTCACTGTGGATCTCCTGGGGCTTGGTTTCCTAATGCTATCAAATGGCCTGCTGCTCCCCAGACCATAAACCGCCATCTTAGGGTGATCAGCACTGCCCCTATAGGGTTTCATTTGCCTGAATTCTTTCCAGGTAATCCCACATCTCTGACAACTGCTCCCCATGGAGGTTGCTTCCCCTTGGACTTCCATGTGTTTGCTATTCATCCAAGGAATACATTGGCTTTGGAGTATTTTGGGAACAGAGGCCTGGAAACCTTTCTCTGGACTTAGGTCATGAGGAACACTTTTCCCCCTTTGTGGTGTCAGTGTCCAGCTTCCTGCATTTGCCTCTTTCTGTTTTGTCCACAGGATGAACATCCATGTCTTGTCGGGAGTCAGGCTGTGGTGTCACAGGAGGAACAGGGGTCTCAACCCCAAGACCGTGCCCTTTCTTACCAAAGTGATCTTATTTTTTCACATCCAATTTTTAATCCATTGTGAATTTCAGTATCAAATGAGAAAAATTCTATTTCGAATAAACACAAAATACAAAAATTAATCTGTCCCATCTTAGAAAATTTGGGCAGACACAAAAGCATCTATTGCAAGGTTCCAGTTATAGGAAACATCCATAGTAGGTTAAGAGCAGGGAGAAAGCAGATTCATGGTTCCCAGAGGTTGGGTGAGGGGACAAATGGGGAGTGAGGGCTTCGGGTACATGGTGTCCCTTGGGGACTGAGATATTCTGCAACAATATTCTGTGGCGTTTTTGCAGAGCATTGTGAGTGTACTCAATCCCCAGGAATCGTACAATTTCAATCATATACTCATTTCTTAAAAAATTAATAATAAATACTATAAAAACACAAAATTATAAAATAATAGTTGAACTATAGCAGGAAGAAAGCACAAATGGGGAGAAGAAGAAGCATTCTGCTGGGGTGTTGGGGTTGGGTGATTGAATTAAGGGTCATCCTACAACTAGGTGTCCCCACGGGGCTTTGGGGGCTCTCAATGTCTCTGGGATCCTGGTGCGGGCAGTGACAGTGACAGCGGCAGGGGCAGAGCAGGAGCAAGAACAGGGACAGGGGCAGGAGCAGGGGCAGATACAAGGCAAGGACAGGACCAAGGGCAGAGTCAGTGGCACCAACAGGGGCAGGAATAAGGCCAGGGGCAGGAACTGTGGGAGGGCTGGGGGCAGAAGCAGGAACAGGGCCAGGGGCAGGGGCAGAACAATGGCAAGGGTAGGAATAGTAACAGGGGCAGAGGCAGTGTCAGGGACAGGAGTAGGAACAGCGGAAGCCACAGAGTCAGGAGCAGGAAGAGTGTCAGGAGAAGGAGCTGGAATAGAAGCAGGAATAGTATCAGGAGCTGAGGCAGGAGCAGAGGCAAGAATTGGAGCAGGAGCTGGTTCACTCTGCACAGGTGCTGGCTGTCCCTGCACAGGTGCCAGGTCATCTTCTGGCTCCTGGACTCCTGCAGGAGTCCCTCCAGACAGCACCTTCCCTGCAGAGCGGCTGATGCCAGCGATCATGTGGCCTGGAGACACAGTGGCTTCTGCTCCTGCACCTGACTCTTCAGAATAATACAGAGTGATATTTGGAGCAAGTCTAAGTCCTCAGCTGTGAGATGAGAAAGATCACCCCCATGCCTGCCTCTCCAGGTTCCTTGGCATAGAGAGAACACACCTCTGAGCCTCCCAGAGAAGCCACAGCCAGGAACCCACACCAGGACCTGTTCCCTTCTGCAAACCACAGCTGGGTACTCTGAGGCCAGAGTTTGCTCCTGTCCCCCACCATGACCTGGGGGCTCCTCCCTGGGTGAACAATTACTGACTGGCCCCATACACCCACATCACCCATCCTCAGCCTTCTCACCCTCTGGCTCTGCCTCCACAGGCTGTAGCTCCTGGACCAGTGACTGGCTGACCATTGTCCTGTACATTGTTCTGGACTGTGACCACTCCAAGAAATCTCCACTCCATTTTCTGGAGACTTCCCACTGGTCACTTTCTCCCTGTGTCCAGGGTGGCCCTCCTGGGTGGTTGGACACATGGGAATCTCAACAAGTTAGACAAAGCATGGGTCTGCCAGCCGCTTCCTGATCACATATGTAGTCTTCTGTAAAGACATTGAATAGGAGCCATCCCAGATGTATCACAGCCATGCGCAGACATCCTCAGGGTCCTTCTGCCTTCTCCCACTGATGCTTCTAGATTGGACACTGACCTGTGTACAACCCTGCACCCATGACACAATGACATACAACTTCAGTGCTCAGGATGAACTTTGGTGACAACAGGAAAGCCCCAGAACACCCAGTCCCTCTCCACCAGCCTTTACCTGGGTTGTGAGCATGACCTCCCACCAGGCCTCTGAATGCTCATCAGACCGCACCTGCTCAGCGGGCTCTCCACATGACCCTTCCTTTGACACATAGACACATACACATGGGGAGATGGGGCAGTGGGGCCACACAGGTCAGTAAGAGAGGTATCGGGCTTGACTGGCCAGATATGGGACTCTCTATGTTACCTTTGGTTCTTTCCAAGCTAGAATCCAGAGGTGCCCAGTGTGAGACATAGCACACTGTCTCCAGGATCGTGAAGCAGTGTCACTTTTGGCTCTCCTGAGCCGAAAGCCTGGTGACATGGGCACACAGCAGGAGAGCATGTTGCTTATGTGCAGGTTTCCAAACAAATAAGGCCAACAGGAATCTGTCTCCAGAATGTGGGTGCCTGGTTACCCGAGTTCTGAATTCTGTTGTGCTCTGTTGTCAAGGAAGTGAGGTCACTGCCTGGTGGCTCCTTGCCAGGCTTCTTTCTTATGCAACAGCCAGTCCCTCAGGCCTCAGTTGAGACGGGCTCCACTCCACCACGTGCCTTGTCCGTACAGTGACACCAACACACCTCACCCAAAGACCCCAGGAGTCCTGGGTGCAGCCAGTGCCCCAGCGTTGAGGACATAGAGCTGGGTTGAGGCCAGACTCCTACCCTTGACCATAAGTGTGACCCTGCACAAATCCTGGCCTGCTCAGGGCCTCCAAAGTCTCCCATTTGCACTGTGTGGTCATTCTGGCATCTACTTCTAGGCACACCATCAAGTGAGCGGCCTATAGAAACGCCCATACCTGCTATCACTTGAGGCTTATGCATACCCTTGTCCAGGGAAGGGTGAGAAAAAGGTGACCGTGGCATATAACACACTCTAAAGGGCCTGAGTTGGCTCTGGGGTCCAGAAAGAGCCACCCCTCCCTGCCTGGTTCCCAGGCCCAGTGGGAAATTTTAAATGAACTCATTCAGATCTTGTCCCACCTGACACACACTTACAGGGGCTCCCATGATATTTGGGCTCAGGGTCCAGTGCCTCCTCTGGGCCAATGTGCTGAGCAGTCCCCATAGTGTCTCCCAGTGTTTCTGAATCCTGGTCACACATCCCTCCACTCCCGGGTGGGTGGCCCATCTGACTTTGTTCTAAGGGATAGAAGAGAATGATGGTGTGTCATTTCCAAGCTGCTTTGTGCAAGTCTGTGGTTTCTCCTGGTTTGCTCTCTCCTTTGTCCATTCTCTGTTTCTGCCTCAGACTATCTGTCTCTGTGTCTCCACATGACCAGAGCTAGTGGAATTCAGATTCCAGATGAGAATCCTCAGAATCCTCCCTGGTGCCCTGTCTCCCACACGTGTCTTGGTATTCATATCCCTCCTGAGGCATCCTCCCGCATCCAGGACTGCCTCTGGAACCACTTCCTAGGGAGGACCTGAGACTCCAGCAAGGAAGCTCGTTACCTTGGTCCCCACAATGGCATCCATTGCTCTGCTGCGTTCCACAAATAAAGGTCCTCAGTCCTCCAAGTCCCAGGTTTTCCTCTGCTCATGACCTTGAGGGAGTAGAAACATTGTCCTCGGATGGGATATATGCAGTATGTTCCCCACATCCATCCTGTTATTGCAAATGGCAAGATTTCCTTCTTCTTTAAACAGTATATTGCTAAGGAAAATAACTCATAAAATGAAAATTCCATTTTATTTCACTCATATGCACAATTTGGAACCTAAGCAAATCAATATTAGAGGAAAGGAGAAGCAATCCAACAAACTCAGAAACAAACTGTTGGACACCAGAGAAGAGGTGGGTGGGAGATTGGGTGAAATGGGTGATGGAGATTATGACTGTATATATACACATCTTGAACATTTTTGGCATTTGAAATATTTTGTGATTAATGTTGAAAATGTAAAAATAAAATGTATATTCCCTCACTTCTAATTGCATCCAGGAAAAAAACCTTTAGAAACAGCAAGAAATGGATGACAAAAGTTTATTATCAGAGAGCAGAGATTTACAGTGACTGAAATTGTATATTTATATTTATTTTCACATGAGAATACCTTCCTATCATCTACCTAAGATTACGTCTTTTTCATTGTAACATAAATCCTAAAAATCATTCACCATCATGTGTCTTGAAACTGTGAGGGTGTCAAAGCCCAATTAAAATTTTGAAATTTGTGTTCTATGAAAATTTCTTTTTAGATAGTAACATAATACCATTTAAGCAAACAAAAAAAAAACAAGAACAAAATAATGAAAAATGACAAAAACATATGGGAAGATATGCAATCCTTATGAATGGGAAGAATTAATATTGATGAAATATATATACATCCAGAGTAACCTACAGATACAGTGGACTCGCTATCAAAATGCTAATAGCGTTTTTCACAAAAGTAGAATAAAGATGCCAATATTTGAATGGAACCACAAACAAATCCACATAGAAAGCAATTTTGAAAAAAAAAAGAAAAAGAAAAAGGACAAAGCTGGCGGCACCACAATCTCAGATTTCAAGATACACTGCAATGAGAAAAACCACAAAACATCATGGTATTGGCACAAACATAGTTCCATAAATCAATGAAACTGAATAGAGACCCACACTTATATGGTCGATATATTTACACCATTAGAAAATTGAACAGGCATATGCAAAAGAAAGAACCTGGATCATTTCTTAATGATATATAAAATACCATCAAACTCTACTAAAGACCTAAATGTGAGACCAGAACACCATATATATATATTTTTTAATTTTTAATTTAAATTCCAGTTAGTTTACCTAAAGTGAAATATGGTTTCATATATAGCATATAGTGATTCAACCTTTCCGTACATCACACAGTGATCATTACAAGTTCACTCCTTAATCCCCATCACCTATTTACTCCATTTCCCACTGACCTCCCTTTTGGTAAGCATCAGTTGGTTATCAATACTTAAGAGTCTGTGGTTTGATTTGCCTCTTTCTCTTTTTCCTCATTTTCCTCATTGATTTTCTTTCTTGAATTTGACATATGAGTGAAATCACATGTTATTTGTCTTTTTTCACACTGGCTTATTTCGCTTAGCCTCATACCCTCTCTCTCAGTCACATGACCTTGCTAATAGCAAGAATATGTTGTTGTTGGCACAAGAGCACATACTGAGATCAATGGAACAGAATAGAGAACCCAGAAATGGACCCACAAATGTATGGCCAACTCAGCTTTGACAAAACAAGAAAGAACATCCAATGGAATAAAGACAGTCTCTTCAACAAGTGGTGCTAGGAAAACTGGACAGCGACATGCAGAAGAATGAACATGAACCACTTTCTTTCTCCATACACAAAAATCAACTCAAAACGGATAAAAGACCTCAATGTAAGACAAGAACCCATCAAAATCCTCGAGGAGAAAGCAGGCAAAAACTTCTTTGATCTTGCCCGCAGCAACTTCTTACTCAACACGTCTCCAGAGGCAAGGAAAACAAAAGCAAAAATGAACTAGTGGGACCTCATCAAAATAAAAAGCTTCTGCACAGCGAAGAAAACAATCACCAAAACTAAAAGACAACCGACAGAATGGCAGAAGATATTTTCAAACGACATATCAAATAAAGGGTTAGTATCCAAAATCTATAAAAACTTATCAAACTCAACCCCCCAAAAACAAGTAATCCAGTGAATAAATGGGCAAAAGACATGAATAGACACTTCTCCAAGGAAGACCTCCAGATAGCCAACCAACACATGAAAAAATGCTCAACATCTCTCATCAGGAAAATACAAATAAAAAACCCATGAGATACCACCTTACACCTGTCAGAATGGCTAACGTTAACAACTCAGGCAACAACAGATGTTGGCGAGGATGCGGAGAAAGAGGATCTCTTTTGCATTGTTGGTGGGAATGCAAGCTGATGCAGCCACTCTGGAAAACATTATGGGGGTTCCTCCAAAAGCTAAAAATAGAACTACCCTATGACCCAGAATTTGCACTACTAGATATTTTTCCAAGGGATACAGTTGTTCCGTTTCAAAGGGACACATGCACTCCAATGTTTATAGCAGCACTATCAACAATAGCCAAAGTATGGAAAGAGCCCAAATGTCCATCGATGGATGAATGGATAAAGAAAACGTGGTATATATATATATATATATATATATATATATATATATATACACACACACACACACACACAATGGAGTATTACTCGGCAATCAAAAAGAATGAAATCTTGCAATTTACAACTATGTGGATGGAACTGGAGGGTATTATTCTAAGCGAAATTAGTCAGAGAAAGACAACAATCCTAAGACTTCACTCATACGAGGACTTTAAGAGACAAAACAGATGAACATAAGGGAAGGGAAACAAAAATGATATGAAAACAGGGAGGGGGACAAAAAAGAAGAGACTCATGAATATTGAGAACAAACTGAGGGTTGCTGGAAGGGTTGTGGGAGGGGGGGTGGGCTAAATGGGTAAGGGGAATTAAGGAATCTACTCCTGAAATCATTGTTGCACTATATGTTAACTAACTTGGATGTAAATTTAAAAAAATAAAAAAAATTAAATTAAAAAAAAAGAAAATAAAAAATATGTTGTTGTTTGTTTTGTTTTCTTGGTGTAGTAATATTCCATTATATGTGATACCTATATATGCATCTCCTTTCCTATTCATTGGTCAATGGACACTTGACCAATTTTGGCTATTTTAGGTAATGCAAGTATAAACATCTGGGTGCACATATTCCTCTGAAATATTATTTTTGTGTCCTTTGTGTAAGTACCTAGTAATGCAGTCGCAGAGTCATAGGGTACTTATATTTTTAACTTTTTGAAGAAACTCCATACTGTTTTCCAGAGTGGCTGCACCAGTTTGCATTCCCACCAACAGTGTAAGAGGTTTCCTCCCTCTCCACAACCATGCTAACACGTGTTATTTCCTGTGTTGGTGATTTTACCCATTCTGAGAGTGTGAGCTGATATCTCATTGTAGTTTGAATTTGCATTTCCCTGATGATCATATATTGGGCATATTTTAAAGGGTCTATTGGTCATCTCTATGTCTTCCTTTTAAAAATGTCTTCTCAGATCTTCTGCCCATTTTTAATTGTATTAATCAGTTTTTGCGTATTGGGTTTTATAAGTTCTTTATATATCTTGGATACTAACACTTACCAGATATGTTATTTGAAACTATCTTCTCCCAGTTTTTAAGTTGCCCTTTAGTTTGACTGTTTCCTTCACTGTGCAGAAGGGTTTCCTTTTAATGAAGTCCCCAAAATTTATTTTTGCTTTTGATTCTCTTTCTTCAAGACATATATCAGCAAAGAAGTTGCTACAGCTCAACTGAAAGAAGTTATTGCCTGTGTTCTTTTCTAGGAGTTTTATGGTTTTAGGACTCACATTCACATTTTTAATCAACTTTGATTTTAATTTTGTGTATTGTGTATGAAAGTGGTACAGTTCCATTTTTCTCATGTCGCTTGCCACTTTTCCAAACACTCTTTGTTGAAGAAACTGTCTTCTGCATAGGATATTCTTTCCTTTTTTGTCAAAATTATTTGACTTAGGGGCAGATTCATTCCTGGGTTTTCTATTCTGTTCTATTGGTCTGTGTGTCTATTTTTATGACAGTAGTATACTGTTTTGATTATTCCAGATTTTATTTATTTATTTATTTATTTACTCCAATACAGTGGAGTGTTGACATCAGGAGTAGAACCCAATGATTCATCACTTGCATATAACACCCAGAGCTCAACCTATCAAGTGTCCTTCTTAATGCCTACAACTATTTAGCCCATCCCACCCCTCACTTTCCCTCTGTCAACCCCCTGTCGGTTCTGTGTATTTAATAGTCTTTTATGGTTTACATTGCTCTCTGTTTTTATCTTACCTTTCCTTCCCTTCCCCCATAAATCTGTTGTGCTTCTTAAATTGTACATATGAGTGAAATCATATGATACCTGTTTGTCTCTGGCTGACTTATTTTCCCTAGCTTAATACACTATTTCCATACATGTTGTTCAAAGAGCAAGGTTTCATTTCTTTTCCTTGCTAAAGAGTATTCCATTGTATATATATGCCACATCTTCTTTATCCATTCATCAGTTGATGGACATTTAAGCTCTTTCCCTAATTTGTCTGTTTTTGATACTGCTGCTATAAATATTGGGGTGCATATGGCTTTCAAATCAGCATGTTTGTATCCTTTGTATAAATACCTAGTAGTGAAATTGCTGGCTCATAGCCTAGTTCTATTTTTAATTTCTTCAGAAACCTCTGTACTGTTTTCCAGAGTGGCTGCACCAAGAAGACCTAACAATTATAAATATTTATGATCCCAGCATCGGAGCACCCAAATATATAAATCAATTAATCACAACCACAACCACATTTACTAAAAACAATGTTGTAATACTAGGTGACTTTACTACCTCACTTACAACATTGGGTCACTCCACCTTTGTAATATAATTTGAAATCTGGTATTGTGATACCTCCAGCTTCGCTTTTCTTTTTCAAGGTTGCTTTGGTCTTTGGTGTTTCCATATTCATTTTAGGATTGTTTAATCTATCTGTGTCAAAAATGCTGTTGGTATTTTGACAGGGATTGCATGAAAAGTGTAGACTCTTGGGGCGCCTGAGTGGCTCAGTCGGTTGAGCGGCTGACTTTGGCTCGGGTCATGATCTCTCGGTCCGTGAGTTTGAGCCCTGCGTCAGGCTCTGTGCTGACAGTTCAGAGCCTGGAGCCTGTTTCAGATTCTGTGTCTCCCTCTCTATGACCCTCCCCTGTTCATGCTCTGTCTCTCCCTGTCTCAAAAATAAATAAATGTTAAAAAAAAATAAAAAAAAATGTGTAGACTCTTTTGGACAGTATAGCCTTTTTACCAATATATGCTTTTTATTCCATGAACATGGGACATTTTCCCATTTCTCTGTGTCATCTCTCATTAGTTTTCAGAGCACAGGTATTTCACCTCTGTCCTTTTTAAATTTTGGTTTATTTTTAAGTATCTGATGCAATTGTAAGTGGAATTGATTGCTTATTTTCTTCCTGCTGCTTCATTACCATTGTATAGAAATGTAATAGATTTCTGTACATTGAGTTTGTGTTCTGCAGGGTTACTGAATTTGTGTAACAGTTCTAGCAGTGTTTCTGTAGAGTCTTTTAGGTTTAGTATAGAGATTATCCTGTTATCTGCAAAAAGAGAACCTAGTTAGTATTCTTCTGTGTTATTTGCATGTCCTTTATTTTTAATTTTAATTTTTATTTTTGTCTATTTGCTGTGGGTATGACTTCCTGTACTATCTTAAATAACAGTGGTGAGAACACATATCCTTATCATCTTCTTCAACATAGAGGAAAAGTTCTCAGTTTTTCCCCATTGAGGATAATATTAGCTGTGGGGTTTTCATAGATGGTTTTTATTATATTGAGGTATGATCCCTCTACACATGCTTTAATGAGGGTTTTTAAAATAAGTGGATGCTTGTCAATTATTTTTGCGTGTGTCTATTGAATGGATTAGATTGTTCTTATCCTTTCTCTTATTGATATGATGTATCACATTGATTAATTTGTGAATATTGAACCACCCTTGCAGCCCAGGAATAAACCTCACTTAATCATGGTGAATAATTTTTTAAATGTATTGTTTGGATGACTACTATTTCATTGAGAATTTTGCATCTCTGCTCATCAGGGATATTGGTAGTTATCTTTCTTAGTGGAGGATTGATCTGGTTTTGGTATCTGTGTAATGCTGGACTCATAGAGTGAATTTGCAAGTGTCCCTTCCTTTTCTATATTTTAGGAAAATTTGAGAAGAATGGGTATTAATTCTTGTCTAAATGTTCGACAGAAGGTTCCTGTGAAGGCATCTGGCCCTAGATTTGTATTGTTTGGGAGATCTTTGCTTACTTACTCTCTTTCTTTGCTGGGTATCAGTCTGTTAATGTTTTCTGTTACTTCCTCTTTCAGTTTCGGTAAACCACATTTCTCTACATTGTCCAATTTCTTGGCATATAGTTTTTTCTTTACATTATTATATAATTGGTGGCAGTTTTGTGGTGTTGACTGTTATTTCTCCTTCTCATTTATGGTTTTATTTATTTGGGTCATTTCTCTTTTCTTTCTGATATTGTGACTAGACGTTTATCATATTTTTTTCAACAATACTGGCTCCAGGTTTCATTGATCTGTTCTCTTTATTCTTTGTTTGATTGTTTGTTTTTATTTCCTATATTATTTATTTCTACTCTCTATATTATTTCTTTCCTTTGTCTGGTTTCATTTCTTGTTTGCTTTCTATCTCCTTTAGGTGTAAAATTGGGTTGTTTGAGCTTTTTCTAGTTTCTTGAGGTAGATCTGTATTGCTATATATTTCTCTCTCATGCTCAATTTTCTTGCATACCAAAGGTTTGTACCATTGCATTTTCATTTTCATTTGCTTCCATGCATTTCTAAAATTTCTTCTTTGATTTCCTCATTTCCTCATTATTGTTTAGCAGCATGTTGTTTAATCTCCGTGCATTTGTTGACTTTAGAATTATTTTCTAGTGATTGACTTCTAGTTTCTAGTGTTGTGACCAGAAAATACGCATAGTATGATTTTAATATTTTGTATTTGTTCAGGCATGTTTTGTTACCTAGTATGCAATGCATTCTAGAGAATGTTCCGTGTGTGCACTTTATGAGAATGTGTATCATGCTGTTTTAGGATGAAATGTTCTGAATATATCTGTTATCCAGTGTATCATTCAAATCCACTGTCTCCTTGTTGATTTTCTGTTTATATGATCTTTCCATTGAAGTAGGTGGGGTTTTAAATCCCCTAACTTATTTTAGTACAATCGGTTAGTTCCTTTATGTTTGTTAGTAATAATTGTAGATATTTGTGTGATACCATGTTGGCTGCATAAACATTTGCAATTACTATGTCTTCTTCTTGCATTGACACTTTTACTATTTTGTACTGCCATTCTTTATCTCTTGTTTCAATGTCTTTGTTTTAATGTCTAGTTTCTCCATGTAAACTTTGATGCTCTAGCTTTCTTTTGACATTCATTTACATGATTCACGCTTCTCCATCCCCTCATTTTCAATATGTAGGTGACTTTAGCTCTAAAATACATCTCTTCTAGGCCGCTTTCAGTTGGATCTTGTTTCCTTACCCATTCTGAAACCCTTTACATTTTGACTGGAGCATTTAATCCATTTTCATTCAAGCAAATTATTGATAGATGTTTGTTGGCAGGTTATATTTGTTGTTAGATATTTATTGATAGTTACGGTTTCTGGAGTTTTTCTCTGACACTTTCTTGTCATTGTCACTTCTATCTCTTTTGTTCACTCAATCAGTCCTTTATATATTATGTCTTTCAGGACTGGTTTAGTGGTCAGAAACTCATTCAGTTTTCATTTCTCTGGGAAAATCTTTATCTCTCCTTTGTCTCTGAATGAAACCCATTCTGTATACTGTACACTTGGCAGCAGATTTTTCCCAATCAGCACCTTGAATACATCATCCCACTCACTTCTGGCTTGTTAAGATTTTGTTGAGAAATCTACAGCTAGCCTATGGGCCTTGTCTTCTTTTGTCTTACTGCTTTTAAGATGTTGTTTTTATCAGTATAATTTGTAAATCTATTGAACACATACCTTGATTTGAGTCTGCTCTTGTTGATTAGGTTTGGGCTTTCTGTGCCTCCTGGGTCTGGATATCTGTTTCCTTTTCCAAATTAGAAAATTGTACAGCTATCATTTCTTAGAGGAAATTTTCCACTTCTTTCTTTCTCTTCAATCACTCCTATAATACATGTTATTATATTGGATGGAGTCACTGAGGTCCCTAAGTCTATTGCCATTTTGCATAATACTTTTTCCTTTTTGTTCAGCTTGATTGCCTTCCAGAACTGTGTCTTCTAGGTCATTAATTCATTCCTCTGTTTCTTCCATCCTACTTTTTACTCCTTCAAGCATGTTTCTCATTTTAGGCACACCACTGAGTTTCAAAACTCAAATTTTAGGGATTCTCTCAGAGTGGACTTCTGCTGCTTCTTGGGGGAGGGTCTGGCCATGCTTTTGCTGGCCTCTGCAAAACAAACAAATGAACAAGCAAAGCAAAAAAAGCAATTGCATGACTAAGCGACGGTTCAGTTTCACTCATAACAGAGCAGAAAGCAGGCACCCCTGCTTGTAGCCCTTGGCTGGAGCCAGTCCCCTCTCTTATGCCTGGAAATAGCACAGCACATTGGCAGGACCTATCTTTCTTGTGACCCAAGGGATGCTCAGAACACACTGTCACTTCTGGGATTCTATTGTGTTTCACCACTTGAGCCCCTTAACCAGGCACTTCCCCTACTGTGGAAAACTGCTGAAAGGTTGAGATTTTGCACGATGTTCCTTATACTACTTTGCTGTAGCTTCTGTAAGCAGGCTCCGTCCTGGTGGTTGGACCCAGAACAATTTCTCCCCAGGTAAACTCTGCATCTCCTACCTTCCAAACAGTGGTCCCTTTTCTACATAAAGTTTTGCAGTTTTTGTTCATTACAGATTCTGATTTATTTCTTTGGATTTCATAATGATTTGATAACTGTCTAGCTGTGTTCAAAGCATGAGACAAGCTTAGGGTCTCCCTACTCCTCAACCATCTTAACTCCTGCCTCCATCACCATACATGGTTATATTTTTTTCTTGTGATGAGAATTGTTAAGAGGTACTTCTAGCAGCTTTCAAGTATGCAATACACTATTAACTATATTAAATACCCTTATGACATTATTTTATAACTGGGCGTTAGTACCTTTTTACCCCATTAACCGATTTTGATTTTGATCATTTTTCTATCCCTACCTCTGAAATCACCAGTCCATTCTCTATACTTTTGAGCTCTATTTTTTTTAGCTTCCACATATAGGTATTTCTCATGGTATTTGTCTTTCACTGTTTGACTTATTGTACTTAGAATAATTCCCATAAGACCCATCCATCCATGTTCTAAAAGGCAGGATTTTTTTTTTTGACTCAATAATAGTCCCTTCATATTTGTCCCACATTTTCTTTGTCCATGTATCTATTTGATGGACCCAAGTTGTTTTCATATTTTGGCTACTGTAAATAATGCTGCAATGCACATGTAGATACATATATATTTTTTAGTGTTTATATCATTTCTCGATATATACGCAGAAGTGAAATTGCTAGATCATGTCTTAGTTGTATTTTTAATTTTTAAAAGAAATCTCTACACTGTTTCCCATAGTGGCTGCTTGCATTTACATTCCCACCAATAGTACACAAGTGTTTCCTTTTTTTTTCTATATACATGCAAACTCTTTTTTTTATTATTTCTTGGCTTATGATAATAGCCATTCTAATCCATATGAGATAATGGCTCTTTGTTTTCATTTGCATTTCTTTGATAATTCCTGGGGTTGGCCAACTTGACATTTACCTCTTTTGCCATCTGCAGGTCTTCTCTTTATAGCTATCTATTCAGATTTTCTGCTCATATTTTATTTGAAATTTTTGAGATTTATTTAATTTTTAGAGGGACAACATGCAAGCAGGGGAGGGGGCAGTGGAAGGGAGATAGACAATTCCAAGACAATTCCACACTCACCCCGGAGCCTGATGCAGGGCTTGATCCCACAACCCTGGATCATGACCTGAGCCAAAAATCAAAAGTTGGATACTCAAATGACTGAACCACCCAGGTGCCCCAATCGGCCCATATTTTAAAGAAATTATTTTTTTTTCTTTGTTATGAAGGTATATACATTAAAGAGTAAATCCCAATCAAATAAATAATTTATAACTATTTTCTCACATTCAGTAAGTTGCCTTTTCACTTTGTTTTTGGTAAATAGATACGTTTCAATCATAATATCAGAGTTATCTGTACCATTTTAATAACAACAACTTCCTATAAAGATAGCACTAAAAACAAAGAATAGAAGCTTGAATTTATCTAGAGCACCGCCAATCCACTAAAGATGTATGGCTGATAAAACAATTTCCACAGCTCCCTCCCAAAATTTCCATACTTTATCCACTTCTTGTGGATTAAGGTATTTTGACTGAAGGTCAATCAAATATGACTAGGCAATATGTTATTGAGAAGAACAACCTGGGCACTATGTTGAACAGGGATTCACTCATACAGAAAGTGTAGTAATGATTATGAATATCAGTGACACTCAGAACCACCTGAAGGAAGCTGAACTTACCATGGCCAAAATAATATCTGATCAAACCTGATGGAGAAAATTTCTCATTCATTAGATTGGATGAAATTATTTCAATGTAGTCAGTACACTGAGATGATATAACTCAGGTCAAATGACTGTTTCTAACATAGAATTAATAATTGTATCATTCAAATATCCTCCACCAATTTAAGCCCATTTTTGCCATGCAGCTACCACATCATTTCTTTCTTTCTTTTCCTTACAGCACAATTCCTTAAACTCACTGCACTCCCTGTCTCCATTTTTGCTCTATTTATTCTCTTAAAGGGAGGGTGAGTTTTGGTTTCCTCCCAAACTCCACTCTAGCTTCTAAATTTAATATCAGATCCCAGATCTAGCTTTCTACCCCACTTAAACCACACACCTGATGCTTCTTCTCTGGATGCTTCTCATCACATGCTGTCTGGGACCCCCCTCTCAGCCGTCTTCATTCCCTGGAAGACACTTCAAATTTAACAAGTCCAGAATTTACAATCTGAATTACTTTGCTCCAAATTTCTCCCATTGTCCTCTCCATCTCTGCTAATTAAAAATTCACCTCTAGTTTCCAAGATCAAACACCTTGGAACTTTTTTGGCTCCTCTCTTTTGCTTACACCTTGTCCTTTGTTAACATAATTGTCCAATCTACCAGAGAAGACCATAACTAAACATTTTGACTGACTTCCTAGCAACATCCCAGACCCTGTGACCACCATTTCCATTTAATTTTTCATTAGCATCTTTTTCCCCCGTGTTGTTTTTTAAATGTTTATTTTTGAGAAAGAGAGAGAGAGAGAGACAGAGAGAGAGAGAGAGACAGAGAGACAGAATGTGAGCAGGGGAGGAGCAGAGATAGAGGGAATCCGAAACAGGCTCCAGGCTCTGAGCTGTCAGCACAGAGCCTGATGCGGGGCTGAACTCATAAACCGTGAGATCATGACCTGAGCCAAAGCCGGACGCTCAACTGACTGAGCCACCCAGGCGCCCCCAAAGTAATATCTGTGTATGTTATGTTTGTTTTAGTTTATTTTGTTTTATATACAAGTTAGTTAATATACACTGCAGTCTTTTCTTCAGGAGTAGAACCCAGTGATTCATCTCTTATTTATGACACCCAATCATAATCCCGAAAAAATGCCCTCCTTAATGCCCATCAACCATTTAACTTACCCTGTGCCCCCTTCCAGCAACCCTCCGTTTGTTCTCTGGATTTAAGAGTCTCTTAGGGTTTGCCTCCCTCTCTGCATTTATCTTGTTTTCCTGTTCCTGCCCTTATGTTCACCTGTTGAGTCTCTCAAGTTCCACATATGAGGAAATCATATGATATCTGTGTTTCTCTGACTGACTTATTTGGCTTGTTGCAACTGGCAAGATTTCATTTTTGTTTCATCATGGAGTATATACCCATTGTGTATATGTACCACATATTTTTTTATCCATTCATAAGTTGATGGACATTTGGTTTCTTTTCATAATTTGTTTATTGTTCATAATGCTGCCATAAACATTGGGATATATGTGCTCCTTCAAATCAGGACTTTTTTATTCTTTGGATCACTTCTTAGTAGTGCAATTGTCAGTGTGGCAGAGTTCTACTATTTTTAATTTTTTGAGGAACTCCCACCCTGTTTTCCATAAGGGCTACACCGGTTTGCATTCACACAAACAGTGCAAGATAGTTCCCCTTTCTACGTCCTTGCCCACATCTGTTATTGTCTGAATTGTTAATTTTAGCCATTCTGAGAGGTGTGACATGGTATGTCATCATGGTTTTGATTAATATTTTCCTGATGATGAGTGTTGTTGAGCATCTTTTCATGTGTTTGTAAGCCATAGGATATCTTTTTGGAAGTGTATATACATGACTTCTGTCCATTTCTGCACTGGATTATTATTGTGTGTGTGTGTGTGTGTGTGTGTGTGTGTGTTGAGTTTTGTAGGCTCTTTATGGATGTTGGATACCAACCCTTTATCTGATATGTCATTTTCTTTTTTTTTTTTCTTTTCAACGTTTATTTTTATTTTTATTTTTTTTTTTATTTTTGGGACAGAGAGAGACAGAGCATGAACGGGGGAGGGGCAGAGAGAGAGGGAGACACAGAATCGGAAACAGGCTCCAGGCTCCAAGCCATCAGCCCAGAGCCTGACGCGGGGCTCGAACTCACGGACCGCGAGATCGTGACCTGGCTGAAGTCGGACGCTTAACCGACTGCGCCACCCAGGCGCCCCTGATATGTCATTTTCAAATATCTTCTCCCATTCTATCTGTTGCATTTTAGTTTTGCTGATTTTTTAAATTTTTTGTGCAAAAGTTTTTAACTTGATGAGGCCCCAATTGTTCACTTTTGCTTTAATTTCTCTGGCCTCTGGAGACATGTCAGTTCACTAGTTTCTGTGGGCTAGGTGAAAGACGTTGCTGTTTTCTCCTATAGGATTTTGAAGGTTTCCTGTCTCACATTTAGGTCTTCCTCCATTTTGAAGGTATTTTTGTGTATGGTGTAAGAAGGCAGTCTAGCTTCATTGTACAGCATGTTGCTTTCCAGTTCACCCAGCACCATTTGATAAAGAAAGTATATATATTTTTTTCCATTGCATAATCTTTCCTGCTTTGTTGAAGATTCACTGGCTATATATGTGTGTGTCAATTTCTGGGTTCTCTAATCTATTCCATTGATCTATGTGTGTGTTTTTGTGCCAATATCATACTGTCGTTATTATTGCAGCTTTGTTATATAGGTTAAAGGTCAGGATTGTGATGCGTCCAGGCTTGGTTTTCTTTTTAAACATTACTTTGAAAATTCAGGGTCTTTTGTGTCTCCACACAAATTTTAGAACTGTTGCTCTAGCTTTGTGAAGAATGCTGGTGTTATTTTGATAGGAATTTCACTGAATGTGTAGATTGATTTGGGTAGTATCTACATTTGAACAATATTCCTTGTTCCAATCCATAATCATGGAATGTTTTCCCGTTTTTTGTGTGTCTTCTTCAATTTATTTCATAAGCTTTCTATACTGTTTAGCATACAGATCTTTTAACTCTTTGTTTAGGTTTATTCCTGGGTATTTTATGGGGTTTGGTGCCATTGTAAATAGTATTGATTCCTTGATATTTCTTTCTGTTGCTTCACTATTGGTATATAGAAATTCAACTGATTTCTATACATTGATTTTATATCTTGCAACTTTGCTGAATTCATGTATCAGCTCTAGCAGTTTTTTGGTGGAGTCTTTTAACTTTTCTATGTTATATGCGAGGAATGGAACTTTGTTTCACTAACATCTTTTACTGAACTTCCAGATTCCACCCCACTCTGCATTCTGATCTTTCAACCAAGCAGCCATAGTGACACTGTCACAATGTCAGGTTGCATGTGTCATGCATTTGGTCAAGACCCTCCACTGGCTTCTAATCTCTTAGTAAATTTTTCATCCTTTTTTTCCACCTGCAAGTCCCTAAGGGCACTGATCTTTTCTTCAGCTGATGCTTATTTCATGAGCATTCGGTATTACACTACACGTGAGGAGTTAAAATTACTTCTCCATTCCACATCCTTTTCCACCTGCCTGCAGTTTTTCTTCCAGATTCCCACACACTCATGCCCTTACTTCTTGAGGTTGTTCCCTCCAAAGTCTCCTTCCTATCGAGAACTTCCTTAGTCCTGTCTTCTCAACTGTTTTACCTGCCTTACACTTCATTCTCTCTCTTTTATGTATGTTGTCCTCTTTTAATTAGCTCTCTAAGAATGACATAGGTTTTTACATGTTTACTTAATGTCTTACTTAGTGTTCATATGTTACAGTGGTAGCATAAGCATCATTACATTAGTAAATGGTGTCTTTTTTACTCCAAAGTTGCATTATCAGCTTATACAACTGTCCCTTGAGGTCTGGATGAGAAGGCAGTTTTTAATTGTCATCTGAAAATAGTGACTAATGGGGAACATGTGTGCAGACCACTAGAAAGTACTTGAACCTATGGGGTGCATTAAGGATATGTGACACACTATTCCACTCATCTGGAGTAAGAGTTGTTTAAAATTTTGTTGACAAGAACTGAGACAATATAACCTACCAGGGCAAGGTGACATAGGAAAACAAATCCACCCATGGGAAAGTTTGGAACCCAGATGCTTCTCCTTCTTTGTTATACGCCTAAAATTAAGTTCAGTTTTTTCTTTTTGTGGCTCCTATGTCTAACCATCCAAACACCAGGTCTTTTTTAGCTTCTATAGATGACATGATAATTATGGAGATGTGCTACTGAATCCCGCCTTAAAACTATCTTAAATAGGCCTCTGCTTATATACACGAATGCACTGCAATGACAGTCAAGTAAGTATGTATTTCTCAGTTTTATTAAATTTGAATGTTCAAAACTCAAGAGGAGGGTGAGATAAGGAAAGTGTTTTAAATAAGATGTTAAAGGAATCTAATTCACATATTCAAACTCTTAGTAAGTCATAACAAATACAGTAGATGTTTCAGAGAAAAAAGACAATTTTTGTAAAACTTATGAGACAATAAATTTATAGATTTTTGAAAACACATTTCAAATTTTGTGGTATTTTATTTGAATTGGAATTACACTTGTCTTTTTATTATTTTATTTATTTTTCACAATGTCACTACTATATGCTTTTAGTAAAACATCTTTGATCTTAAAAAAAATAGTGTTTATTTTTGAGAGAGAGACAGAGAGTGAGCAGGGGATGGGCAGGGAGAGGAAGAAACAGCATCCAAATCAGTCTCCAGGCTCTGTACGGTCAACACAGAGCCTGACGCGAGGCTCAATCCCATGAATCGTGAGATTATGACCTGAGCCAAAGTCAGACACACCCAACCGACAGAGCGACCCAAGAACCCCAGTACTTTTATCTTTAAAAGAGAAGTTGTTTGAACTAATTTCGAATATTGTAATTATATGTCTTTCCTCTTTCAAGCTTGTAGTTACTTTGGTGTGTGTGTGTGTGTGATATATATATATATATATATATATATATATATATATAATATTTTTAATGTTTATTCATTGGAGAGAGAGTGTAAGTGGGGAAGAGGCATAGAGAGAGGGGCACACAGAATTGGAAGCAGTCTCCAGGTTCTCAACTGGCAACACAGGGCCTGACCTAGGGCTCGAACTCACGTACTGCAAGATCATGACCTGAGCTGAAGCCAGATGCTTAACCAACTGAGCCAACCTGATGCCCCAAGAATGGACCACTTTCTTTGGCCACATACACAAATATAAACTCATAAGATATTAAATATCAAAGGTTAAAATGGCAGAGTAGTAGGGTCCCTGGACTTGACTTCTCCCTTGTACATAGTACACAGTTACATCAACTACAAATCATTTTGAACATCTAGGAAATCGATCTGAGAATTAAGAAAACATTATACATAATCTGAGGGAGAGAAGTGGCAGGTATTCTGTGTGGAGACATAAATTGAGGGAGAGAAAGCCTCAGTGTCAGAGAGGGGAGAGAACTCTTTGTAGAAAGGAGAAAGACAGAGGGGGAGAGAGAGTACTGCATTGGGTTCACATAAGAAAAGGACTCCTCCCAAATCATTTAACTGGGGAATCGGGAGGAATTTCCTATTGCAAATTTTTGCAAACAGTGGAGCTCCAATTATGAGCTTTTGTAAGTGTGTGTCAATTTCCAGAGTGGGATGTGGGATGTGGTGGGATGTGACACTACTGGGGATGGGGCAGAAGCCCAGAGCAGAAAGCATGGCATGGGGAAATCCTGGTTCATACTGGCTGAGAATATTCCCCTTCCCGGAGTAAGTTTGGAAGAGGCTATATAGCTTCTTAAGAACAAAAGACCTTCTGGCACCTTTGAGCAACTGTTCAACAACAAAGACAGAGTCCCACACATTGGGGGCATAACCTGGTCACAGATTTCTCTGTGGTTCACCATAAACTCCAGGCCCTTTTCCGGGGATGCGATTTTTTTCCGGCACAGAAGGGCACCAGGTGTAGTGCTGAGAGGCTCTCCTCCAGAGGAGGGGATTAGGTCCACAGCTTGCTGAGTCCTGTAAGATTTGGAGTTTTTAATACCAGCTATGCACCAGAGATAAAACACAGGAGAGCTGTGATGCTGGGAATGTCAATGTAGAGGCAGAGATGAGTTGAGGGCAGAGATATGATGGAAGCCTGAGGCACAGAAGCGGAGATTGCTTTTCTGTTAGGGTTCCCTGAACAACAGCGGGTGTGAGATCTCCCACCTGGGACAGAAGAGCAGGGCGATGCCATCTTCTCTCTTCACCCACTGCCCACTTGCAAGGTCAGAATTCGGAGAGCAATGCAACACCCCTAGTGGAGGCTGGGGCTGCTTATATCAGCCACCCTCTACTCACCCATCACCCCCCATGCCCTGCGGGGCCTCTTTACCAGGACAGTTCTGCCAGCAGACATTTCCCACAGAGAACCAACACAGCCCTCCCTGCGATGGATACACCAAGTCTACTGATCACAGAGTGCTCCAAATTATCAGCTCTAGTGTGGTGGAAATACCACCAGCGTTTTTTTCTTTTCTCTTCTTTTCTTTTCTTTTTTCTCATTTCTTTTTTTTGTTTCTTTTTCTTTTCTTTTCCCTTTCTCCTTTCCTTTACTTTCTGTTCCTTTCCTTTCCTTTCCCTTCCTTTCATTTCCATTCACTTCCCTTCCGTTCCCTTCCTTTCCTTTCCTTTCCTTTCCTTTCCTTTCCTTTCCTTTCCATTTGTTTCTTTCCTTTCCTTTCCTTTCCCTTCCCTTCCCTTCCCTTCCCTTCCCTTCCCTTCCCTTCCTTCCCTTTCCTTTCCGTTCCATTACATTACTTTCGTTTCAATTCCTTTCCTTTCCTTTTTTCCTTTTCCTTTGAGATGCAGCAAAGTTAGTTCTAAGAAGAAAATACATTGTAATACACTCCTATCTCAAGGAACAAGAAAAATCAGTAGAACAGATCAATGAACCGAAGAGCTGTTTTTTTTTCTTTTTAAAAAAATGAACAAAATTGATAATGCTATAGCTATAATTCTCAAAAAGAATAGAGAGTGGTCCCAAATAGACCCACAATCAACACCATAGAAATATAATCAATTATTGTAGAACAGTATGAAAAATGATATGCCAACAATCTGGACAACCTAGAGGAAGTGGACAAATTCCTTGACACCCACACCCTACAACAACACAAAATGGGAAGGAATAGAAAGTTTGAACAGACCCATAACTAGCTAAGAAATTGAATCAACTATAAAAAATCTCCCCCAAAAATAAGAGTCCTGGTCCAGTTGGATTCTGAGGGGAAATCTACCAGAAATTTAAAGCAGAGTTAATATTGCTTCTTTGAGAAGGATAGGTTCCAAAAAGTAGAAACAGAAGGAAAGCTTCTGGACACATTCTATAGATTAATATTACCTTGATTTTTAAACCAGACAGAGACCTCACAAAATAGGAGAATAACAGACCAATATCCATGATGAACATGGATGCTAAAATTCCCAACAAGATAGTATCAAATTGATATCAATAGTACACTAAAAGTATTCATTCTGATCGAGTCGGATTCATTCCTAGGCTGCAGGTCTGATTCAATATTACAAAATTCATCAACGTGAAACAGCACAATAGAAGAAAAGATAAGAACCGTATGACTCTGTCCATAGATGCACAAATGGCATTTGGCAAAATATAGCATCATTTTTTTTAATTTTTAAATTTAAAATTTTATTTTTAATATACTTTATTGTCAAATTGATTTCCTTTCAACACCCAGTGTTCATCCCAACAGGTGCCCTCTTCAATGACCATCACCCACTTTCCCCTCTCCCCCAGCCCCCATAAACCCTCAGTTTGTTCTCTGTACTTGAAAGTCTCTTAAGGTTTGCCTCCCTCTCTCTCTGTTTATAATTTTCCTCATTCCCATCCCCCATGGTCTTCTGTTAAGTTTCTCAAGATCCACATAGGAGTGAAAACATATGGTATCTGCCTTTTTCTTACTACTTATTTCACTTAGCATCATTTCTTACAAAAAATCCTCAAGAAATTTGGGATAGTAGGAACATACCTTAACATGACAAAAGCCATATATGAAAAGCCCACAACTAATATGATCCTCAATAGGGGAACAGTGAGAGCTTTCCCCCTGAGATCAGGAACACTACAGGGATGTCCACTCTCACCACTCCTGTTTAACATAGTGTAGGGAGTCCTAGGCTCCCTCAGTAATCAGACAACAAAACGAAATAAAAGACATCCAAATTGGCAAAGAAGAAGTCAAACTTTCATTTTTCTCAGACGACATGATACCCTACGTAGAAAACATGAAAGGCTCCACCAAAAAGCTTCTAGAACTAATACATGAATTCAGCCAAGTGGCAGGGTACAAAACCAGTGTAAAACAATTGGTTGCATTTCAATACACCAATAATGAAACAACAGAAAGAGAACTCAAGAAATTGATCCCACTTACAATTGTACCAAGAAACGTAAAGGAACTAAGAATAAATGCAACAAAGATGTAAAGCCTGTGTGCTGAAAACTATAGAAAACTCATGGAGGAAATTGAAGAATATCCAAAGAAATGGAAAAACATCCCATGCTCATGGATGGAAGAACAAATATTGTTAAAACGTCACTACTACTCAAAGCAATCTACAAATTCAATGCAATCCTAATTAAAATTGCATCAGAATTCTTCTCAAAGCTAGAATAACACTAAAATTTGTATGGCACTACACATGAATCCAAATAGCCAAAGTAACACTGAAAAAGAAAATCAAAGCATGAGACATCACAATTCTGGACATGAGCTTCTACTAAAAGCTGTAATCAACACAACAGTATTGTACTGGCACAGAAACAGACACATGGACCAATTCAATAGAATAGATAATCCAGAATTGGACCCACAAATGTATGGCCAAGTAATCTTTGACAAAGTAGGAAACAGTGTCCAATAGATAAAAGACAGTCTCTTTAGCAAATGGTGCGAGGAGAGCGAGGCAGCAACATGCAGAATGAAACTGGATCACTTTCTTACACCATATACAAAAATAAACTCAAAATGAATGAAAGACCTAAAAGGGAGGCAGGAAACCATCAAAACTGTAGAGGAGAAAACAGGCAACAACTCTTTGACATCAGTCAAAGAAACTTCTTACTTGACATGTCTCTGAAGGCAAGGGAAATAAAAGCAGAAATGAACTATTGGGACCTCATCCAGATAAAAAGCTTCTGCACTGCAAAAGAAACAATCAACAAAACTAAAAGGCAACCGACGGAATGGGAGAAGATATTTGCAAATGACATATTAGACAATGGGTTATATCCAAAATCTATACAGAACTTACCAAACTCAACACCCAAAAACAAATAATCCAGTGAAGAGATGGGCAGAATTCACGAATAGAAACTTTTCAAAGGAAGACATCCAGATGGTCTACAGACACATGAAAAGATGCTCAACATCAGTCATCATCAGGGAAATACAAGTCAAAACCACACTGAGCTACGATCTCACACCAGCCAGAGTGGCTACAATTAAAGTCTCAGGAAACAACAGATGTTGGTGAGGATGTGGAGAAATAGAAACCCTCTCGCACTGTTCGTGGGAATGCAGACTGGCGTAGCTGCTTTGGAAAACAGTGTGGAGTTTCCTCAAAAATTTAAAAATAGAACTACTTATGACCCGGCAATAGCACTACTAGGAATTTATCCAAAGGATACAGGAGTCCTGATTCAAGGGGAACATGTACCCTAATGTTTATAGCAGCACTTTGAACAATAGTCAAATTATGGAAAGAGCCCAAATCCTTACAAACTGATGAATGGATAAAGAAAAGGTGGTTTTTATATACGATAGAATACTTCTTGGCGATGAGAAAGAATGAAATCCTGCCATTTGCAACAATGTGGATGAGATTAAAGGGTATTATGCTACGTGAAATAAGTCAAGCAGACAAAGACAGATATCATATGTTTTCACTCATATGTGGAATTTGAGAAATTTAACAGAAGACCATGGGACAAGGGAAGGGGAACATACAGTTTCAAACAGAGAGGGAAGCAAACCATAAGATATTCTTAAATATAGAGTAAAAACTGAGGCTTGATGGGGAGGAGAGTCCCCTTGATGGGTACTCTCCTTGATGGGGAGGAGAGTCAGGGAGAGGGGGAAAATAAGTGATGGGCATTGAGGAGGGCACTTATTGCCATGAGCATTGGGTGTCGTATGTAAACAATGAGTAACAGGAATATACCCCCAAAACTAGGAGCACACAATACATTGTATGTTAGCTAAATTGACAATACATTTTAATAAAGATATAAAAAATAGAATAAAATGAAATTATAAGTCTCCTAAAATAAATAAAGAAGAGGAGTATTCCTAGACATTGACACTAACAATGTATTAATAAATAACTCTTGTGATGCAATGAAAATAAAAACAAAATGAACAATTTTGACTGTATCAAAATAAAATTGTGCACAAGTAAAACAACATGCACACACACACACACACACACACAGAAACCCAGAAGTTTAACAAAAGGACCACATCCAAATGGGAGAAGATAATGGCAAAAATTATTTCAAAAACACGGGTTAATAATCAAAATATACAAAGATATTATACAACTCAACTCACACACACACACACACATGTGCGCGCGCACACACACACACACACACACACACACACACACAGAGTGATTTAAACAACGGGTAGATGACCCGAATATTTTACAAAAGACATCGGCAACCAAAAAATAAAATGAAAATATTGAAATGAAATGAAATGAAATGAAATGAAATGAAATGAAATGAAATGAAATGAAAAATTACTCAGCATGAGTGTCCAGAAAATGCAAGTGAAAAGCACAGTGAGATACCACCTCAGGCCTGTTTTAATGACTAAAATAATTGTAAGAAATAATAAATATTGACAAGGATATGGAAAAAAGTGTATAAATTATCATACACTGTTAGCAGCAATGTAAATTTGTTCCACCACAATAAAAAACAGTATGGATTTTTCAAAAAAAGAAGAGTAGAAATACAAAGTGATCTAGTCATTCTACCATGAGTATTTACACAATAAAATGAAAACCGAATTCTAATATATGTGAATATTTTGTTTATTGCAGAATTATTTATAGTAGCCAAGACATAGAAGCAAACCAAGTGCCCATCCAAATATGAATGAATAAAAATGTGGTTAATATGTACAGTGGAATATTAGTCAACTATAAAAAATAATGATACCCTGCCATGTGCAAGAACATGAATAGACCTTTGGGGTTTCATGTATTGTGAAATACATCAGAGAAAGGCAAATACCATATTCATTATATTAAATTTAACACAAAACGTAAAAACAAAAAACAAACATCAAATAATTAACCAAATAAGAGCACCTGGGTGGCTCAGTCTGAATGTCCAAATGTCTGAATGTCCGACTTAAGCTCAAGTCATGATCTTATTGCTCATGGGTTGGAGCCCTGCATCTGGCTCTGTGCTGACAGCTCAGAGCCTGGAGCCTGCTTCAGATTCTATGTCTCCTCTTTCTGCTCCTCCACTGCTCATGGTCTGTCTCTCTCTTTCAAAAGTAAATAAAAAAAATTAAACCAAATGGACTTATAAATCGACAGAACAAACTGGTGGCTGTCACATAAGCGGTGATGGTGGGATTGGTGAAAGAGACAAAGGGGATTAAGAGATACAAACTTCAAGTTATACTATAAATGTCATGGGGATTTAAAAAGTACAGCATAGGGAATATAATTAATGATATTGTAATAAAACTGTATGATTAAAGATGGTGACTACATTTATATTAGTGAGAATCAAACATTGAAAATAATTTTTAAATCAATATGTTGTAAACCTGAAACTAATATAGCATTGTATGTAATATAATTCAATAATAATAATAAAATTACTGTCTAACAAGCCCTTATAAGTGAGACAGCAGATTTTACATTAGAAACTTTAATGCAAGAGGGGAATGGAATAATAAGCGGAAAATCCTAGGAGAAAGAAAACTACCAAACAAGAATATTATTACCAGAATAATTGTCCATCAAACATAGGACAAAATTGTCCTTTAAACAAGGAGATATCACAATTGCCCTCGTTAAACAAAATTTGATGCACTGTATCACCACTAGACCTGGTTTAAAGATGGGACAAAAGCAATAGTTTTAATTGAAATAAATTGACAGGAAAAACAACAAAAGATCTTATTAAAGTAAAAATATCACTGGTTAGAGTAAATATATAGATAAATAGAATATTAGAATAGTTTTATGGTGCTGGGTAAATCAATTATAATACTAGTACACGAGAAAATGAGCAACTGTATTGGGAATAATAATAACTACAAAATCTTTAGTATATACACAACGTAAGAAATAAATTCTGGTATCAGAATTTAAATGAGTGGACTAATAGTACTGCACAGCATTTTAATGACATTGATGTTATCTTGTTACCTGTTTAAAGAGACATTTATGTCTATAATAGTTTTCTATCATGTTTCAACAAAGTAATAGTAGATACACAAAGTTTAAAGAGAAAAGAATCAAATTGTATCACCAAAAGATGATCAAACCACTAAGAAAGACAGGAGGAACATAGTTAGGAACAAGAGAACTACAAAATATAAAGAAAATTGTTAATAAAATGGAAATAATAAGTTCTTACATTTGAGTAGTTTCTTTAAATGTAAATGGAGAATTATGTCAATCAATGCAGACATATAGATTGTTCAGTGAAAAATAAACAAAAGCAAACTAAAAAATATGTTATTTGCAGGGAACATATTTGATTTATAAACACATAAATCAGAAAGTGGAGGTACAGAAATAGATATTTTATGCAAATGTTGACAACAGGGGTAGTAAAAAACAGGGGGAGTCAGTTATGCTTAAAATACACATGCAGTCAATATTTGCCACAAGAGAAAACAAGTTCATTACATAATGATTAAGGGTTTGAATCAATAGCATGATACAACAGTTATAAATACATATGTCCCCAACATCTGAGTATTTAAAGCCAATATTGATACAGCTTCAGGAAGAAATAGACAGCAACATCATATATAATAGTAGACTTCAAGAACCCACTTGTCATAATTGGTATATCATCCAGAGAGAATATATATAATAATCGTTTTAGAAATCAGAATTGAAAAAGGTATAAACCAAATGTGTGAATCAATCCCATACAGAACATTCTACCCAACAACAGCAAAATACATCTTCTTATCAAGCACACTTAAATACATCATTGTCTAAATTGGATCACATACTAGGTAACAGTGCAAATATAAAGTGATTTAAAAAAATGGGGTTATCCCAAGGATCTTTTCTGAGAAAAACGAAATGAAAAATGATATCAATAACTTAAGGAAAAGAGAAAACTCAAAATTATATGAAAATTAAGCAGCACACTGTTGAACAAACATGAGGTTAAAACAAAACAACAAAAGAAAATTTGTCTCCAGAACACGAAAAAAAAAGTTAAAACACGGCATACTAAAGCCTATGGGATGCAACATGAAAAAAGTAGTAAAGATGGAAAAGGCCTACATTAAAAAATCATTTCAATAAACAAGATAACTACATCTCACAACATTTGAAAAAGGGGTAACTGAGCTCTAAGTTGGCAGAAGGAATTAACATGGTTTATATCAGAAATAAATCAAATAGAGAACAACAAATTTAAAAAGGAAAATCAATCCAGTTAAGATATATGGTTTTTTTCTTGGAAATATAAGCAGATTCATTTTTTTTTCCCGGACTGAGACAGTGAAAGAAAAGATAAATGGAAGGAGGAAGGGAAGGAAGGAGAGCTATAATAAGAGATTATTATAAATGTCATGTCAAAAATTTATACAACTTAGATAAAGAAAATAATTCCTATAAACACAAAATCTACCAATATTGAATTGCAAGGAAGTTGAAAGTTTGAACCCAATAATAATCATTGAAACAGTACCAGTATCAAATATCTTTCAATAAACCAACCCAGAACTGGATATATTCCAGGATAATTCTATTAAATAATTTTAAAAATACTTAATTGTGGGAGATGCAGGAGAGAAGCATCAAAGGAAAAGACTTCAAAAGGGAAGGGCTGGAGAAGGTGCAAGGCCTCAGGACATGTTTACTTAGCTGAACTTGGTTGTGGCTCCTAAGGAATGCCTAGAGACATTAACTTCCTCCAGGGCCAGATCCTCCTTCACACCTGACACTTCCTAGTGTTATAGAAAGCAATTAACTCAAAATTCAACCTTGAAAAGCTAAACCGCTAGACTAACACACTTGCTTACCTGACTTTATGCACGTGGTCTTTATCAATTGTCCTCATAAAGAGAAACTCCATTCTGGAGTTGGGGCCTCATTCTGACTCCAGTATGAGGACCTTCACTTAACTGCATTTTGTTTGCAGACTCATCTTTTGTGACTCCAGCGATACTCCCTGCAGCACTTAACATTGACTCTTTCTCAACTCTTCCAAAATGATAAAGAGGAAACATTTCTGAGCTCATTTTATGTGGCCTTATTACACTGATACCAAAGCAAGAAAATTACGCTACAAAATAGTAAAGCTACATGTCAATACCCTGATGAACATAGATGCAGATATTCTTTTTCTTTATGTTTTTTTTTCGTTATTTTTGAGAGAGAGAGAACACAACTTGGGAAATGCCATAGAGAAAGAGAGACACAGAATCTGAAGAAGGCTCCAAGCTCTGAGCTGTCAGCACAGAGCCATATATAGGGCTCAAACCCATGAACCCTGAGATCATGACCTGAGCTGAAGTCAGATGCTTAACCAACTAAACCATCCAGGAGCCCCTAAATGCATAAATTCTTAACAAAATAGAGGAAAGACAAATCAAACATTACATAAGAATACTCATATGTCATTTTCAGCAGAATACCTTCCTAATACACAACATATATAAATCAGTCAGTGTGATAAGCCACATTAGGAAGTTATGGAGGGGTGACCTGGATGGCTTTGTTGGTTAAACCACTGTCTCTGGATACCAGCTTAGGTTATGATCTCCCAGCTTTATGAATTTGAGCCCTGTCTCGTTCTGTGGTGGCATTGTGGAACCTGGTTGGGATTGTCTCTGTCCCCTCTTTCTGCCCCTCCACCCACTCATTTTGTTGCTATCTCTCAAAATAAATAAATAACCTTAAAAATATGGATTAAGATTACAGGACTGTCTCAATGGATACAGACAAAACATTTGACAAAATTCAGCACCCTTTCATGATAAAAATTTTCAACAAATAATTTAGAGGAGTAAATTATCACAAAACAATGCATGCCATGTAACTAAACCTCACATCTTCCTCCTGCTCAATGGTGAAAAACTGAAGTTTTATTTTTCCTATATAATTTTAACAAGGAAATAAATTCCCAATTCACATTCCTCCTATTCAATATCATATGGTTATTGCTAGTCAAATTAATTGTGTCAAAAAAATAAAAGGCATCCAAGTCTGAAAGGAAATTTTAAAATATTTGCTTGCAGCTGGCTTAAACCAAAATTAGAATCAATAAACAAACTTAGTAAGTTTTCTGGATTCAAGGTCAACACATTAAAACCTTTATACTACCTATGAAATATCTGAAAAGTAGATCACAAAAACAATCCCATTTTCAACAGCATCAACAAGAGTAAAATAATTGTAAATATGCCTATTCAGGGAGGAAAATAATTGTATGTACCCTGAAAAGTATAAAACATTGCAAAATTTGAAAAAGACAGAAATAGTTAGAAATATATTCTGGGTTTATAAATTGGGTGAATCAATATTGTCAAAATGTCCATACTAACACTGTAAATTACACATTCAGCAGAGACCCTATCAATATCCCAATGACTTTTTTTTACTGACATAAAAAAATACACTTAAAAGTTTTTTGGAACCATAAATTACAATCAAAATGAAAATCAGTCTTGAAAAAAGAGAAACAAATTGGGGGAATAACACTTCCTCTTTTCAATATATATTACAGGCTAAAGTGTAGCACTGGCATATAGACATACACGATAGACCAAAGAGGATTCTGAAATTAATGCACACATATAGAGACAATTGATCTTTGACAGTAGGATAAAGAGCATATCATGGTCAAGCTAAATCTCCACAACAAATATATTTTTGGAAATTTAATAATGACATGTAAATGAATAAAATTCCACTATTTCCTTATACTATACAGAAATACAACTATATACTGATTAAGATTTACATGAAACCCCTAAAAATGTAAATCTACTAGAAAAAAAAACATAGAGGAAATACTTCTTGATTTTATCCTTGGGAATTATTTCATACATGACACCAAGAGCATGTAAACACAAAATTCCATTTAAGCAAGATACTAAGTAATAGAAAGCTGCTGTACAACATTCTACTTATATTCAACAATAATACATTGTACACGTAAAACTATGTTAAGAGGATCCGTTTAACGTTAAGAATTCATTTCAAAATAAACTGAAACTAAAAAAAAGCATAACATAAAAAGTTCAATGCTTAAAGTGTATTTATAGATTCATTTTATTAGATTTATTAATCCATAATTTAAATACAATCACAGATATTAAAAACACAATTCAATGCTTTTGAAATGTGTAGTGACTCATAGAAGCAAGATTATAAACTTAGAATATTTTGACCTACATAGCTGGACAAACCTACATTCTTTTTTGAAGGATTATTTTGATGTATAACTTTTGTCAGGGAAATCATACATTATATGGTCTTTTCTATATGGTTGATTTCATTTAATATGATGTACTTTTGAGGTGCATATGTGCAATGTGAGATATTATCTCTTTTCATTGTGGAACACTATTCAATTGTATGGATGCACCACCTTTTTCTTTGGTTTATATATTTTATTATTATTAGAGACCAGATCCACAGGGGACAGTGAACTAATAGAAATGAAAAGCTTGCAAGCAGGTGCCATAAGCCACTGGAGGGAGTAGAATAGAGGCTTAAAGAGACCACAGGTAAGGAGACAAGAAATGAGAATGTGGCCATGAAGGTACCTCTTTAGAAAAGACAGGGTGGATGATTACCCACCAGCAGAGGGAGTCTACAGGTAAAATCTTTCCCCCTCCCTTTCCTCTGGCTATGTCCAAATGCCCTTTGACTTTTCTGTTCTCTGGGAAGTTGTCTTTGACAGCCAGGTCCACGTGTGTTCTGAGAGTACCCTGGGTTCTCTTCTGCCAGAACACTTATTCCACAGCACAGCAACTGCCTGTTAGCTATCTGTTTCTTCCACTGTTCTGTCAGGAGCTCCTAAAAGACAGACTATTTTCTCTGTATTGTCCATAACAAAGACAGGTCCTGACACACAACTGGCTCCTTCTCTGTTTGGCAAACACTCATCAAACACTTGCTATCTGCTACCATTGTATTAACAGTATAGATACTTTAGGAACAGGGGGGACACATTTGGTCTCTGCCTTCATGGAGCCTGCTTAACTGGTAAGTGCTACAAAGACACCAGGGACATGTCTATAGTGGAAGTGATACATGAGTTGGGGGAGGCGCTTGGAAGCCCAAAGGGAAAAAAAGTCTCATTGGCCAGAGGAGGAAGGATTGTGTCTGGAGCAGAGAGTGGAACACAGAGAGCCAAGGAGACCACCTTTTGACCTTATCTCAGAACAACACATAGTCATTAAATGTTTTTAAGCATTAGGGCCCTGGTGGTAGCTTTGGCCATGACTTTACAGGGCCAATCTTTCATCAAACACTCATGAGTGAGAGCCACCTCACCTCAAAGCTAGATTACACTCTAAATCCCTCCCACCCCTTTTCTTTATGGCTTAGCACACACCAAATGTACCCCATCCTCCTCCCAGACAGAACAGATCCCTCTGGGCTTTAAATCAGTTATCTCAAACTTTATGAATGTACACTCCACCAGAAAATGCTTTTTGCCCATGCAGCCTGAACCACACATTCATTTTTAAACTGTATTCATGCTAAAATGTGTTTTTATACACAGCATAAATCCACATGACCAGGATTTAGGATGTGGGGAAGGTGGCTGCAGTTAGAAGTGACTCTTTGTACACAGGAATGGCTCTTCTTCCATTAGACTATCTCCCATTTGTGAGCCAGACAAAGGATTCACTAAGGAGACAACCTGCCCCTGTGCCACTTACTAAATTTCACCTTATGCTCATAAAACAACTCCTATAAAAATCACAAAAGCAGCTCCAATTACAGAGATAGTACACAAAACAGCAAGGTACTGGCATAAAAATAAATACATGGATCAATGGAACAGAATGGAGAGAACAGAAATGATCCCATAGAGTTCATGAATTTATAACAAAGAAGCCAAGGACACACAATGGTGAAAGGACAGTCTCTTCAATTAATGGTGCTGGGATAATAGAAAGCCACATGCAGAAACATGAACCTAGACCCTATCTTCAACCACAACCAAAAGTCTCTTCGAAATATGTTAAAGAGTGAAACATAAGACCTGAAACCATAAAAGTGTTAGAAGAGAATGTAAGTGGTAAGCATCGTGTCATCAGTCTTTGTGATGAGTTTTTTGGAGGGATTTCACACCACAAGTAAATAAATGTAAAAATAAACAAGTGGGACTTCATCAGATTAAAGAGTTCTGCACATCAAAAGAAACCAGCAATAAAAATGAAAAGGCAACCTAACGAATTGGTAAAATACTGCCAAATTGTAATCTGAAAAAGGGTCAAATATCCAAAATATAAAAATAAAATAAATAATTTCTACAACTCAATAGCAAAACAACCATTCATCCAATGAAAACATGGAAAGTGCTGACCAGTAGGAAAATCATAATCAAAATCACAAAGCGCTATCACCTCACACCTATCCCAATGGCTTTCACTAAAAAGACAAGAGCTAACAAGTGTTGGCATACTGTGGAGAATATGGAATCCTGTGCACAGTTGGTGGGAATGTAACTGGGTACAGTCCCTCTGGATAACAGCATGGAGTTTCCTCAAAAATTAAAACTGAAACTACCATATATTCCAGAAATTCACTTCTGGGTATTAATCTGAAGGAAACAAAAAACACTAATCTTAAATATATACCCACACCCACAATCACTGCGGTATTATTTACAATAGCCAACATCTGGAAACAGCCTATACGACCATAGATGGATGTATGGGTACAGGAAACATCACACACACACACACACACACACGCACACACACACACACACAGTGGAGTACTATTTAGCCATAAAAATAATTAAATCTGACCATTTGTGTCAACATGGATTGACCTTGAGTGCATTGTGCTAACTGAAATAAGTCAGAAACAAATACACATGATCATTTATACGTGGAATTAAAAAAAAAACCAACAATAAAACTCCTAGATACAAAGAAGAGATTGGTAGTTCCTGAAGTGGGGTCAGAAGGTGGGTAAAATGGGTGAAAGTGGGCCAAAAGTATAAACTTCCAGTTACAAGACACACAAATTCTGGGCATATAACTTACGTGCAGCATGGTGACTATAGCTAATGATCTTGTCTATTTGAAAGATATTAAGAGAATTAATTTTCACCAGAAGAAAAAATGTAAATATGCATGGCGATGAATATTAAGTACATGTTCTGTTGATATTTTCACACTATATACAAATATCAAATCATTATATTGCATGCCTAATACTGTTATATACCAATTATATCTCAAAAACAAACAAAACTACTATGTAATGTGTAAGAAGATACATTGTGAGAACAAGAATATTTAGTGACATTAAAGGTAATAATAATGGTGATCCTGACTGGGCACATTCTAAGGATAGACACTGTGCACAGGGTTTCATATGCATGATCTCATTTACCACACACAACCCTAACAAGATATGCACATGATGTCATTTTATAGAGAATGAAACTCAGGCTTACTGAAATTAAGAAATTTTTCTAAGACAGCAAATGGTAGGGCAAAGATTCAATCCCAGGTATTTCAAGTAAAACTAATTCAGAGCACAAGTTATGGGCATTCCCTAAAAAGGAATATACCTGAAGCAGGTAACTGCAAACTCAGGTGGCAGGATCCATGCAGGGAGGTGGGAGGGAGGGATTCAAGTGGTAGAACCAAAGTAGCTATGCCAGCATCCCTGCTGTGGGGAGAGTCCTGAGCCTGTGACCGTGGGAACCCTGGGGTGGACGGTCTCCTGCTTCAACCTCTGTCTTCACTTCCAAACATCATTGCCCACCTGAGAACCCCAGGTTGGGGGAATTCTGATTGGCTGGTCTTCTATGACATCATATGTGCCCTGGACATCCGCCTGGGATGCTGCCATGATGGTATTTGTGGTGCAATCCTCCTTTATTCTAATGAGTGTCCATGAGCACACACTAGCACACACAAACTGGCACACGCTAGTATAAACATTGGTGTAATTTACTACACATTATACACACTAGATCACATTAGCATGTCTAGCACACTCTACTACTCACTAGAACACAAAAGCACACAAGCTAGTACTCATATTAGGACAAATACAAGTACACGCCTAGTACATGCACTAGTACACAATAGTATACAACTGGTGTATGTCAGTACACATAGTAGTATGTTCAGTAAATGCTACTACACATTAATACACAATAGCACACATGTTATACTCAACCTAGCACGAATGCTAGCACACAGACTTGCAATCATATTACACATTAGCACATATGCTAGTACTAGTGCACACTAGTAAACACACTGGCATCGACTAGTTTACACACTAGTACATACTAGCATACATTAGCACATCTCATACACACTAACACACACTAGTACACATACTAGTTCCCAAATATTAGTTCACATGAGTACACCTATGAGCACACACACTATCATATGCAAGTACACATGCTAGTATACACATGAGCACACACAAGCAGTAGTTGTACACTCACTGTCACACCTAGGATGCATGCTATCACACACACCAGCAGGCACAAGTACACATGCTAGTGTACACAAGTTTCCACACTAGCACTGGCTGTAGGCTCACTGACACACCCAGGACACATTAGCACACACAACAGCAGACGTAAGCACACATGCTGGCATATACACTAATGTGCACTAACAGTACATCCTTACACACACTAAAACACAGAACACATCAGGTGGGAAGTCCGACACAAAACTTGTGACACGTGTGTCTAAATGCCCAATTTACCGCTCTCAGTACTGAAAATATGCACTGCAAGGGGCGCCTTGGTTGCTCAGTCAGTTAAGCGCCTAGGTCTTTCTTTTGGCTCAGGTAATGATCTCACATTTCCTGTGTTTGAGCCTCATATCGGGATCTGCTCTGACAGTGTGGAGCCTGCTTGGATTCTCTTGCTCCTTCCCTCTCTCTGTCGTTCCCCTGCTCTATCTCTCTATCTCAAATAAATAAATAATTTTGGATTCTAATTAAAAGTAGCTGGCAATTGAAGAGTGTAATTTGTGACTTTTCAATTGAATTTACTTTCTTGGAGGTGTCTTATGTATAAGTTCAAGTCTGCAAAAAGAAGCAGGCAGGTACAAAATATCAATCTGTGGCTTTCAGCAAGAATTCAGTAATTTATCATAATTAACAATAATAATTTCCAAAATGATCTTTTTGGCTTGTTATTGACCACCATAAACAAAGAAATGAGATGGTTTTCTTTTTTAGGTACAACTGGTTTTTGGTAAAAACATAATTTAGGGGTGCCTGGGTGGTTTGGCCGGTTAAGCGTCCGACTTTGCCTCAGGTCACCATCTCACGGTCCGTGAATTCAAGCCCCGCATCGGGCTCTGTGCTGACAGCTCAGAGCCTGGAGCTTGTTTCAGATTCTGTGTCTCCCTCTCTCTCTGCCCCTCCCCTGTTCATGCTCTGTCTCTCTCTGTCTTAAAAATAGACGTTAAAAAAACATAATTTAATGTTTTTATGAAAGAGAAATATAAAACACTTTTCTACAGCAGTTTTTCAGTTAGGAGCCATGATCGTAGAAATGTATAAATACTAACACTCACACACACCACCTGTGTCAGATGCTTTGATCAGCTAGGAACACAGATATAGGGTAAAGTTAAAAAGAAAGGGAAGGAAAAGGCATCCACAGAGTGCTCTGATGAAATGGAGCACTGATTTTCAATCCATTTTAAAATGTTTATACTAAAGTCCTCACAGTGGGGTGGTGTATTTTTGGACTACAGCATGCTTCAGGGTTCCCTTTGTCATGACTGCGCCTGGAATATATGGAATCAGAGTGGGAGGCAGTGAGTGGATGAGAACTCCCCTCCCTGTACGTACGTGAGCACAGAGTGTTTCGGACGGACAAGTGCTTGGATCACTGCAGTGTAAACCCAGTCCTTCCAGTGCTGTTATCATTAAATATCCTCACTCTTAGCTACATAAACTTCAAAGTGTTCCCAACATGGAAAAAATGAAGGGCATTTCTGTTTTCTCCAGGCTGCTCACACACACACACACACACACACACACACACACACACCACAATTAATAGTGTTCAAAATCAAGGAACGCTAAATTGAAATCCAGAGTAAAATTATATCACCTTTTCTTCAGTCTTGGAAGAAAGCCTTTGGAAACAGAAACATTATTGTAACATGTCTATTGAATATATTTGGCTGACGTCTATGAAAACATACAAACAAACAAAGAAAACAAACAAACAAAAACTGCAAACACTGTTTTCTTGAGGTAGGTTTAAATAAAAGAAGGGAGGTACAAATAAACTAGGTGACCTTGGTGGAAAACCTCATCGTGGTTTACATAAATGTCAATCTACGGGTATCTAGCATTGACAACAACATAGGATTATATGCAAAGAAGCTGGCATGTCTTTACACAATACCGGTTATTTGAATTATATGGGAATGTAGGCATTGGAACCCTTATAACAAAATTTTTGAAATGGTTGTAAACTCCTTTTATCTGAATGACTGCAGATTGAAATGAAAGAGCCATTTTGTTGAGTATCTTAACATTACCAATTGTCTATTTTGAACAATGGGCTTCAGAACACTGGTGATTACTAGCCATTTTCTATTCATAATTCAACTGAATCTAACAAGGCCTAGTACCAAAGTTGATATTGACGAGACATGTAAGGAACCACATGAAATGGCATGAAAGACACAGAAGAATCCCTTTCTGAAGATCATCAAAACATAAGAGTCATGACAATTGTATACTGTGTCTGTGTATTGTGGGTAGACATGTGGGTAGGCCAGGTGTCGGATAGAAGCAGAATCCAGGCTGCTTTCCTCTGAGTTGAAATTTTCCCGTTAGAAAGAAAGAGCCAGGATCAAAGTGGACCTTCCACTTTTCCTCCAACCATTGGACACCATCTCTCCTGTGCTCTGTGGATCCCCTCCACAAACTTGCCCTCTCCTGGCTCTTATTCATACAATCACCTCCCACCCAAGTTGTCCACATTCTACACATGAAGGAATGGGGATTCAGGGGGTGAGAATCTCTGGGGTCTCAGCTCAATCAGGAGTCTGATGTTTCTGGAAACCCAGGGTGTGATGAGCAGGGTCTGAGCAGCCATGCACAGGATGTTCCAACTGTTGGGATCACATAAGTAACACACATCCCCCTTACATCTAAGTGACCTGGACTCCACCAGCCTCCCCACAGGCTCTTAAAAGCAGCAGCTATCATGTCAGCTCAGACACCATCCATCTTAAAGACAGAATCCTCCACTTCCTATGTCCTCCTGAAGTTCGTGTTCCACCCCCACAGCTAGTTTCCTCATGGCTCCCATCAATTTGTGCCCAGTGGCTAGTAGAACAATGTCTTGAGCTGAGCTGAGAACCAACTGGACTAGGAACTTCCCTTGAATCTCAGGTGGAGCCACAGGTGGGCCCCACATCACTGGTTCTGCACCTCACTTGAGCTTCCACCCCACATTCCTGCAACTAAGAGGGACCATTTCCAAGGAGGGTTTGAGACTGGAACCTTGACCTCAAAATCCCTTCTAAACCCAGTGCCCAATTCATCATGGAATCTTAGCTATCCCTCTTGAGAGTGACTACTTCCTTCATGCTCATGCACACCCTACAATTGCCAAGGTGCATCTGTTTCCTCCTCTCTCACACACTGCCTTACTCTGTTGAGACATCTGAATCTAAAGCACCCAATTTGAATCCCACATGTGTCCCCCCAAGTCTTCAGTGCTTCCCTTGTCAGAACAGAACCCACCATCATGGCCCCTGACACCACTCTTTGCTTACTGCACCTCCTCAAGCAGAGGCAGGGAATGATCCAGTGCCCCTGGCCTCCTTCCTCTCTGGTTACCTGGTATTCTTGTGACATTAGCTCTTCAAAAGCCTGCATGAGAAAAGACACTGAAGTGTAGATACACCTGTTGCTATGGCCCGAGTTTGAAGCCATAACATCAGGGTCCAAACTCAAGTTTAGGAACAACCTGGCTGGGACATCTCAGGACAGAAATGCTTTATGCATAAATACCTGTGCGGAGACATATCGCTTCTCTTATTCTTTCTAACAGAATAGAGCTGATTTGATCAACTGACCTTGGGTTCGAGAAGTCAGTGTGTGCGAAAGTGCTCATGGGGACAGGCAAGTTGATATCAAGGTCATCTCCCTGTAGTTCACTTACACTTTCTCAGAGCCATGTAGACACTGCCCACCATCAGAACGATGTTATGAGTCATAAAGCACAGTATTTTCTGAGCCAGTCTGCACATCACAATCACCCAGGGATTGTTTCTCATAATTTTTCTTATAATCTCATCGTAAATTATTTATTTAAAATTCATTTAAATTGTACACTTATGCCATGCCCCCACTCGTGGAGATGACAACTTTTCCAAGCTCTCCTTTTATGCCATCTTTGTGGGTGGGGGACATAACTCCTTGAACGTTGCTTGGAAGTCAAAATCATCCAGTAAGTCCTCCATGTGCATAAAGAATCTCTCTACCTCATGGAGGTGAGCCTGTCCCCTTCCTCACTACTTAGCCTGTTCTTCAATGGCCTCCATCTCTCTAGGTGGGAGCAACTTTACTTTGGAGGATTTCTTTCAATGACTAATCTGGGTTCAGGGCCTGGGTCTCCTCTAAAACTTCCTCCCAGCTCCCCTGCTCATGTTCTGCCATGAGTTTCGGTACAAAGTCTTCAAACAAATGGTCTCTCTCTTCTTTTATTGCATGGCGTTGGTTTCTTCTGAAGAGGAGGACTCCACCAAAAGAGGAAGGCTTCACAGATTAAAGGCCACAAGGACTTAAGGTTGAAATCATTCCCAGATGATAAGGGATTCAGTTTTCCTGTGCTTTGCTGGGATGTGGAGATTTTGGTTGAAGGTCCCGAGTTAGCTCAGTGTCCAGGGCAATCATTTGGTAAAGTTTCAAGCTAGAATAGAGGGCTTGGGGTGGCAGGGCTCCCAGTGGGACTGATGTCCTGGGAACTCAATTGCCCACTCCTCTGCTGTGTTGGAGGGCTCCCAGTCAGACTAGTGGCTGTGTCAGACCAGAGTTCCAGTGACTTTTTTTGACCAATGCTAAGCAGAGATGGAAGGCTTATGATTTGAAGGCTCCCATTTGGCCACAGGTCCAGTGAACATGTGGCTCCAGTGCTGAGCTGGGTATGGAGGTCTCATAGAATGAAACCAATTGGCCAGCCCTGTGTTTAGTTGCCCTGAGATCTTATTGATTAGAACAGGTCTATGTTCTCTTGTAGAGCCCCATGTCCAAGGGCACCTAGTGAGCCCACTCTCCCAGTGACTACATGATGTTGTGTAGAGCTTTGGTGGATGGCTCCTGCTACAAGGTCACATGGTGAGCCTGTTGTTCACATGACTCTTTGGGAAGAGCAGAGCTGATTGGATGGCATGTAGTCAAGGTTTTGCAAACCCAGTGTTCTGGAGATTTGATTGTCTTGTGCTTTGCTCTTTTGGAGTGCTCCAGATCCAAAGGCACATGATAAGCCAACTGACCATGACACACCTTGGCCTAGTCCTGACCTGTTTGGAGGCCTCCAAGTCCACAGGAAAGAGTGAGCCCAATGTCCAGGTCACCGCTTGGCCTAGTGCAGAGCTAGGTTTGATGGCTGATGGTCTGAAGTCTCCTGGCAAGCCCAGTGTTTTGAAGACTTGATTGCCATGGCAATCTGTTTGGAAGGCTCATGTTCCAAGGGCACATGGTGAGCTCACTGACCAGATGACTCCATGGCCTAGTGCAGAACTAGGTTTTAAGGCTGCATGTTCCAGGGCATGTGTTGACCACGTTGTCCAGGTGACTCCTTGGCCTAGTTCAGAGCTGGGTTATAGGAATCACAGTCTGATTCCTCTTGGAAAGCCTGATGTTCTGGAGAATTGATTTTCCTGTGCTCTGCTCAATTGTATGGCTCCAGATCCAAGGGAATGTGGTGATCCCACTGTCTAAGACAGTACTTGGCCTAGTATTGAGCTGCTTTGGAGCCCTCCAGGTCCAAGGGAAAGTAGTGAGTCCACTGTCCAGGTCACAACTTGGCTTCATGCAGAGCTGAATTGGATGGCTCATATTCTGAAGGCTCCTGGAAAGCCTGGAATTCTGAAGACATGATTGTCCAGTACTCTGCTCTGTTGGAGGGCTCCAGGCTCAAGGGCACTTGGTGAGCTCAGTGTCCAGGTGCATACGTAGCCTAGTGCAGAGATGGCTTTTTGGGCTCCAAGTACCATGACATGTTGTGAGCTCACTGTCCAGATGACTCCTTGGTATAGTATATAGCTGGGTTGGGGTAATCATGGTCTTCTGGATATTGCCAAGACCAGTATTCTGGAGACTTGATTGCAGTCTTCTCTTCTCAATTGGAATGCTTGTTTTCTGATAGCACCTGGAAAGTCTAGTGTCCTGGCCACGCAATTGCCCCCTCTCCTGGGTTGAAGTGCTCATAGTTCAGTGGCCTCTTGTCAGATAGGTTTCCAAGTGATTCTGTTGCCCAATCGTGAGCTAGTATGCAGGGCTCATCGGAGAGTGGCTCCCACAAACCCAGTGTTCTGGGGAATCAATTGTACTGTGCTATTCTGGGTTGGAATGGTTGTACTCTGTTGGCTTCTGGTCACTCCAGTGTCTTGGGGATTTGTTTTTCCACCACTGAGCTGGATCAGACAGCTCATGTTCTGTGTTCCAAAGACCCCCACTGTGTCCAGTGTTGTGGTGACTCCTCCCAGTACTTACTTCTGTCAAAAACTCTCCTCTCTGCCAGGTATCTGTGGGCATTGTCCACAATGTGGACATCTGGGTCAGCCTGATGTGCAGAGCATTTATGTGTCCTGTGCTGAGCTGAGTTGGAGGACCCCAGGGGGAGCAGGGTGTTCAGGGTTCCCTCAGGACATGGCCTTGGGTTTCCTGTGCTGACCCTTGTTCTGATCACAGAGGTTTGGGAGGGGATCTCCCCAGCTGCCTGAGAATCCACTGTACTCTCATAACTAGTTCTCCAACCCACTTGCCAAATGGGAATGCATAGGTGACTGGCCCAGCCAACCTTACAGTGGGAAGTGGGTCCTGGAGTTACAAGGTGTGGGTATGCAGACCCTCAGAACTACAGAGGGGCAGAAAGGTAAGCACAGACATGAATGTGGAGCACAGAATGTCAACAAGAGGCCTCAGGCAGGAGTGAGCACACTTCTTGCCATTAGCAATGGAAGGGAACAGGGCAGATAATGTGTGGAACAGCAGGAAGAGCTGTGGTGGAATTGCCATCTCTTTCCTCAGTATGGCCTGAGCTGTTGCCTGCCTTTATTAACAGCCCTGGTTCATCACATTGCTTTCTTGTGACGTCAAAACCATATCTGGCCAATCATCAGGCTTCTCTGAGGTTGACCTTGATCATGTGGCCAATCACCTGGCAGCTCAGCTGGCCAATCACAGATGGCTTTCTCACTAGCCCTCCTGACATCATTGCGTGGACACCATGTTTTAAAAGAAAATATGTTAACTTTTCTTCAAGATGGAAAATTAATATTTGGGATATATTCATAGTACAATCATGGTGGTCCTAAAAGAGTCAACTGGAACAAAGCCAAATGTGTCACTCAGAGTCACCACTCACTATAACACACCAATATGAATCAATATGTGGCTCATGAAACCCCATCAAAGGTCACACGTCAGTGGTACATCTAACAACACGGCTCTAGAGCAAATGCTAATCACAACTTGTCCATCAGGGCTTAAAAATATTTCTAGACAATGGTAAATACATCTTAACACAACAAAAACAGTAAGCCTGGAGAAAATGAAGCTGACTCACAAGTTATTAATTGCTTTTCAAAATGACATTCAGCATTCATAAGAGGGGCATACCAAAACCAAGACTTTCAACACATTCATAGTCTCATGCCCAGCCTCTTATGAAAACTTACACAATATGCAAAGCAGGGAACTGGGTCTCATAACTAGGAAAAAATCAGTCCACAGCAAAAGACCACCAGATGACAGTTGATAATGTGAAAGAGACATTAAAAATATGCTCAGGAATTAAAGCAAAACATGTATGTAATGTGGGGGAAAGAGAAACCATAAAGGAAAATCAATGGAATTTCTATAGCTGATATTAGGATATGTGAAATGAAAAATCATACCTGTAGGAATGATGGGGTGATGCGGAGGAGGAGCCAAGATGGCGGAATAGCATGGAAGACTTTTGTGTGTCTTGCATCCATGACATACATCCAGACCAACACTAAACCATCCTACACACCTAGAAAACTGATTGGAAGATTAACACAACAATCTGCACAACCTGAACCACAGAATTCAGCAGGTATACAACACGAAGAGCTGAACTTGGGGAGGAAGAAGCCATGAAAGGGAGGGAACCCATTTTGCCGGCAGAGAGAAGATAGAGACTGCGGAGGAGGAAAGCATAGGGAAAAAGCACCCTTCCCCAAATGCAGCTGTGGAGAAAGTGGAAAATTGGAAACAGCCGCAGGGACTAAACTAAAAAGGGAGAAAGGAGAAAGGAGAAAGGAGAAAGGAGAGGGTTTAAATTCCTTTAAGACTGTAAACAAGGGGAGCCCAAAGGCTGCAACTCCCCTGTTCGAGACCTGGCCGTGCTCTGGTGGGAAAGCTGAATCCCCAGGAACAGACTGGGGTCCGGGAGGTTCTCGGGCCACATGGGAAAAAGTGGTTCCACTGCTGGAAGGGCATTTGGTAGAGACTGTTGAAGCCACCTGGTCTCGGCAGACCCCGGAAAGCAGCTACATTCGCTGGTGCTGGGGCAAGGTCTTTGAGGGTGAAGCCTGGTGCCAGATGTGTGTTGCAATTTTCCATAATCCCTGAAACGCTAATGCTACACTGTCTCATGATCTTTTTTTGGGGTGGGCTGGCACCTGGCCACAGTCTCAGGGCACCGGCAATAGCAGGGTCCAGCGGGCATTCCTGGGTGCAGCCAACATTCAGCCATTGCTCATTCAGCCATTGCTAGGTGAGACCCTCCAGCAGAGGGGCAGAAAGGGTCAAAGCCGCAGTCCTTCCGAAGCAAGGGGCAGGGGAAAACAGCCGCACCTGAGACAAAACATGGAAGAGAGGTACTGCCTGGGCCTGGTCACAGAGAGTGGAAAAGCGGGGAGTAGATGAGAGCTGAAGACAGAGGACTGGTGCACAATTGCTGATCCGGGAGAATGGACTGGTCCCTGCTCCAGCGCATGCACATGTGCACTTACCAGCACCACAACAATCCACTCCAGTAGGCTAGCAGTGCCATCCAGTGGAGAGCGGAGCTGTTACACAGAGCCCCGCCCCACTGGGACATCTTTGCTCTTCAAGAACACAGACCTCACCTACTGCTAAATTTATGGACTATGAAGAGCTACATGGACTGACCTCTAGGGGAAAACGAAGCAATTCCAGTCCTACTTCAATCTGTCAGCAGCTTCATCTATTCAATTTTTTGTCTTCTTTTTCTCTTTTCCTTTTTCTCATTTACAGTTCTTTTCTTTTTCTTGAATACAGAAAGAGAAAAAAACCTCATTTTTATTCTCAATTCTTATTAAAAATACCTGTCTTTAATTTATATCACTATATTTTTTACTTTTGCGTAATTTTTTTTCAAATTCTACTTTACTTCCATCATTTTATTTTAGTCTATCTCAGTGAACTCATCTTTCAAATTTTCAAACAATTTCCTTTTTTTCTTTCTTTTTTTTCTCTTTTTCATTTCTTTTCTTTACTTGGATGCAGAAAGAGAAAAACTTCATTTTTACTTTCAATTTCTTTTAAAATATTTTTTTATTTAATTTTTACTATATTTTTTGCTTTTATGTAAAATTCTTTTTTAAATTCAATCTTACTCCCATTATTTTATTTCAGTCTACTATAATATATTCACGTTTTTCAAGTTTTTAAATGATTTCTTTTTTCTTTTTTTTCTTTTTCATTTCTTTTCTTTTTTCTTAAATACAGAAAATGAAAAAAATTCATATTTCTTTTTAATTTGTATTAAAAATATTTTTCTTTAATTTTTTTCTACTTTATTCTCTACTTTTGTGTATATTATTTCAAATTCTATTTTACCCACATCATCTCATTTTAGTCTACTTTATGGTATTCATATTTTCAAATTCTCAAATTATTTCCTTTTTTTTTCCCCTGTCCCTCCCTTTTCTTTTTCGTTTCTCTAATCTGTCAAACAACTTTCAACACCCAGACCAAAACACAGCTAGGATCCAGCATCATCTATTCAATTTGTGTGTGTGTTTTTGATTTTTAATTTTAATATTTTTTTAATTTTATTTTTTTAATTTCAATTTTTCTACTTCATTAATTCATTTTATACCTTCCAAATGAAAAAAAAATGAAGGAATTCACCTCAAAAGAAACAGCATGAAGAAACGACAGCCAGGGATTTAACCAACACAGATACAAGCAAGATATCTAAACCAGAATTTAGAATCACGATAACAAGAATATTAGCTGGAGTTGAAAATATATTTGAATCCCTTTTTGCAGAGATAAAATAAGTAAAAACTAGGCAGACAGCACACCTCCCTACAGAGCAGCTGATGCCAGTGATGGTGTTGCCTCAAGTTCTGGAGACACAGTGGCCTCTGCTCCTGCACCTGAAACTTCAGAATACAAAAGAGTGATATTTGGAGAAAGTCTAAGTCCTCAGCAGTGAGAGGAGAAAGGTCACCCAGATGCCTGCCTCTCCAGGTGACTTTGCAGGAACAGAACACACCCCTGAACCTCCCAGAGAAGCTACAGCCAGGAACCCACACCAGGACATCTTCCCTCCTGCAATCCACAGCTGGGTACTCTGAGGCCAGTCTTTGCTCCTGTCCCCACACCACGCCCTGGGGGCTCCTCCCTGGGTAACTAATAACTGGCTGGCCCCATACATGCACATCACACACCCTCAAGCTTATCACCCACTGGCTCTGCCTCCATGGGCTCTAGATCCCGAACCAGCAATTGGTGGACCACTGTCCTGTGCAGTAGTCTGGACTGTGACCTCTCCAGGCAATCTCGAGGCACTGCTTCTGGAGAGGTCCCATTGGTCACTTTCTCCATCTGTCCAGGGAGGCCCTCCGGGGTGTTTGGACACATGGCCACCTCAACAGGGTAGACGGAACATGGGTCTGCCAACAACTTCCCAATCTCATCTGTAGTGTTCTGTAAAGGCATTGAATAGCAGCTGGCCCAGAGGTATCTCAGCCCTGCCTGAACATCCTCAGGGTCCTTCTGCCTTCTCCCCCTGCTGCTCCCAGATTGGAAACTAACCTGTCTACAGCCCTGCACTCAGGACGCAGTGACATGCACCTTCAGGTCTCAGGATGAACCTTGGGGACAAGAGGGAAGACCCAGAACACCCTGTCCCTCTCAGCCAGCCTTGACCTGGGTTGTGAGCATGACGGCCCACTGGGCATCTGACCCTCTTCAGACTGCACCTGTCCAGGTGGGTCCTCCACACATGACCCTTGCTTCCACACATAGACAAATACACATGGGGAGGGGATGTGGGGCTGCACAGGTCAGTAAGAGAGGTTTCGGGGTTGACTGGTTAGATCTGGGACTCCCTATGTTACCTTTGGGTCTTTCCAAGGTAGAATCCAGAGGCTCCCAGTGTGAGACATGACACACTGTCTCCAGGATCGTGAAATATTGTCACTGTTGGCTCTACTGAACCAATAGCCTCGTGACATGGGCACACAGCAAGAGAGTATATTGCTTATGTGCAGGTTTCCAAACAAATAAGCCGAGCAAGACGCTATCTCCAGAATGTGGGTGCCAGGTTACTGGGTTCTGAATTCTGTTGTGCTCTGTTGTCGAGGAAGTGAGGTCACTGCCTGGGGTCCCCTAGCCGGGCTTCCTCCTCATACAAGAGCCACTCACTCATGCTGCAGAAGGGCTCCACTCCACCCCAAACCCTGTCCATACATGGACACCAACACACCTCACCCAAAACCCCCAAGAGGTGTGGGTGCAGCCAGTGCCACAGCTTTGAGGACACAGAGCTGGGTTGAGGCCACGTTCCTGATCCTGATAAGGAGTAGGACACTGAACAAATCCTGGGCCTCTCAGGGTCTCCCCAGTCTCCCCATCTGCAGACGTCCCATCGGTCATTCTGGCATCTGGTTCTAGGGACACCATCAGTGGAGCAGCCTGTAGAAGTGCCCCACACCTGCTATCACATGAGGCTCACGCACACACTTAGCCATGGAAAGGTGAGAAATGGGTGGCCATGGCATACAACACACTCAAAAGGGCCTGGGTCTGCCTTGGGGTCCAGGCACAGCCACCCCTTCCTGCCTGGTTCCCAGGCCCGATGGGAAAGTGGAAATGAACTCATCCAGATCTTGTCCCCACCTGACACACACTTACATGGTCTTCCATGATATTTGGGCTCAGGTCCCAGTACATCCTCTGGGCTGATGATGTTATGGGGCAGTCCCCATAGTGTCTCCCAGTGTTCCTGAATACTGGTCACACATCCCTGTCATGCCCTCCCTTCCCAGGTGGGTGGCCCATGTGACTTTGCACTAAGGGATAGAATAGAATGATGGGGTGTAATTTCCAAGCTGCTTTATGCAAGTCTGTGTTTTTTCCTGGTTTCTTCTCTCCTGTGTCCATGCTCTTTCTCTGCCTCAGTCTGTCTCTGTGTCTCCACATGAACAGAGCTTGTGGAATTCATGTTCTAGGTGAGAATCCTCAGAATCCTCCCTGGTGCACTGTCTCCAACCCTTGTCCTGGTGTTCACGTCACTCATGAGGCATCCTCCCACATCCAGGAGTGCCTCTGGAACCAGTTCCTAAGGAGGACCTGAGACTACAGCAAGGAGGCTCCTGACCTTGGTCCCCACACTGACATGCACTGCTCTGCTGCAATCTGCAAACCAAGGTCCTCAGTCCTCCAAGTCCCAGGTTGTCCTCTGCTCATGACCTAGAGGGAGTAGAAAGCATTTTCCTAGGATGGGATATATGCACTATATTCTCTAGATCTATCCTGTTATTGCAAATGGAAACATTTCCTTAATCTTTAAACCGTATAATGCTAAGAGAAATAACCCAGAAAACCCCAAATCCATTTTATTTCACTCATATGCACAATGTAAGAAACTAAGCAAATCGATAAAAGGAGGAAAAGAGAAACAGTCCAACAAAAAGACTTAACTCTTGGAAACACTGTTGGGCACCAGAGAGAAGAGGTGGGTGGGAGATTGGGTGAAATGGGTGATGGGGATTAAGACTATATATATCTTGAACACTTTTGGAATCTGAAATATTTTGTAATTAATGTTGAATATGTAAAAATAAAATGCATATTTCCTTCACTTCTAATTGCATAGAGAAAAAAATGTCTAGAAACAGTAAATAATGGATGATAGAAGCTTAATATTAGAGAGCAGAGATTTACAAACACAGTGACTGAAATTGTATATTTATATTCATTTTCAAATGAGAATACCTTCCTATAATCTCCCTAAGATTATTTCTTTTTCTGTGTAACTAAACTGTAAAAATCATTCACCATCATGTGTCTTGAACCTGTGAGGGTGTGAGAAGCCCAACTGAAATTTTTAAAATTGTGTTCAATGAAAATTTCCTTTTAGATAATAACAAAATACCATTTAAACAAACAAACAAACAAACAAACAAAAGACAACAAAATAATGAAAAATGACAAACATATGGGAAGATATACAATCCTCATGAATGGGAAGAATTAATATTGATTATATATATATATATATATATATATATATATATATATATATACTACCAGCGTAACCTAGAGATGTATTGGACTCCCTATCAAAATGTTAATAGCATTTTTTTCACAAAAGTAGAATAAAGAATCCTAATGTTTGAATGGAACCACAAATAAATCCACATAGAAAGCAATTTTGAAACAAAACAAAACAAAACAAAACAAAGCTGGTGGCATCACAATCTCAGATTTGAAGACACACTGCAATGATAAAAAACACAAAACATCATGGTATTGGCACAAACATAGTTACATAGATCAATGAAACTGAATAGAGACCCACACTTATATGGTCGATATATTTACACCATTAGAAAATTGAACAGGCATATGCAAAAGAAAGAATTGGGATCATTTCTCAATGATATATAAAATACCATCAAACTGTACTAAAGACCTAAATGTGAGATCTGAGTTTTATTTAGGAAGATGGCGGCATAGGAGACGCTGAGCTCACCGCGTCCTGTGGATCACTTAGATTCCACCCACACCTGCCTAAATAACCCAAAAAATCGCCAGAAGACTAGCAGAACGGGTTCTCCAGAGCCAAGCATAGATGAGAGGTCCAAGGAAGATGGTAGGAAGGGCAGAGAGGCGGTGCGTGCTACACGGACTGGAGGGAGGGAGTCAGGGCAGAGGGGCAGCCCCCCTGCAAAGCAGAGGCCCTGAGTCTGGTTTGCAAAAGCGGAGGGGCCAGACAGAGTGTGTTTGGACAGCAAGTGGGACGTAACACCTGGAAGGTTATAAGTTAGCAGCTCTGCTCAGAGAGCACGAGGGCTGGAGGACAACAGGAGGGAGAGTTGTTGAGCCCCGGATGACAGAGAGCAGCTTGGCGGGGAACAAAGGCACTTGCCAGGCCATCTCCCTCGCCCACCCCTCAGCCAAAATCCCAAAGGGAACCAGTTCCTGCCAGGGAACTGGCTTGCACCGCGCAAATACCGAACACTGTGCTGCTGCAGATCCATCCCTCTGACAGGTCTGACTCCCTCCTGGTGCCACAGGGCCCCACCTGAAGCAGATCACTGAAGGATAAGCGAGCTGAGCCTGCCCTTCCCGCCCCTTGCACCTTGCCTATCCACCCCAGCTAATACGCCAGATCCCCAGCACCACAAGCCTGGCAATGTGCAAGTAGCCCAGAAGGGCCATGCAACCCCACAGTGAAAGCCACACCTTGGAGAGGGGAAGAGAAAGTACACATCAGTCTGACTGTGGCCCCAGAGGTGGGCTGGGGGCAAACATCAGGTCTGACTGCGGCACCGCCCACCAATGCAAGTTATTCAAGACAGCACAGGGGAAGTGCCCACCAGTTCCACACCATTCTGGGGACTATCCAAAATGACGAAACGAAAGAATTCTCCTCAAAAAAACCTCCAGGAAATAACGACAGCTAAGGAACTGATCAAAAACGATTTACACAATATACCAGAAAGTGAATTTAGAATAATAGTCATAAAATTAATCGCTTGGCTTGAAAACAGTATAAAGGACAGCAGAAAATCTATTGCTACAGAGATCAAGGGACTAAGGAACAGCCAGGAGGAGCTAAAAAATGCTATTAACGAGCTGCAAAATGAAATGGAGAGGATCACAACTCAGATTGAAAGGGCAGAGGAGAGAATAGGTGAACTAGAAGATAAAGTGATGGAAAAAGAAGAAGCTGAGAAAAAGAGAGATAAAACAATCCAGGAGTATGAGGGGAAAGTTAGAGAACTAAGTGATGCACTAAAGAGAAATAATCTACACATAATTGGTATTCCAGAGGAGGAAGAGAGAGGGAAAGGTGCTGAAGGTGTACTTGAAGAAATATAGCTGAGAATTTCCCTGATCTGGGGAAGGAAAAAGGCATTGAAATCCAAGAGGCACAGAGAACCCCCTTCAGACATAACTTGAATCAATTTTCTGCATGACATATCATAGTGAAACTGGCAAAATACAAGGATAAAGAGAAAATTCTGAAAAAAGCAAGGGATAAACGTGCTCTAACATATAAAGGGAGACCTATAAGACACGTGACAGATCTCTCTACTGAAACTTGGCAGGTCAGAAAGGAATGGCAAGAAATCTTCAATTTGATGAACAGAAAAAATATGCAGCCAAGAATCCTTTTTCCAGCAAGTTTGTCATTTAGAATAGAAGGAGAGATAAAGGTCTTCCCAAACAAACAAAAACTGAAGGAATTCGTCACCACTAAACCAGCCCTACAAGAGATCCTAAGGGTGATCCTGTGAGACAAACTACCAGAGACATTGCTACAAGCAGGAAACCTACAGATATCACAATGACTCTAAACCCATATCTTTCTATAATAACACTGAAAGTTAATGGAGAAAATGCAACAACCAAAAGACATAGGGTGTCAGAATGGATAAAAAAACAAGACCCATCTATTTGCTGTCTACAAGAGACTCATTTTAGACCTCAGGACACCTTCAGATTGAAAGTGAGGGGATGGAAAAATATTTATCATGCTACTGGAAGTCAAAAGAAACCTGGAGTAGACATACTTATATCAGACAAACTAGACTTTCAATTAAAGGCTGTAACAAGAGATGAAGAAGGGCATTATATAATAATTGTAGGGTGTATCTATCAAGAAGAACTAACAATTATAAATGTCTATGCTCTGAATACGGGAGCCCCCAAATATATAAAACAATTACTCACAAACACAAGCAACCTTATTAATGAGAATGTGGTAATTGCAGGGGACTTTAACACTCCACTCACAGCAATGGATAGATCATCTAGACACACGGTCAAAAAAGAAACAAGGGCCCTGAATGATACATTGGATCCAATGGACTTGACAGATATATTTAGAACTCTGCATCCCAAAGCAACAGAAGATACTTCTCGAGTGCACATGGAACATTCTCCAAGATAGATCACATACTGGGTCACAAAACAGCCCTTCATAAGTATACAAGAATTGAATCATACCATGCATACTTTCAGACCACAATGCTATGAAGCTTGAAATCAACCACAGGAAAAAGTCTGGAAAACCTCCAAAAGCATGGAGGTTAAAGAACACCCTACTAATGAATGAATGGGTCCACCAGGCAATTAGAGAAGAAATTTAAAAATATATGGAAACAAACGAAAATGAAAATACAACATCCAAACGCTTTGGGATGCAGCGAAGGGAGTCCTGAGAGGAAAATACATTGCAATCCAGGCCTATCTCAAGTAGCAAGAAAAATCCGAAATACAAAATCTAAGGCGCACCTAAAGAAAATAGAATCAGACCAGCAAAGATACTCCAAACCCAGCAGAAGAAGAGAAATAATAAAGATCAGAGCAGAGATAACAATATAGAATCTAAAAAAAACTGTAGAGCAAATCAATGAAACCAAGAGTTGGTTTTATGAGAAAATAAACAAAATTGATAAACCTCCAGCCAGGCTTCTCAAAAAGAAAAGGGAGATGACCCAAATAGATAAAATCATGAATGAAAATGGAATTATTACAACCAATCCCTCAGAGATACAAGTAATTCTCAAAAATACTATGAAAAATTATATGCCAAGAAACTGGACAACCTAGAAGAAATGGACAAATTCCTCAACACCCACACACTTCCAAAACTCAATCAGGAGGAAATAGAAAGCTTGAACAGACCCATAACCAGCGAAGAAATGTAATCAGTTATCAAAAATCTCCCAATAAATAAGAGTCCAGGACCAGATGACTTCCATGGGAAATTCTACCAGACATTTAAAGCAGAGATAATACCTATCCTTTTCAAGCTATTCCAAAAAATAAAAAGGTAAAGAAAACTTCCAGACTCATTCTATGAAACCAGTGTTACTTTGATTCCTAAACCAGACAGAGACCCAGAAAAAAGCAGACAACTACAGGCCAATCTCACTGATGAACATTGATGCAAAAATTCTCAATAAGATACTAGCAAATAGAATTCAACAGCATATAAAAAGAATTATTCACCATGATCAAGTGGGATTCATTCCTGGGCTGGAGGGCTGGTTCCACATTCGCAAACCAATCAATGTGATACATCACATTAATAAAAGAAAAATACGAACCATATGGTCCTGTCAATCGATGCAGAAAAAGCATTTGACAAAACTCAGCATCCTTTCTTAATAAAAACCCTCGAGAAAGTTGGCATAGAAGGAACATACTTAAACTTCATAAAAGCCATTTATGAAAAGCCCACAGCTAACATCATCCTCAATGGGGAAAAACTGAGAGCTTCCCCCCTGAGATCAGGAACAGGACAGGGGTGTCAACTCTCACCACTGTTGTTTAACATAGTGTTGGAAGTACTAGCATCAGAAATTAGACAACAAAAGGAAGTCAAAGGCGTGAAAATTGGCAAAGATGAAGTCAAGCTTTCACTCTTTGCAGATGACATGATATTATACATGGAAAATCCAATAGACTCCACCAAAAGTCTGCTAGAACTAATACATGAATTCAGCAAAGTCACAGGATACAAAATCAATGTACAGAAATCAGTTGCATTCTTATACACTAATAATGAAGCAACAGAAAGACAAATAAGGAAACTTATCCCATTCACAATTGCACCAAGAAGCATAAAATACCTAGGGATAAATCTAACCGAAGATGTAAAAGATCTGTATGCTGAAAACTATAGAAAGCCTATGAAGGAAATTGAAGAAGACACAAAGAAATGGAAAAACAGTCCATGCTCATGTGTTGGAAGATTAAATATTGTTAAAATGTCAATACTACCCAAAGCTGTCTACACATTCAATGCAATCCCAATCAAAATTGCACCAGCATTCTTCTCGAAACTAGAACAAGCAATCCTAAAATTCATATGGAACCACAAAAGGCCCCAAATAGCCAAAGTAATTTTGAAGAAGAAGACCAAAGCAGGAGGCATCACAATCCCAGACTTTAGCCTCTACTACAAGGCTGTAATCATCAAGACAGCATGGTATTGGCACAAAAACAGACACATAGACCAATGGGACCCCAGTACTAGACCCACAATAGTATGGCCAACTAATCCTTAACAAAGCAGGAAAGAACATCCAATGGGAAAAAGACAGTCTCTTTAACAAATGGTGCTGGGAGAACTGGACAGCAACATGCAGAAGGTTGAAACTAGACCACTTTCTCACACCACTCACAAAAATAAACTCAAAATGGATAAAGGACCTGAATGCGACACAGGAAACCATCAAAACCCTAGAGGAGAAAGCAGGAAAAGACCTCTCTGACCTCAGACGTAGCAATCTCTTACTTGACACATCCCCAAAGGCAAGGGAATTAAAAGTAAAAATGAACTATTGGGGCCTCATAAAGATAAAGAGCTTCTGCACAGCAAAGGAAACAATCAACCAAAACTAAAAGGCAACCAACAGAATGGGAAAAGATATTTGCAAATGACATATCAGACAAAGGGCTAGTATCCAAAATCTATAAAGAGCTCACCCAACTCCACACCCGAAAAACAAATAATCCAGTGATGAAATGGGCAGAGAACATGAAAAGAGGTTCAACATTGCTCCTCCTCAGGGAAATACAAATCACAACCACACTCAGATATCACCTCACGCCAGTCAGAGTGGCCAAAATGAACAAATCAGGAGACTATAGATGCTGGCGAGGATGTAGAGAAACGGGAACCCTCTTGCACTGTTGGTGGGAATGCAAACAGGTGCAGCCACTCTGGAGAACAGTGTGGAGGTTCCTCAAAAAATTAAAAATAGACCTACCCTATGACCCAGCAATAGCACTGCTAGGAATTTACTCAAGGGATACAGGAGTACTGATGCATAGGAGCCCTTGTACCTCAATGTTTATAGCAGCACTTTCAACAATAGCCAAATTGTGGAAAGAGCCTAATTGTCCATCAACTGATGAATGGATAAAGAAATTGTGGTTTATATACACAATGGAGTACTACGTGGCAATGAGAAAGAATGAAATATGGCCCTTTGTAACAACGTGGATGGAATTGGAGAGTGAGATGCTAAATGAAATAAGCCATACAGAGAAAAATAGATACCATATGTTTTCACTTTTATGTGGATCTTGAGAAACTTAACAGAACCCCGTGGGGGAGGGGAAGGAAAAAAAAGAAAAAAAAAAGAGGATAGAGTGGGAAAGAGAGCCAAAACAAAAGAGACTCTTAAAACCTGAGAACAAACTGAGGGTTGATCGGGGGTGGGAGGGTGGGGAGGGTAGGTGATGGGCATTGAAGAGGGCATCTTTTGGGATGAGCACTGTGTGTTGTATGGAAACTAATTTCAAAAAAATTTCATATAACAAACAAATAAATAAATAAATGTGAGACCTGACACCATATATTTGTTTCTTTTATTTTTTATTTAAATTCCAGTTAGTTTACATATAGTGAAATATAGTTTCATATATACCATATGGTGATTCAACATTTCCATACATCACAGGGTGATCATTACAAGTTCACTCCTTAATCCCCATCACCTATTTACTCCATTCCCCACTGACTTCCCTCTTGGTAACCATCAGTTTGTTATCAATACTTAAAAGTCTGGGGGCGCCTGGGTGGCTTGGTCGGTTAAGCGTCCGACTTCAGCTCAGGTCATGATCTCACGGTCCGTGAGTTCAAGCCCCACGTCGGGCTCTGTGCTGACAGCTCAGAGCCTGGAGCCTGTTTCAGATTCTGTGTCTCCCTCTCTCTCTGCCCCTCCCCTGTTCATGCTCTGTCTCTCTCTGTCTCAAAGATAAATAAACGTTAAAAAAAAAATTAAAAAAAAAACCTTAAAAGTCTGTATGGATTCGCCTCTTTCTCTTTTTCGTCATTTTTCTCATTGGTTTTCTTTCTTGAATTCCACATATGAGTGAAATCACATGATGTTTGTCTTTTTTTCTCACTGGTTTATTTCGCTTAGCCTCATACCCTCTGGCTCAATCACATGACTTTGCTAATAGCAAGAATCCATCGTTGTTGTTTTTGGTTTTGTTTTTGTTTGTTTTCTTTTCATGGCATAGTAATATTCCATTATATATGATACCTATATATACATTTCTTGGTCCATTCATTGGTCAATGGACACTTAAGCTGTTTGCAAATTTGACTACTGTAGGTAATGCAGCTATAAACATCTGGGTGCACATATTCCTCTGAAATACTATTTTTGAGTTCTTTGGGTAAATACCTAGTAATGCAATCGCTGACTCATGGGGTACTTATATTTGTAACTTGTTGAAGAAACTGCATACTGTTTTCCAGAGTGGCTGCACCAGTTTGCATTCCCACCAACAGTGTAAGAGAGTTACTCCCTCTCTAAATCCACGCAGAAATGTGTTATTTCCTGTGTTGTTGATTTTAGCCATTCTGACAGGGGTGAGGTTCATTGTAGTTTGAATTTGCATTTCCCTGATGATCATCATATTGAGCATCCTTAAAAAGGTCTGTTGGCCATCTGTATATCTTCTTTGAAAAAAAAGTCTTTAAATATCTTCTGCCCATTTTAAATTATATTAATCAGTTTTGGGGTATTGAGTTTTATAAGTTCTTTACATATTTTGGATATTAACACTTACTAGATATGTCATTTGAAACTATCTTCTCCCATTCTGTAAATTGCCTTTTAGTTTTGTCGATTGTTTCTTTCACTGTGCAGAAGCTTTTCCTTTGATGAAGTCCCAAAAAATTATTTGTGCTTCTGATTCCCTTGCTTCAAGACACATATCAACAAAGAAGTTGCTACAGCTCAACTAAAAGAAGTTATTGCCTGTGTTCTCTTCTAGGATTTTTATGGTTTCAAGTCTCACATTTACATGTTTAATCAATTTTGATTTTAATCTTGTGTATGGTGTAAGAAAGTGGTTCAGGTTCATTCTTTCTCATGTCGCTAACCATTTTTCCCAGCACTATTTGTTGAAGAGACTGTCTTCTGAATAGGATATTCTTTCCTTTTTTGGTCAAAGGTAATTTGACTTAGGTGTGGGCCCATTCCTGGGTTTATATTCTGTTCTACTGGTCTGTGTGTCTATTTTTATGCAAGTAGAATATTGTTTTGATTACTCCAGCCTATTTATTATTTTCTTTAATTTACTTTTTCATTCAAGTTAGTTAACATACAGTGGAGTATTGACAACAGGAGTAGAACCCAGTGATTCATCACTTGCATATAACACCCAGAGATCAACCTATCAAGTGTCCTTCTTAATGCCTACAACTATTTAGTCCTTCCCAACTCTCAATTTCCCTCTATCAACCTCCTGTCGGTTCCCTGTATTTAATAGTCCTTTATGGTTTGCCTTGATCTCTGTTTTTATCTTATTTTTCCCTCCCTTCCCCATTTCATCTGTTGTGCTTCTTAAATTCCATATATGAGTGAAATCATATAATACCTGTTTGTCTCTGGTGACTTATTTTGCTTAGCTTAATACACTCTATTTCCATACACGTTCTTCAAATATCAAGATTTCAATCCTTTTCCTTGCCAAGGAGTATTCCATTGTATCTATAAGCCACATCTTCTTTATCTGTTCATCAGTTGATGGACATTTAGGCTCTTTCCCTAATTTGTCTGCTTCTAATACTGCTGATATAAATGATGGGGGTGCATGTGGCCTTCAAATCAGCATGTTTGTATCCTTTGTATAAACACCTAGTAGTGCAATTGCTGGCTCATAGCATAGTTCTATTTTTGGTTTCTTCAAAAACCTCTGTACTGTTTTCCAGAGTGGCTGCACCAAGAAGACCTAACAATTATAAATATTTATGATCCCAGCATCGGAGCGCCCCAAAATAGAAATCAACTAATTACAACCACAGTGAAATTTACTGAAAACAATGCTGTAATAGTATGTGATTTTAATACCCCACTTACAACATTGGGTCACTCCACCTTTGTAATATAACTTGAAGTCTGGTTTTGTGATACCTCCAGCTTTGCTTTTCTTTTTCAAGGTTGCTTTGGCTATTCAGTGTCTTTGGTGTTTCCATATTCATTTTAGGATTGTTTAATCTATCTGTGTCAAAAATGCTGTTGGTATTTTGAGAGGGATTGCATTAAATGTATACACTGTTTTGGGTAGTATAGCCTTTTTAACACTATATGCTCTTTAATCCATGAACATGGCTTATTTTTCCCATTTCTCTGTGTCATCTTCCATTACTTTTATCAGTGGCGTATAGTTTTCAGAGTACAGGTCTTTTCCCTCTGTCCTTTTGAAATTTTGGTTCAGTTTTAAATATCTGGTGCAATTGCAAATGGAATTGATCGCTTATTTTCCCTTCCTGCTGCTTCATTACATTGTGTAGAAATGAGATGGATTTATGTACATTGGTTTTGTGTTCTGCAAGGCTACTGAATTTGTGTATCAGTTCTAGCAGTGTTTTGGTAGACTCATTTAGGTTTAGTACAGAGATTATCCTGGTATCTGCAAAAGGAGAACCTAGTATTCTTCCATGCAATTTGGATGTTTTTTTTTTAACTTTTAATTTTAATTTTTATTTTTGTCTGATTGCTATGGGTATGACTTCCCGTACTATGTTAAATAGCAGTGGTGAGAACGCACATCCCTATCTTCTTCCTGAACATAGAGGAAAAGCTCTCAGTTTTTCCCCATTGAGGATAATATTAGCTGTGGGGTTTTTATAGATGGCTTTTATTATGTCGAGGTGTGATCCCTCTACACATGCTTTAATGAGGGTTTTTTTAAATAAATGGATGCTTGTCAATTAATTTTTGTGTGTCTATTGAATTGATTAGATTGTGCTTATCCTTTTCGTATTCATATGATGTATCATGTTGATTGATTTTTTAATATTGAACCAACCTTGCAGCCCAGGAATAAACCTCAGTTGATCCCGGTGAATATTTTTTTAATGTATTGTTTGGATTACTACTATTTCGTTGAGGATTTTGCATCTCTGCTCATCAGGGATATTGGTCTGTAGTTCTCTTTCTTAGTGGAGTATTGATCTGGTTTTGGTATCTGTGTAATGCTAGACTCATAGAGTGAATTTTCAAGTGTTCTTTCCTTTTCTATATTTAGGAAAATTTGAGAAGGATGTGTATTAACTGTGGTCTAAATGTTGATAGAATGTTCCTGTGAAGGCATCTGGCCTTAGATTTGTGTTTTTAGGAGATTTTTCATTACTTACTCACTCTCTTTGCTGGGCATCAGTCTGTTAAAGTTTTCTATTCTTTCTGTTTTGGTAGTTTATATGTTTCTAGGAATTTATCAATTTCTCCAGTTGTCCCGTTTGTTGGCATAGATTTTATCTTTATATTATCATATAATTGGTGGCGGTTTTGTGGTGTTGGCTGTTATTAATCCTCTCTCATTTGAGGTTTTTTTTTTTTTATTTGGGTTATTTCTATTTTCTTTGTGATATTATGACTAGAAGTTTATCAGTATTATTTTTTTTCAACAAAACTAGCTCCAGATTTCATCGATCTGCTCTCTTTTTTTTATTGTTTGTTTGTTTTTTTACTTTTTATATTAAGTATTTCTGCTCTCCTCTATATTACTTCCTTCCTTTGGCTGGATTCATTTGTTGTTTGCCTTCTAGCTCCTTTAGGTGTAAAGTTGGGTTGTTTATTTGACCTTTTTCTAGCTTCTTGAGGTAGATATGTATTGCTATATACTTCTCTCTTATGCCCATTCTTCTTGGATACCAAAGGTTTGTACCATTGTATTTTCTTTTTCATTTGCTTCCATTCATTTCTAAAATTTCTACTTTGATTTCCTGGTTTACTCACTATTGTTTAGTAGCATGTTGTTTAACCTCCATGGATTTGTGGACTTTAGAATTATTTTCTAGTGATTGACTTCTAGTTTCATAGTGTTGCGGTCAGAAAATATGCATAGTAAGATTTCAATCTTTTGTATTTGTTCAGGCATGTTTTGTTACCTAGTATGTAATGTATTCTGAAGAATGTTCCCTGTGTGCCCTTTATAAGAATGCATATCATTCTGTTTTAGGATGAAATGTTCTGAATATATCTATTAACCGGCATACCATTCAAATCCATTGTTTCCTTTTTGATATTCTCTTTAGATGATTTTTCCATTGAAGAAAGTGGGGTTTTAAATCCCCTAAGCTTATTGTAGTACAATGGATTAGTTTCTTTATGTTTGTTATTAATAATTTGATATATTTGTGTGGTACCATGTTGGTTGTGTAAACATTTACAATTCCTTTGTTTTCTTCTTGCATTGATACTTTTATTATTTTCTACTGCCATTCTTTTTTTATTCTTTTTAATTTTATTTTTTTTATTTTTTACAATTTATATCCAAATTGGTTAGCATATAGTGAAACAATGATTTCAGGAGTAGATCCCTTAATGCCCCTTACCCATTTAGCCCATCCCCTTCCCACAACCCCCCCCCCCAGTAACCCTCATTCTTCATCTCTTGTTACAGTCTTTGTTTTAATGTCTAGTTTGTCTATGTAAGCTTTGATACTCTAGGTTTCTTTTGACATCCATTTACACGATTCACATTTCTCCACCCCTGCCTTTCAATATGCAGGTGAATTTAGGAATAAAATACACCTTTCTAGGTCACTTGTAGGTGGATCTTTTTTCCTTATCCATTCTTAGACTCTTTACCTTTTGACTGGAGCATTAAATCCACTTTCATTCAAACTAATTATTGATAGATATGTTTAGATAGTGTCATTCCATCACTTGTTTTGTTATTGTTGCTGCAGTTTTTCTCTGATACTTTCTTGTCATTGTCACTCCTGTCTCTTTTGTTCACTCAAACAGTCCCTTCTATTATGCCTTGCAGTGGTCACACACTCATTCAGTTTTCATTTGTTGTGTGCTGTGTGTGTTGGCTGTGTACATGCCAACTCTTTTTTAATTTCTTGGTTTTTGATAATAGCCATTCTAATAGGTATGAGGTAATAACTCCTCATTTTCATTTGCATTTATTTGATGATTCGTGGGGTTTACCTTGTTGCCATTTACCTCTTTTGCCATCTGCATGTCTTCTTTTTATACATATCTATTCAGATTTTCTGCCCATATCTTATTTTAATTTTTCTAAGATTTATTTCATTTTTAGAGAGACAGCATGCAAGCAGGGGAGAGGGGCGGAGGAAGAAAGATAGATAATCCCAAGCACGCTCCACACTTACCCTGGAGCCTGATGCAGTTCTTGTTCCCACAACCCTGGATCATGACCTGAGCCAAAATCTAAAGTTGGATACTCAAACGACTCAGCCACCCAGGTGCCTCAATCTGCCCATATTTTAATGAATTTTTTTTTCTTTTTTATTGAGGTATATACTTTAAAGGGTAAACCTCAACCAAATAAATACTTTGTAACTATTTTCTCACATTCAGTAAGTTGCCTTTTCACATTGTTTTTTGACATATAGATCAGTTTCAATCATAATATCAGTTATCTATAGTATTTTAATAACAATAACTTCCTGTAAATATATAACTAAAAGAAAAAAATAGAGGCTTGAATTTCTCTAAAGCACATCCAGTCCACTAAAGATGAAAGGCTTATAGAACAATTTCCACAGCTCCCCGCCAAATTTCCATACTTTATCCACTTGTTGTGACTTAAGGTATTTTGACTCAAGCTCAACCAAATATGACTAGGCAATGTGCTATTGAGAAGAACAACCTGAGCACTATGTTGAACAGGGATTCACTCATGCAGAAAGTGTACTGGTAATGATCATGAATATCAGTGACACTCAGAACCACCTGAGGGGAGCTGAACTTACTATGGTGAAAATATGTACCTAGTCAAGCCTGATGGAGAAAATTTCTCATTCATTAAATTGGATAAACTTATTTCAATGTAGTCAGTACACTGGGATGATATAACTAAGGTCAAATGACTGTTTCTAATATATAATAAATAATTGTATCATTCAAATATCCTCTGTAAATTTAAGCCCATTTTTGCCATGCAGCTACCACATCATTTCTTTCTTTCCCTTTACAGCAAAATTCGTGACGCTGCGCTCCTTGTCTCCGTTTTTGTTCTATTCATTCTCTTTTAAAGGCAGTCCCTAGCTTCTAAATTTAAGATCAGATCCCAGGTTTAGCTTTCTTCCCTATCTGAACCACACACCTGATGCTTCTTCTCTAGATGCTTCTCATCACATGCTGTCTGGGACCCCACTCTCAGCTGTCTTCATTTCCTGGAAGACACTTCAAATTTAACAAGTCCAGAATTTACAATCTGAATTCCTTCCCTCCCAATTTCTCCCATTGTCATCTCCATCTCTGCTAATTACAAATTCACCTTCTAATTTCCAAGATCAAAACGCTTTTAACTTTTTGGCTCCTCTCCTTTGCTTACAGGTTATCCTTACCCTAATTGTCCAATCTACAAAAGAAGACCATAATTAAAACACATTGACCAACTTCCTAGTAGCATCCAGGACCCTGTGACCACCATTTCCATTTAATTTCTCATTAGCATCATTTTCCCCCATGTTTTAAGTGATATCTGTTTATGTCTTGTTTATTTCATTTTGTTTTATATACAAGTTAGTTAATATACACTGTGGTCTCGGCTTCAGGAGTAGAACCCAGAGATTCATCTCTTACATATGACACCCAGTGCTAATACTGAAAAATGCCCTCCTTAATTCCCATTACCCATGTAACTCATCCTGTACACCCTTCCAGTTAACCCTCAGTTTGTTGTCTGGATTTAAGAGTCTCTTATGGTTTGCATCCCTCTCTGCCTTTATCTTGTTTTTCTATTCCTGCCCTTATGTTCACCTATTGAGTTTCTCAAATTCCACATATGAGTGAAATGATATGATATCTGTGTTTCTCTGACTGACTTAATTGGCTTGTTGCAAATGGAAAGATTTCATTCTTTTCATCATGGAGTATGTACCCATTGTATCTATGTACCACATCTTTTTATCCATTCATAAGTTGATGGACATTTGGGGTCTTTTCATAATTTGGTTGTTGTTGCTAATGCTGCCATAAACATTGGAATACATGTGCTCCTTCAAATCAGCACTTTTGTATTCTTTGGATAACTTCTCACTAGTGCAATTGTCATTGTCTCAGGGTATTTCTATTTTATTTTTTTTTAAGAACCACACTGTTTTCCAGAATGGCTTCAGTGGTTTGCATTCCCACCAACAGTGCAACAGGGTTCCCCTTTCTCCACATCCTTGCCCACATCTGTTATTGCCTGAGTTGTTAATTTTAGCCATTCTGACAGGCGTGACATGGTATCTCATCATGGTTTTGAATAGTATTTTCCTGATGATGAGTGTTGTTGAGCATCTTTTCATGTGTCTGTTAACCATCTGATGTCTTCTTTGGAAAAGTGTCTACATATGACTTCCGCCCATTTCTTCACTGGAATATTTGGGTTTTTTATGTGTTGAGTTTGGTAAGTTCTTTTTGGATGTTGGGTACTAACCCTTTATCTGATATGTCATTTGCAAATATCTTCTCCCATTCCATCAGTTACATTTTAGTTTTGCTGATTTTTTTCTTTGTTGTGCAGAAGCTTTTTACTTGATGAGGTCTCAATAGTTCACTTTTGCTTTAATTTCCCTGGCTTCTGGAGACAACCAGTTAAGAAGTTGTTGTGACCAAGGTCAAAAAAGTTTCTGCCTGCTTTCTCCTGTAGGGTTTTGAAGGTTTCCAGTCTCACATTTAGGTCTTTGATCCATTTTGAATTTATGTGTATAGTGTAAGAAATTAGTCCAGCTTCATTGTTCTGCATGTTGCTGTCCAATTCACGCAGCACCATTTGATAAAGAGAGTGTCTTTTTTTCCATTGCATACTCTTTCCGGCTTGTCCATGATTAGTTGGCCATATATTTGTGTGTCCATTTCTGGATTCTCTATTCTATTCCATTGATCTATGTGTCTGTTTTTGTGACAATATCATACTGTCCTTATTATTACACCTTTGTTTTATAGGTTAAAGGTCAGGATTGTGAATGCCTCCAGCCTTGGTTTTCTTTTTAAATATTATTTGCAAATTCAGGGTCTTTTGTAGCTGCACGAAAGTTTTAGAATTGTTTCTCTAGCTCTGTGAAGAATGCTGCTGTTATTTGGATAGAGATTTCACTGAATTTGTAGATTTCCTTGGGTAGTATCTACAGTTTAACAATATTTGTTCTTCCAATCCATAGGCATTGAATGTTTTCCCATTTTTTTGTGTGTCTTCCTCAATTTATTTCATAAGCTTTCTATACTGTTCAGCATACAGATCTTTTAGCTATTTGCTTAGGTTTATTCCTAGGTGTTTTATGGGTTTTGGTGTCATTGGGAATGGTATTGATTCCTTGATATTTCTTTCTGCTGCTTCATTATTAGTGTATAGAAATGCAACTGATTTCTATACATTGATTTTATATCCTGCGACGTTGCTGAATTCATGTATCAGCTCTAGCAGTTTCTTGGTGGAGTCTTGACTTTTCCATGTAGAGTATCATGTTATCTGCGAAGAGTGGAAGTTTGACTTCACTAACATCTTTTACTGAATTTCCAGATTCCACCCCACTCTGCACTCTGATCTTTCAACCAAGCAGCCACAGTGACACTGTCACAATGTCAGGTTGCATATGTCATTCCTTTGGTCAAAACCCTCCACTGGCTTCTAATCTCAAAGTAAATTTTTCATCCTGTTTTTCCACCTCTAAGTTACTAAGGAGCCCTGATCTTTTCTTCAGCTGATGCTTATTTTATGAGCCTTCAGTACTACACTACACTTGAGGACGTAAAATTACTTCTCCATTCCAGGTGCAATTTCCACTGCAGTTGTTTGCACCTTTTCCTTCTGCCTGCGATTTTTTTCTTTCAGGTTCCAACAGCACTCATGCCCTTACTTCTTGAGGTTGTTCCCTCCAAAGTCTCCTTCCCCCTAAGAACTTCCTTAGTCCTGTCTTCTCAACTGTTTTTTCCTGCCCTCAACTTCATTCTCTCTTTTCTAGGTACATTGTCCTCTTTTAGTTAGCTCTCTAAGAATGACATAGATTTTTATATGTTTACATAATTTTTTACTTAGTGTTCACTGTAACATAACCACCATTAAAATAGTGAATGGTGTCTGTTTTATTCCAAAGCTGTTTTCTCAGCTTATACAACTGTACTTTGAGGTCTGGATGAGAAGGCAGGTTCTTAATTCTCATCTGAAAATAGAGATTAATGGGGAACATGTGTGCAGACCACTAGAAAGTACTTGAACCTGTAGGGTGCATTAAGGAAATGTGACACGCTATTCTAGTAATCAGAAGTAAGAGTTACTGTTTTAAATTTTGTTGACAAGAATTGAGACAATATAATCTACCAGGGCAACGTGACATAGGAAAACAAGTTCACCCATGGGAAAGCTTGGAACCCAGATGCTCTTCCTTCTTTGTTGTTCTCCAGAAATAAGCTCAGTTTTTCCCTTTGGTGGCTCCTATGTCTAACCATCCAAACACTAGGTCTTCTTTAGCTTCTATAGATGACACGATAATTATGGAGATGAGCAACTGAAATCCCTTCCTTAAAACTATCTTGAACCGGCCTCTTCTTATATACATGAATGCACTGTAATGACAGTCATGTAAGTCTGTATTTCTCCGTTTTATTAAAATGAATGTTCAAAATTCAAGACGGGAGGTGAGATAAGGAAAATTCTTTCAAAAAGATGTTAAGGGAATCCAATTCACATATTCAACCTCTTAGTGAGTTATAACACATTCAGTAGAGGTTTCAGAGTAGAAAGACCACTTTTTTAAATCTTATGAGACAATAAATTTATAGATTTTTGAAAACACCTTTATAAATTTGTGATTGTTTTGAATTGCAAATACACTTGTCTTTTTCTTATTTTACTTGTTTTTCCCAAGGTCACTTCTATATGTTTTTAAGAAGACATCTTTTATCTCTTTTCAAAAAAAAATTCTTTATTTTTGAGAGAGAGGCAAAGAGAGAGTGAGCCGGGGGTGAGCAGGAAGAGGGAGAAACAGCATCCAAAGCAGGCTTCAGGTTTTGAACTGTCAGCACAGAGCCCGATGGGGGTCTCAAACCCAGGAATTGTGACATCATGACCTGAACCAACCCCGACGCCCTATCGATTTAGCCACCCAGGCACCCCAGAACTTTTATCTTTAAAACAGAATTTGTTTCAACTAATTTAGAATACTTTAATCACATGCCTTTACTCTTTTAACCTTGTAGTTATATAAGGTTCTGGAAAATGAAGATCTTTTAACATAAATACATAGGGATTTAACCTACTAAGGTATGGAAAAACATGAGATGTGGTGGTCAGAAAAAAACACGGCTAGTCAGCAGTCTTGTAGTTTACTGATTATTTAATACGATTGTAATCAAAGCCTTCCAGTAGTTTTTTGTCTCTTGTTCAGTGAACACTTTCCCTTCTTTTATTTTTCATACGGGAACTGAGAAATTAATTTCTGGAAATTATAAATACCCGTCTCAGAAAACAATGTGTTTCTAGCTTCACCCTACACTAAATAAATTGCTACACAATCATAGATGAATTTTATTTATTCAATTTTATATGGGTATCTGATTTCTTCTTTGGCATTTGTACACTCAACAAAGTTCTTCTTATGACTAACCTTGGTGAGGAAAATGATTTCCTTTCCTGGCATTCTTAGCTCTGTTTTCCATGTTACCAAATAATGTCATTGTTTCCATTACCAGAAACCCTCAAAATTACGTAATTCTGTCAGTGTCCAGTCACATGTCTCACAATGATATTCATAGAGTATGGTAAATATAATGAAAATGAAACTCTTTATTAGTGTAATCATAAGCAGAACACAGTATGTTATTTTGTCATGTGGATCATAAATTTAAATAAATATACAATAGACTGAACGCAAATATCTGTAAAAATAATTGTAATCATTATATAACATAATTCTAACAATCCCATATTATTGTCAATATAAGGGAACAGATTTTATCAAACTTTCCTTTTTTCAAAAGAACATATTCATCCTATGAAAAATAGCACATGCTTTTTTGTAAAAATCTTCTTCATTTTATTACATCTCTAGTTCAATGAACTGATCTAAGTGCAAACTTTATGGTTAGTGTCTTGTTCCATCCATTAAGTGCCATTTTTTCCTAGAAATATTGACAATTATGCATATATTTGGGGACTTGTAAAATTGAGAATTTCCTAAAATGAAAGCCAGTGGAATGAAGATAAACTTGACTTTTATTATCTGTCTTCTACGAATGTTCAGGAACATCACTTCTTCGACAGCAAATTTATCACTGTTCATAGTGAATGCTCCTATATGCATTTAGATGCTAAAGTTGTTAATGTATCTAATAGGACCCCATTTTCCTTCACACTCTGGTCTATCTCTAGGTGACCTGTATGCATTTTTTCTCTATTTCATTTTTTCCCATATCATCACTATATTATTGCAAATTCCACAATTTGTTCATGTTGGAGTTTCCAAATCCATCAGATAAAAATGCAAGTCACAGAGTTAAGCATTTAGATAAATTTTAAAAATTGAGGTGTACAAGTATGTTCGTTCCTGGGAACTATTAGTTACTCAGTTCCCGCGGTAGATACAAATTTCCAAATATACACTAAACTTCATTATAATTTAGCTGCCCACCCAAATGAGTGGGAACCACGTTACTTTCCAGTCCATACTGTCCTCAAGAGTCTCAGCAAAAATAATGCATATGATGGTCAAGAAGATAAACTCTTTTTCAGGATTTAATCATCATTTACAGAATAAGGGGCATGAATTACAGTAGATGAGCTGAATATCCCTTGGAACTTAAATATAATGGATTTAAATTCTTATGAATGTTATTTTATCTAATCATTTTGTTGTTGAAGGACTTCTGATGTATGTGGCATATCCACATATCAGTTATGTACTCATCATATATGGAGCTAATCAATAATTATACTTATATTGATGGTTAGATTATGCCTAAACATTCTCTGGCTACATGTCCAAGGACACTGTTCCTTGGAAAATGAAGATCCTTATTCCTTTAAGTCAACATCCTATAGTGCTTTCCCTGAGTCCACCAGGACAATAAAAAAAAATGTACTGAGGTTTCAGATGTATGTTGGTGGGAATTATCAGTTGTCTTGTTCTATCACATACAACATATGTGTCCGTCTATTAGATTAGGCTTGGTAAAAAATAGTATCAATCATAATCAACTATACATTTTAAAATAAGTTTACACCATACTAGGTTATCTTAGATTTTTTAGACCAATATTCTATCTCAAGCATGGGATTCTGAGCATGTGCCAAGAGGAAGAAATGTCAACATTTCTGCATCCGATTATATATTTATATGTATTGGCCATCTAGTTATAAGTGATTTTGAATATATAATTGAACACCATTCCATAACAAAGAACCAAAACTGGAGTGAATGTGGCTTTTTGTTCTATTTTATTTGCAGCATTCAACTGATCACTGGACTAAAATACAGAAATGATTGTGCACGTATCAAGGAATAATAAAGTGAAAAGTGGTGGAGAGTTATTTGGTGAATTTTAACAGGATATCTTGATACTGCAGATATCTTGATAACATCCTGAGTGGAAATTTTTTCATTTTTGAGGACCTAAGTATTTTTCAACTTATGGGAGCATATCCATGTGGTACATGAGGACTTCAGTACATGATCCCCCATGATAATGTTTTAAATATGAAATTTATTGTCAAATTGGTTTCCATACAACACCCAGTGCTCATCCCAGCAGGTGCCCTCCTCAATGCCCATCACACACTTTCCCCTCCCTCCTTCCCCATCAACCCTCAGTTTATTTTCCATGATAATTTTGATGCAACCTCACTGATGTCACTCTTGCTCCTTCAGCCAATGTGCAGCATGATCTGATTTTCCCATACCAAATCTTGTACTCATTCATTTTGATTTTCAGACTTTCATATAGAAAAAAAGTCTTCCTTAAGTGGACTTTTAAGGATCTCCTATTGAGACTAAAGACTTTTAAAATATTTTAATTTTCTCTTATTCATTATATATATATTGCCTATGTGGTCAATTCTAACTTAAATAATTTTACAATGGTTTTAATATATATTTCCCTGTGTACTGGCTTTAAACAGATTTTTTTTTCAACCTTTTAGGTCATCTCTCTTTCCCTATCAATGCTTTATTTATTTATTTATTTATTTATTTATTTATTTTTTAAAAATTCTCTTGGTGTGTCATTTTTGTGAACACCTAGTAGTACAATTGGTGGGTTGTAGAGAAGTTCTATTTTTAACTTTTTGAGTAACCTCCATAATGTGCTGCACCAATTTACATTTCCACCAATACGGTATGAGGGTTCTCCTTTCTCCACATCCTCACCAACCTGTGCTCCTCTTGTGTTTTGATTTTAACCATTCGACAGGTGTAAAGTGATATCTCATTGTACTATTCATTGGAGCTTGTACATGATAAGTGATGTTGAGCATCTTTTCATTTGGCTACTGGCTGTTGGCATGTCTTCTTAGGGAAAATGCGTATGCATGTCTTCTACACTCTTAGGGTATTTTAGTGTTCATTTATTTTTGAGAGAGAGACAGAGCACAAATGGGGTAGGGGAAGAGAGAAAGAGAGGGAAACACAGAATCTGAAACAGGCTCCAGGCTCTGAGCTGTTAACATGGAGCCCAGTGTGGCGCTTGAACTCGTGAACTATGACATCATGACCTGAGCTGAAGCCGGATGATTAAAAAAGGAGTCACCCAGACACCCCTATTTTTGTGTATGGTGTATAAAAGTGGTCCAATTTCACTCTTTTGCATGTTACTATCCAGTGTTCCCAACACAATATGTTGAAAAAACTGTCTTTTTCCCACTGGCTATTCCTTCCTGCATTCTTGAAGATTGATTGACCATATATTTTTTGGTTGATTTCTGGGTTTTCCATTCCATTCAATTGATGTATGTGTCTATGTTTGTTCCACTACCATACTGTATCAATCCCTACGGCTTTGTAATCATATAACTTGAAGTCCAGGATTGTTCTGCCTCCAACTTTGCTTTGCTTTTTCAAGCAAAGGCTATTCGAAATTTTTGTGGTTGCATACACATTTCAGGAATTCACAGTTTTAGCTCTATAAAAATGCTGTGGTATTTATTGGGCTCCCGGGTGGCCCAGTCGGTTGAGCTTCCGATTTCAGCTCAGGTCATGATCTCACATTCTGTCAGTTCGAGCCCCAAGTTGGGCTCTGTGCTGTCAGTTCGGAGCCTGGAGCCTGCTTCGGATTCTGTGTCTCCCTCACTCCCTGCTCCTCCCCCACTCCTGCTCTGTCTCTCTATCAAAAAAATGAATAAACGTTAGAAAAAAAGCTAGTGGTATTTTGATAGGGATTACATTAAATATGTAGATTGCTTTGGGTAGTATAGCTATTTTAACCATATTTGTTGTTCTGTCCTTGATCACAGAATGTCTTTCTGTTTCTTTGTGTCATCTTCAATTTATTTCATCTGTGTGTCATAGCTTTCAGAGTACAGGTCTTTCATTCTCTGGTTAAGTATATTCCAGGGATATCACTGTTTTCAGCGCAATTGCAAATCAAATCGCTTCCTCAATTTCACTTTCTGTTGCTTCATTACTTTGTATACGTTAATTTTGTATCCTTGGACCTTACCGAATTTGTGTATCAGTTCTAGCGGATTTTTATAGTCTTTGAAGTTTTCCGTATAGAACATCTGCCATTAGTGAAATATTGACTGCATCCTTACTGATTGTATGTGTTTATTTTTGTCTTATTGCTGAAGCTAACACTTCCATTCCTATGTTGAATATTAATGTTGGAATTGGACATCTCTGTCTTGCTCCTGACTACAGGAAGAGCTGTCAGTTTTTCAGCATTGAGGATGATATTAACTGTGGGTCTTTCATATACGGACTTTATGATGGTGATGTATGTTCCTTCTATCCCTATGTTGTTGAGAATTTTTTTTAATAAAAAAAATGATGCTATATTTGATCAATTGCTTTTTGTGCATTTATTGAGAGGTTTCTTATCCTTTCTATATTGATGTGGGGGATCACTTTGATTAACTATAAATATTGAACCACCGCTGCAGCCCAGGAATAAATCCCACTTGACACTGGTGAACAATTCTTTTAATATATTGTTGGATTCAACTTTCTAGTATCATTTTCAAATTTTTGCATCTATGTTCATCAAAGACACTGGCTTGTAATTCTCCTTTTAAGTCAGGTCTTTGGTTTTGGATTGAAGGTAATTCTGGCAACGTAGAAGGAGTGTAGTTTTCTTTCCATTTCGATTGTTTAGAAAAGTTTGAAAAGAATGGGTATTATTTCTTCTTTTAATAGCTGGCAAAAATCCCATGGGAAGCAATCTGGCCCTGGAATTTTGGGGATATTTTTTAATTATTATTATTGATTCTATTTCCTTGCTATGAATTTTTCTATTAAGAAATTTTCTGTATCTTTCTGTTTTACTTTTCTTAGTGTGTGTTTCCAGATATTTAAATTTTTTTTCCAGATTTCCTAATTTGTTGGCATACATTTTTATCATATACCATTAAAATTGTTTGTATTTCTGTGGTGTTGGTTGTGATTTCTCCTCTTTCATTTGTCATTTGTATTATTTGGGTCATTTTATTTTTCTTTTGATAAGTCTGGCTAGGAGTTAATAAATTTCATTAATTCATTCAAAGAAACACCTCTTAGTGTCATTGATCTGTTATGCTGGATTTGCATTTGTTTGTTTCTACATCATTTATTTCTGCATTAAAATTTATTGTTTTCTTTCTCCTACTGGCTTTAGGCTTTATTTCCTGTTCCTTTTCTCGCTCCTTAGGTGTAAGGTTAAGTTTTGTATTTGAGATTTTTCTTGCTTCTAGAGGTAGGACTGTATTGCAATATACTTCTGCCTTTTTTTAAAAAATATGAAATTTATTGTCAAATTGGTTTCCATATAACACTTAGTGCTCATCCCAACAGGTGCCGTCCTCAATGACCATCACCCACTTTCCCCTCCCTCCCACCCCCATCAACCCTCAGTTTATTCTAAGTTTCTAAGAGCCTCTTATGGTTTGCCTCCCTCCCTCTCTAACTTTTTTTTTTCCTTCCCCTCCCTCATGGTCTTTTGTTAAGTTTCTCAGGATCCACATATGAGTGAAAAACATGGTGTCTGTCTTTCTCTGCCTGGTTTCTTTCACTTAGCATAATACCCTCCATTTCCATCCGCGTTGCTACAAAAGGCCATATTTCATTCTTTCTCATTGCCAAATAGTATTCCATTGTGTATATAAACAACAATTTCTTTATCCATTCACCAGTTGATGGACATTTAGGCTCTTTCCATAATTTGGCTCTTGTTGCAAGTGCTGCTATAAACATTTGGGTTCATGTCCCCCTATGAATATGCACTCATGTATCCTTTGGGTAAATTCCTAGTAGTGCTATTGCTGAGTCATAGGGTAGATCTATTTTTAATTTTTTGTGGAACCTCCACACTGTCTTCCAGAGTGGCTGCACCCGTTTGAATTCCTACAAACAATGCAAGAGGGTTCCCGTTTCTCCACTTCCTCTCCAACATCTACAGTCTCCTGATTAAACACATTTTTAAAATATGCATTGCCTTCTTGGTCCTATAAGAATAGAAATACATATTTTAAACATGTTTTTCTTAAAGTAAATTAAGGAAAGACAAGATATATAAATTCTTACTGTTTTTTATTTTTTATAATTCTTGCAATGTTTACTTAGTTTGAAAGAAACAGAGAATATGATGGGGAAGGGCAGAGGGAGACACAGAATCCAAGGCAGGCTCCAGGCTCTGAGATGTAAGCAAAGGGCCTGATGTGGGACTTGCACTCAGGAGCCATAAGATCATGACCTGAGCCAAACTCGGACACTTAACTGAGTCACCCAGATGCTCCCCTACCGTCTTTTATAATTATAAAATCATTTATACTGGTACTAATTGTGTGTGTGTGTGTGTGTGTGTGTGTGTGTGTATGCATGCACGAATACACACACAAGTACGTGTATTCTGATTGTGGTCATAGTTTTCTAACTGAAGAACTTCCTCTAGTATATAAGGTGGCTATCACCAATTTAGCTCAAGTTTTCTTTTTCTGGGATGTCTTCATTTTTATTTTTCATAGTTTCCTGGGTACAGGATTCTTGGTTGAAAAGGTTTTTGTTTGTTTGTTCATTTGTTATTGTTGTTGTTTTCTTGTTATTTATTTTGGAGTGCTTGTTGGAGGAGGTCATAAAGAGGACAGGAATGTTGGTTGACCTGTGAGCTACAATTGGACATTTAGAGAATCCTCACCCTTTTCCCTGTCTTTGGAAGTTATCTGCTACACCAATCCTATGGTGGGAGCTATTTCAAGGACCATAGCCTTGGAGAGTAAAGCGTATTTGAGACCATCTGGATGGTGTTCATGACTGAGCCCAGTCATGTGCTACGTAAACTTCAAGATTTTGGTGAGAGGATCCAGAGATCTACTCATCTACTCATCTTGCAGCCAACCTAACTGAAGTTTGTATGTGCTACTGCTTATTAAATCTTCCATCTACCAATCTGGACTGTTCTGCCTATTTTTTTTCTTTTTCTTATCTCTTGTCCTCTGTGAGTATGGGGTCCAGTTTACAACCCAAAAGCTCTATACAAAAAAATTTAAAAGGAGTTTAAAGAGATTTCAAGATGGTAACAAATACTAGACCTAAGAAATTGTCCTGGATTCGACAATGTCATAGTGATAGTGGCGAATAATAGATTGAGCTGGATTTTGATGGCAGAAATAATTGTAATTTTAGACTGTAGAATACTGTAAAACAGGTATTTCTCATGTCAAATGATTTTTTTTTGGAGAAGCACAAAATGATTTGTGAGAAGTATACTATATTGAGTTCAAACAGGCTAAGAACTGGTATCCTATTCATATATTCATAACTTTAGAAATACAAAAGTCACCAATTTAAGAAAAATGATGTTTTGATAAGAAAGGGAACAGAAACATGTCAGTCATAACTATGGTTAGTGTTAAGGTTAAAGTTAGTTATAATAAAGATGGAGTTGATCCGTATCACAGACAAAAAAATAGAAATGGCAGTTGCTAAGGAGTGTTCGGTCTAATACGGAGTGTGTGACATAAAACAACCCGTTGGGTACAAGCATCAGAACGGACTAAGTTATGGGCCAGGCATAACACACCACCACGAGATCCTGACGCTTCATATCAAAGTAAGATATCTTTGCACAGACATTTCATATTCCAACCCCCATCTCTGCTTGGATGGAGCTGTCCTTTCTGCCACCTATAAGTTCCCCTGGAAAAATGGGTGGAGGAGTGAAAAACAGCCCGAATTTTTCTCCCCATGCCAGATTGCTTTTCCCTCCCAGAGCTGTGTTCTTAGGAGGACAAGATTTTACCCAGTACGGGTCAGGACGGGAGGACATTTTCCTAATTCCTCAAATGAGCTTGTAGTTTAGTTTTGCCCTAAAATAGAGACCAGTTGGGAAACATGTAAAAGACACTTGGAATCACTTAAATTAGTGTGGTACCCTGGAGAATCTTCCATGGTATTCTACTTCTTTTGAAATTAGGATGGTTGATTATTTTTTGTTGACAGTAACCAAAACAATACAATCCACCGGGACAAGGTGGCCATTCAAAATGAGATCATACATGGAAAATTTGGGAAAGCAACTGCTTCTTGTCTGTTCTTGCCCAGGAGTGAAATAAGTTTAGTTTCCCTTTCGTGGCTCCAAGTATAGCATTTCCAAGCCAGGGCTTGTCCTAGTTCTACAGGTGACATGATAATTATGGACCTGAAGGGAGATGATCTACTGGAGTCTTTCTCTTATAACAGTATAATGTGGGACACATCTCACAAACAGACTCACCCCAAAGACAGTCTGGTGAGGGTCTATTCCTCAGGCTCATTAACCGAGACTGCTAAAGAAGCAAGTGGGTGATGGGATGAGACAGGATATTCTTAACAAAGTATTATAACTTCCTTATAATTCCAGGCATTTTCCAGCAAAGCATACTTAGATACAGCAGACATTATAAGACTAAAAGACCAATTTTATGAATCATGGGAGGTTAACAACGTTTAGATTTTTGGAATAATTTTTATAATTTTTGATATATTTTGAACTAGAATTGATTTTCTCTTTTTCTTATTATACCATTTTTTCCCTCAGTTTATGTGTTTGGGTGTTATTATGTGTTTTGATATATAAGGAATCTGAAATAACTCAAAATGACAGTTATACTTTGTTCCTTTAAATCATTTTTAACATTTTGGGACTCGTTACAATTATTAGGTCATAAAAGTGATGTTTTAAACATTTTTACATGAATTCTATATTAGCATATTAATGTAAATATTTTATTTTATTCCTTTATAGTGGGTTCTAACATAGAAAAAATTTCCTGTTTACAAAAAATTGATCTGGGAATTCCACTTTCTGGCACTTATATAATATTTGCAGAAATAATGAAGTTAGTACATGATATGATGAATATTCATACAAGATTATTACAAGAATGCTTAGTCTGAATGGTTTCAAATTCCATTATTTCCTAAAAGAAATTAAATTTACATATTTTAAATATAGTAAATCATAAGATGTCCTTTACATTAATTTTGTTGAGATAGATTGAGAACAGAGCAATAGTTTGGCAAAATGGAAAGACAAAGCATTATCTTGTGATAAAATTTATTTTATTAATATTGTGACCATGCTGTTTCTTCTTAACACTTCAAATGGTTATTTGTTCATTGGAAATTTTATTGACAAATGTGCAGGTAAACTATAATTTTATTATTAAAATCCATAACTACAGTAAGTGAATTCATTTGGCATAGTGTCTTCCAGTGTGTATGCTCTAAAAGTATGAGAAAGAATTGGTGTAGGATAGAGAAAGATATGATGATAAATGTCATTGCTTATTTGGATGAGGACATCAAGCTCTCTTGGATTTCAAACACTAAAAACCCTCTATGCCTCTGGATATAAGAAAATGTTAAGATTTCAAGAGAGAACTCATGTAAAAAAAAGTCTACCCTTCATGCCATTAAGGAGGATTATGTCAAGAAAGAGACAGCTTGACTGATTCTAATTAACATACTTAGAAAACAGAATATACTCCTCCAAATTCCAGTTTCAAAATTGGTGATATCCCTACATGTTAATTTTTCTATACACTTGATGTGACTCCCTTTTATTACTTTGTGGAACAGAGTCACAATGATAAAATACTTTGCAAGATCTTGGAATAAAAAAGTGTTATACTTTTCTGTCATCCTCTGTTGTGATGGCCAGAAAGGCACACCACCAAGATTTTTACATTTTTCCAAAATTTATTGCATGATATTTCTGATAAAACTCTTCCAGCATTTTTTCTGTCTCCTAATTCTGCAGTGATATTTCCTTCTTGTGATTTTCCCCAGGGAAACTAAGAATTAAATATCTTGAAGTTACAAATCTCCTTGTCAGCAAACATAGTGGTTTCAGCTTTACCCTACTCTATGATCAATTGCCAGACTACTACATGCATTTCAGTTATTCAATGACTTCCGATTCTTATATTTATTAATTTGGGACTTGTACCTTTTTTAAAAATAAATTTTTATGGAAGTAATTTTAATGAGAATGGTGTTTTCTTTTCCTGAAATTGGCAGCTGTACTTCTCAGGTAGAAACCTATTGCCACTGAACCAAAAAATATCCCCTCATTTAGTTACCTGCAATTCCAACAGTCACTTTATGTGTTACAATGTCCAGTCATAGAGTATACAATGCTGTTCATATAATATGAGACTGATCGCTAAAATGATACTTTTTATTTGTATAGTAATAACACAAGCATAATATATTTTTTAAATTTTTTTAACGTTTTATTTATTTTTGAGACAGAGAGAGACAGAGCATGAACGGGGGAGGGGCAGAGAAAGAGGGAGACACAGAATTGGAAGCAGGCTCAAGGCTTGAGCCATCAGCCCAGAGTCTGACGTGGGGCTCGAACTCACGGACCGCGAGATCCTGACCTGAGCTGAAGTTGGATGCTTAACCGACTGAGCCACCCAGGCGCCCAAACAAACATAATATTTTATTGCACAGATACTATTCTGAAAACTACAATGGGAAGTGAGTGTTCCAATATCTTGTACTTCATAAAATAATGCAAATTTAAAATTGGATTATTAAAAATTTGGTAAAACAGATGTTACAAAATTCTGTTACTTCAAAAAGCATTTTCATCTACACAAAATAGCCTTTAAGTTTTTGAAATTTATGTATTTTTTTCTTTCTTATTGTCCTCTTTACTCCAGACAGCTGACCTAAACCCATAGACTTTATGATCGGTCTTCTGTCTGGTACATGTAACAGTGTTATTTTCCCCACCATTATCTGGTATTGTGTACATACTTTGGGACTTCCAATATTTATTATAGGCTGGGTAAAATTCAATGCAAGAGCTTAAATTTGACCTGCATTTTGCCTTCTGTGAGGGATCAGCTGCAAGGCACTTAGCTCGTCCAGCCTATTATTGTCACATAGTAAATTATCAGATGCACATCTGATTTTAAGTTCTCAATGTATCAGTTTGGATCCAATTATACTTTGCACTCAAGCCATCTATAGATGACAGCCATGGATTAATTTTGTTCTAATTCTTCTGGGTCATTACTATATTATTGGAAATCCTAACATCCTTACATCGTGGAGCTATAGGCTATTTTTTTTTAAAAACAGAAAACACATCACTAAGTTTAAATTAAAGAGAAACAAAGATGACCTTCTTTTTTTTTCAATATATGAAATTTATTGTCAAATTGGTTTACATACAACACCCAGTGCTCATCCCAAAAGGTGCCCTCCTAAATACCCATCACCCACCCTCCCCTCCCACCCACCCCCCATCAACCCTCAGTTTGTTCTCAGTTTTTAATAGTCTCTTATGCTTTGGCTCTCTCCCACTCTAACCTCTTTTTTTTTCCTTCCCCTCCCCCATGGGTTTCTGTTAAGTTTCTCAGGATCCTCATAAGAGTGAAAACATATGGTACCTGTCTTTCTCTGTATGGCTTATTTCACTTAGCATCACACTCTCCAGTTCCATCCATGTTGCTACAAAGGGCCATATTTCGTTCTTTCTCCTTGCTGTGTAGTACTCCATTGTGTATATAAACCACAATTTCTTTATCCATTCATCAGTTGATGGACATTTAGGCTCTTTCCACAATTTGGCTATTGTTGAGAGTGCTGCTATAAACATTGGGGTACAAGTGCACCTATGAATCAGTATTCCTGTATCCCTTGGGTAAATTCCTAGCAGTGCTATTGCTGGGTCATAGGGTAGGTCTATTTTTAATTTTTTTTTAATTTTTTTAACATTTATTTATTTTTGAGACAGAGAGAGACACAGCATGAATGGGGGAGGGTCAGAGACAGAGGGAGACACAGAATCTGAAACAGGCTCCAGGCTCTGAGCTGTCAGCACAGAGCCCGATGCGGGGCTCACGGACCGCAAGATCATGACCTGAGCCGAAGTCGGACGCTTAACCGACTGAGCCACCCAGGCGCCCCAATCTATTTTTAATTTTCTAAGGAACCTCCACACTGCTTTCCAGAGTGGCTGCACCAATTTGCATTCCCACCAACAGTGTAAGAGGGTTCCCTTTTCTTCACATCCTCTCCAGCATCTATAGTCCGATTTGTTCATTTTGGCCACCCTGACTGGCATGAGGTGATATCTGAGTGTGGTTTTGATTTGTATTTACCTGATAAGGAGCGACCTTGAGCACCTTTTCATGTGCCTGTTGGCCATCTGGATGTCTTCTTTAGAGAAGTGTCTATTCATGTGTTCTGCCCATTTCTTCACTGGGTTATTTTTTTTCGGGTGTGGAGTTTGGTGAGCTCTTTATAGATTTTGGATACTAGCCCTTTGCCTGATATGTCATTTGCAAATATCTTTTCCCATTCCGTTGGTTGCCTTTTAGTTTTGTTGGTTGTTTCCTTTGCTGTGCAGAAGCTTTTTATCTTCATAAGGTCCCAGTAATTCATTTTTGCTTTTAATTCCCTTGCCTTTGGGGATGTGTTGAGTAAGAGATTGCTACGGCTGAGGTCAGAGAGATCTTTTCCTGCTTTCTCCTCTAGGATTTTGATGGTTTCCTGTCTCACATTCAGGTCCTTTATCCATTTTGAGTTTATTTTTGTGAATGGTGGGAGAAAGTGGTCTAGTTTCAACCTTCTGCATGTTGCTGTCCGGTTCTCCCAGCACCATTTGTTAAAGAGGCTGTCTTTTTTTTTTTTTTTTTTTTATTTATTTATTTTTGGGACAGAGAGAGACAGAGCACGAACGGGGGAGGGGCATAGAGAGAGGGAGACACAGAATCGGAAACAGAATCCAGGCTCCGAGCCATCAGCCCAGAGCCTGACGCGGGGCTCGAACTCACGGACCGCGAGATCGTGACCTGGCTGAAGTCGGACGCTCAACCGACTGCGCCACCCAGGCGCCCCTGTCTTTTTTCCATTGGATGTTCTTTCCTGCTTTGTCAAAGATTAGTTGGCCATACGTTTGTGGATCTAGTTCTGGGGTTTCTATTCTATTCCATTGGTCTGTGTGTCTCTTTTTGTGCCAATACCATGCTGTCTTGATGATGACAGCTTTGTAGTAGAGGCTAAAGTCTGGGATTGTGATGCCTCCTGCTTTGGTCTTCTTCTTCAAAATTACTTTGGCTATTTGGGGCCTTTTGTGGTTCCATATGAATTTTAGAATTGTTTGTTCTAGTTTCGAGAAGAATGCTGGTGCAATTTTGATTGAGATTGCATTGAATGTGTAGATAGCTTTGGGTAGTATTGACATTTTGACAATATTTATTCTTCCAATCCATGAGCAGGGAATGTCTTTCCATTTCTTTATATCTTCTTCAATTACCTTCATAAGTTTTCTATAGTTTTCAGCATACAGATCTTTTACATCTTTGGTTAGATTTATTCCGAGGTATTTTATGCTTCTTGGTGCAATTGTGAATGGGATCAGTTTCTTTATTTGTCTTTCTGTAGCTTCATTATTAGTGTATAAGAATGCAACTGATTTCTGTACATTGATTTTGTATCCTGAAACTTTGCTGAATTCATGTGTTTGTTCTAGCAGACTTTTGGTGGAGTCTATCAGATTTTCCATGTATAATACCATGTCATCTGCAAAAAGCAAAAGCTTGACTTCATCTTTGCCAATTTGGATGCCTTTGATTTCCTTTTGTTGTCTGATTGCTGATGCTAGAACTTCCAACACTATGTTAAACAACAGCGGTGAGAGTGGGCATCCCTGTCGTGTTCCTGATCTCAGGGTAAAAGCTCTCAGTTTTTCCCCATTGAGGATGATATTAGCTGTGGGCTTTTCATACATGGCTTTTATGATGTTTAAGTATGTTCCTTCTATCCCGACTTTCTCAAGGGTTTTTATTAAGAAAGCATGCTGGATTTTGTCAAAGGCCTTTTCTGCATCGATTGACAAGATCATATGGTTCTTATCTTTTCTTTTATTAATGTCAGGTATCACGTTGATTGATTTGCGAATGTTGAACCAGCCCTGCATCCCAGGAATGAATCCCACTTGATCATGGTGAATAATTCTTTTTATATGCTGTTGAATTTGATTTTCTAGTATCTTATTGAGAATTTTTGCATCCATATTCATCAGGGATATTGGCCCATAGTTCTCTTTTTTTACTGGGTCTCTGTCTGGTTTAGGAATCAAAGTAATACTGGCTTCATAGAATGAGTCTGGAAGTTTTCCTTCCCTTTCTATTTCTTGGAATAGCTTGAGAAGGATAGGTATTATCTCTGCTTTAAACTTCTGGTAGAACTCCCCTGGGAAGCCATCTGGTCCTGGACTCTTATTTGTTGGGAGATTTTTGATAACCGATTCAATTTCTTCGCTGGTTATGGGTCTGTTCAAGCTTTCTATTTCCTCCTTATTGAGTTTTGGAAGAGTGTGGGTGTTTAGGAATTTGTCCATTTCTTGCAGGTTGTCCAATTTGTTGGCGTATAATTTTTCATAGTATTCCCTGATAATTGTTTGTATCTCTGAGGGATTGGTTGTAATAATTCCATTTTCATTCATGATTTTATCTATTTGGGTCATCTCCCTTTTCTTTTTGAGAAGCCTGGCTAGAGGTTTGTCAATTTTGTTTATTTTTTCAAAAAACCAACTCTTGGTTTCGTTGATCTGCTCTACCGTTTTTTTTAGATTCTATATTGTTTATTTCTGCACTGATCTTTATTATTTCTCTTCTTCTGCTGGGTTTAGGCTGCCTTTGCTGTTCTGCTTCTATTTCCTTTAGGTGTGCTGTTAGATTTTGTATTTGGGATTTTTCTTGTTTCTTGAGATAGGCCTGGATTGCAATGTATTTTCCTCTCAGGACTGCCTTCGCTGCATCCCAAAGCGTTTGGATTCTTGTATTTTCATTTTAATTTGTTTCCATATATTCTTTAATTTCTTCTCTAATTGCCTGGTTGACCCACTCATTCTTGAGTAGGGTGTTCTTTATCCTCCATGCTTTTGGAGGTTTTCCAGACTTTTTCCTGTGGTTGATTTCAAACTTCATAGCATTGTGGTCTGAAAGTATGCATGGTATAATTTCAATTCTTGTATACTTATGAAGGGCTGTTTTGTGACCCGGTGTGTGATCTATCTTGGAGAATGTTCCATGTGCACTCGAGAAGAAAGTATATTCTGTTGCTTTGGGATGCAGAGTTCTAAATATATCTGTCAAGTCCATCTGATCCAATGTGTCATTCAGGACCCTTGTTTCTTTATTGACCGTGTGTCTAGATGATCTATCCATTTCTGTAAGTGGAGTGTTAAAGTCCCCTGCAATTACCACATTCTTATCAATAAGGTTGCTTATGTTTGTGAGTAATTGTTTTATATATTTGGGGGCTCCGGTATTCAGCACATAGACATTTACAATTGTTAGCTCTTCCTGATAAAAAGGTCCTGTAATTATTATATAATGCCCTTCTTCATTTCTTGTTACAGGTTTTAATTGAAAGTCTAGTTTGTCTGATATAAGTATGGCTACTCCAGCATTCTTTTTGCTTCCAGTAGCATGATAAATAGTTCTCCATCCCCTCACTCTCAATCTAAAGGTGTCCTCAGATCTAAAATGAGTCTCTTGTAGACAGCAAATAGATGGGTCTTGTTTTTTTATCCATTCTGATACCCTATGTCTTTTGGTTGGCGCATTTAATCCATTTACATTCAGTGTTATTATAGAAAGATATGGGTTTAGAGTCATTGTGATGTCTGTATATTTTATGCTTGTAGCGATGTCTCTGGTACTTTGTCTCACAGGATCCCCCTTAGGATCTCTTGTAGGGCTGGTTTAGTGGTGACAGATTCCTTCAGTTTTTGTTTGTTTGGGAAGAACTTTATCTCTCCTTCTATTCTAAATGACAGACTTGCTGGATAAAGGATTCTCGGCTGCATATTTTTTTCTGTTCAGGACACTGAAGATCTCGTGCCAATCCTTTCTGGCCTGCCAAGTTTCAAAAGAGAGATCAGTCACGAGTCTTATAGGTCTCCCTTTATATGTGAGGCATGTTTATCCCTTGCTGCTTTCAGAATTTTCTCTTTATCCTTGTATTTTGCCAGTTGGACTATGATATGTCGTGCAGAAGGTCGATTCAAGTTACGTCTGTAGGGAGTTCTCTGTGTCTCTTGGATTTCAATGCCTTTTTCTTTCCCCAGTTCAGGGAAGTTCTCAGCTATTATGTCTTCAATTACACCTTCAGCACCTTTCCCTCTCTCTTCCTCCTCTGGGATACCAATTATGCGAATATTATTTCTTTTTAGTGTATCACTTAGTTCTCTAATTTTCCCCTCATACTCCTGGATTTTTTTATCTTTCTCTCAGCTTCCTCTTTTTCCATAACTTTATCTTCTAGTTCACCTATTCCCTCCTCTGCCTCTTCAATCCAAGCCGTCGTCGTTTCCATTTTATTTTGCATTTCATTTAAAGCGTTTTTCAGCACCTCCTGACTGTTCCTTAGTCCCTTGATCTCTGTATCAAGAGATTCTCTGCTGTTCTCTATACTGTTTTCAATCCCAGCGATTAATTTTATGACTATTATCCTAAATTCACTTTCTGTTATATTATTTAAATCCTTTTTGATCAGTTCATTGGCTGTTGTTATTTCCTGGAGATTCTTCTGAGGGGAATTCTTCTGTTTGGTCATTTTGGATAGTCCCTGGAGTTGTGCGGACCTGCAGGGCACTTTCCCTGTGCTGTGGTGTATAACTGGAGTTGGTGGGTGGGGCCGCAGTCAGACCTGGTGTCTGCCACCGCTGGGGCCACAGTCAGACTGGTGTGTGCCTTCTCTTCCCCTCTCTTAGGGCCGGGATTCACTGTGGGGTGGCGTGGCCCATCTGGGCTACTTGCACACTGCCAGGCTTGTGGTGCTGAGGATCTAGTGTATTAGCTGGGGTGGGTAGGCAAGGTGCACAGGGGCAGGAGGGGCAGGCTTAGCTCACTTCTCCTTAGGTGATCCACTTCAGGAGGGGCCCTGTGGCAGCAGGAGGGAGTCAGATCTGCTGAAGGAGGTTTGGCTCTGCAGAAGCACAGCGTTGGGTGTTTGCTCAGAGCGAGCAAGTTCCCTGACAGGAACTGGTTCCCTTTGGGATTTTGGCTGGGGTTTTGGCTAGGGAGATGGCGCTGGCGAGCGCTTTTGTTCCCCGCCAAACTGAGCTCTGTCATCCCAGGGCTCAGCAACTCTCCCTCCATTTGTCCTCCAGCCTTCTGGATTTCTGAGCAGAGCTGTTAACTTATGACCCCCCAGATGCTAAGTCCCGCTTGCTGTCAGAACACACTCCCTCCAGCCCCTCCGCTTTTGCATGCCAGACTCGGGGGCTCTGCTTGGCCGGCAGGCTGCCCCTCTGCCCCGGCTCCCTCCCGCCAGTCCTTGCAGCACGCACCGCCTCTCTGCCCTTCCTACCCTCTTCTGTGGGCCTCTCGTCTGCACTTGGCTCCGGAGACTCTGTTCTGCTAGTCTTCTGGTGGTTTTCTGGGTTAGTTAGCCAGGTGTAGGTAGAATCTAAGTGATCAGCAGGACGCCGGTGAGCCTAGCGTCCTCCTACCCCGCCATCTTCCCTCCTCAAAGATGACCTTCTGATATCTTGATGACAACTATCAGTTGTTTGCTTCTAGAAGTTAAATTAAATTTTCACAATTTGTACTGAATGAAGTTACACTTTACACCCTAATCCATGGGAACCATAATTAGTTTGTTGTCCAGACTCAGCCTTATTGAGCTGAAGAGCCTCCCTGGAGAAACATAACATTTGATGATCCAGAAGATCAAAGATTTTGTCAGTGACATAGTCATTTTCAAAGTTAAAGATATGAATTAGAAAGCAAAAACTGGAGAGAACTTGGTGTGAGATTAAAAAAAAAAAGTATTGTCAGTATTTAAGAGTCTCTTATTGTTTGCCTCCTGGATTGATGGGGGGGGTGGGTGGGGGAGAGGGGAAAGTGGGTGATGGGCATTAAGGAGGGCACCTGTTGGGATGAGCACTAGGTGTTGTATGGAAACCAATTTGACAATAAATTATATATACAAAAATGAATTAATCAATTAGAAATTTTCAAAAAGTATTAGAATTCTTATTTATGTTATTTTATTTATCTGTCTACACGATGTGCCATAAGCTATGTGTGGTATATTAATAAAATGATTCAGATATTTTGTTAATAAGTAAATTTATCTGTAAGAAGTCTCTTATGCCCATATATTCTGTTATGGTAGTGGAGCATGATCCTTTTAATGTGGAAAGCATCGTGCCATTAAATGAATGCTTTCCTCTTGCTTTTCCTGTATACCACGTAAAAATAGAACCCATCAATGCTGAGGTTGCTGATGTATTTTGGTGGCCTCTATCAGTTGTTTAGTTCTTATAGATAGGGTAAATGTGTCCCTTTTTAGGTCAGGCTTATGAAGAAAATGTAAAATCCATTAAATCCACTACAAAATGGGTCCTTTATAAACTCCTGCTTGGGAGGCAATTTTAGAAAATGTTCAACCTCAGACATTAATTTCCAAGCATGAGCCAATAACATTAATAGCAAACATTTCTGTATTGTCTCATATATTTATATGTATTGACCAGTATAGTTATACATGCCTTGAATATATAATTGAACATTTTTCCACCTCAGCGTATCTGTGATTGTGATGGTCATTATACTGCACCATACAGCTTAAATTTTGTAAATCATGCATTAAATCATATTGATAAAATAATTATGCCTGCTTCCAGAAAAATAATATAAAATCTTAGGTGCAAAATTATTCAGTTACAAACTTTGTAAAAATTATGATTTGAGATATTTTAGAGGAAATATTTTACTCTTGATACCCTAAGTATTTTTCAAGGCATATGGATATAGACCTATATTAAGTAAAGTTTCAGAAAAAAGGAATTAATACATAGTTATTTCTATGCAACTTCATGAGTGTAACACAACAGATAAATGTTGTTTTTATCCTTTTGAAAATTGATAGTTGGACTAGCATTTAACTCCTGATATGAAAATAATTTACATTAGAGATCTCTGGAATGGAAATTAAACGGGGAGAGAATCAATTTGTAGTTGTGGGAAGATAATTTTGATAGGGTTGAGTTAAGGAGAACAATTCTCTTCCCACAACTATTTTTGTGACTTTATCGCCAGAACCTGGACATATTTTGGATTTAATGGAAAATGGAATATAAGTTTATGGAGGCTGGCAAGATTACTAATATCCTTGTTTAAAATACAGAAATTAGGGGAGGCTGGGTGGCTCAGTCAGTTAAGCGGCTGACTTCAGCTCAGGTCACGATCTCATGGTTCGTTGGTTCGAACCCCACATCGGGCTCTGTGCTGACAGCTTGGTACCTGGAGACTGCTTCAGGGTCTGTCTCTCTCTCTCTCACTCTCTCTCTGCCCCCTTCCCCGCTCAGTCTATCTCTCTCGCTAAAATAAACAAACATTAAAAAAATAAAATAAATAAAGTAAAATACAGAAATATATGGGATTGTTAAAACGTGTCACATATAATCACAATGGACCACAAACTTGGGAGAATAAGAAAGTTAGAAAAAATCAAAGTGATGCAATGAGACAAAAACTCAATTCGGAAATTACTTTTTTTCCCATTATTTGCTTAGATTAGTCTTTCCTATTTGTAAAAAAAAATAATTCAGTTTTCCCTATAACTATCTTTTTTAGAGATTTTATATGCACATCACTGTCATGGGTGCTAAATATTAAGTTAACAGAAAACAAGCAAAATGTTTTGCAAAGAGGAGGACTCGGGTACAATAGGAATATTCGTAATGGAAAACTTATGTAGGCCTGACTGTGAGTGTGTTGGTGTTTGATATATATTAAAGTCATTTGGTGTAGAAAATATTGCTGAGGCAATTACTAAAAATAATGAGGTGAAAACCCTGATGGCTGTGAGGATTTTGACTCCTGAAGAAAGAACACTGGTGATAAGTAGTTTATTTTTTTCCCAGATATACAAAACATTTATTACTTATGCCATTAAGACAAACTCTGTTCCCTTATTTTTACCATTAAATAATGTGTTTTTTTTTCAAGCTGGCATTGGACTTTCAGCCAACTTTTTTCTCATTTTCTTCCACATCTTCACACTTCTGAATCACAGACCTAAGCCTACTGACCTGATCGCATATCACTTACCCCTTGTCCAAATAATGATGCTCCTCATCGTACTGTGATTGTTGTCTCCAGACCTGTTTAACTCACTGTTTTCTCAGAATGACCTCAAATATAAGGTATTTTTCTACATGTACAGGGTGAGGAGGAGTCTCTCCATCTATACTACCTGCTTTGTGACCATGACTCAAGCCATCACCATCAGCCCTAGCACCTCCTGTTTGTCCTGTTTTAAACATAAATTCACAAATTATGTGATCTATATTTTTGTCTTCTCATGGTGCCACAGTTTGCCTTGCAGTAGTTACCTGATCTTCTACACTGTGGCTTCTTCCAATGTGAACCAGACACAACTGCTGTCTCTCAGCGAACTTTTCTCACTATCCCCCATGAAATTTGTTATTCATGAACTGTTTTCCACCCTGAAAACATCTTGTGATATCACCTTTATATGGATCGTGCTTCATTCAAGCGCATACATGGTAATTCTCTTGTTCAAGCCTCATAGATGGTCCCAGCACCTTCATATCACCAACTTCTCCCCAAGAGTCTGCCCAGAGAAAAGAGCCACACACAATTATGCTGCTGGTGAGTTTCTTCGCGGTCATGTACCGGATGAACCTTATCATGTCATCATTGGCAATACTGCTTTGGGTGAATAACTCAGTCATCTTGGGTATCCAGAAGCTTGTGGTCAATGTCTATGCCACTGTCAGCCCTTCGGTGCTAATCATTTCTCATACAAGAATAACTAATATTCTCCAATTTATGCAATGAAAATGTCATCCATTTTTAAAAAGTTAACGCTGCAAAAAAAAAAAGAAAACTGGATACTTTTTTTTACCCATTAAACAAATGTGTGAAATAACAAAATAACACTTTTAATTATATTTGAATACTCTTAAAACCAATATTGCCAATGATGATATAGTTATTTTAGTCCCATGTCCACCATTACATTCTATTACCATACAGTGGACCTTACCCATTCATTTTGATTCTTAGACCTTTCTACAAGATACCTTTTCTTTCCTCTTGAAGTATACTATTAGGAAGCTCATATTTCTCTAAAGGATATTAAAATGCTGATTCCAATGGGCACATGCGCTCCAATGTTTATAGCAGTGCAATCAACAATAGCCAAGTTATGAAAAGAGCCCAAATATTTATCACTGATGAATGGATAAAGAAGATATGCTGTCTATACCCCAGAATACCACATGGTGATCAAAACAAATGAAATCTTGCCATTTGTGAAAACGTGGATGGAACTAAAGTGTGTTCTGCTAAGAAAAATAAGTCAGTCTGAGAAGGACAAATGTATAATTTCACTCATATGTGGAATTTAAGAAACAAAACAGATGGGTATAAGTTAGGAAAGGGAAAATAATGTAAAAACAGAGAGGGTGGCAAACCATAGGAGACTTTTTTTTTATTTTTATTTTTTTTGAAATTTATTGTCAAATTGGTTTCCATACAACACCCAATGCTCATCCCAAAATGTGCCTTCCTCAATACCCATCACCCACCCTCCCCTTGCTCCCACCCCCCATCAACCCTCAGTTTGTTCTCAGTTTTTAAGAGTCTCTTATGCTTTGGCTCATGAGACTCTTTAATACAGAGAACACATAGGGTTTCTGGAAAAGAGGTGGGTGGGAAATGGCAAAATGTGTGATAGGCATTAAGGAGGGCACTTGGGATGAATACATATGATGAGGGCATCATATGTAAGTGATGAATCACTAAATTCTACTCCTGAAACCAATACTGCACTATACGTTAACTAGTATTTAAATTAAAAAAAATATATACATACGTAACATGGGGGAAAGAAGGAGTAGAAAATTGTTTGCTGGGATAGTGTGTGTGGGGAAATAGGGAGCGGCTGGTAAAAAGGTGCAAACTTTCAACTATAAGGTCTGAGACTAATGTGAAACTTGGTGACTATCATTGATAACACTGTATTGTATAATTGAAATTTGCTGAGAGTAGAACTTAAATTTTGTATCAGAAATAACCATGTGAGATGATGGATGGGTTAATTAACTAGACGATGGGATTGCTTTCACAATGTATATGCATATCAGATCACCAAAGTGTATACATTACATGTCATACAATTTTGTCACTTATACCTCAATAAAGCTGAAATTTAAAAATCAAGTCCTTAATGTAGTCAAATTTCTCAGGCTTTTACTTTTTTTTTTTTTTAACGGAGCAAGTTATTTATTTATTTATTTATTTATTTATTTACTTTATTTTTTATTTTTTTAAATTTACATCTAAATTAGTTAGCATATAGTGAAGCAATGATTTCAGGAGTAGATTCCTTAATGCCCCTTACCCATTTAGCCCATCCCCCCTCCCACAACCCCTCCAGTAACTCTCAGTTTGTTCTCCATATTTATGAGTCTCTTCTGTTTTGTCCCACTCCCTGTTTTTATATTATTTTTGTTTCCCTTCCCTTATGTTCATCTGTTTTGTCTCTTAAAGTCCTCGGTGCTTGTACTTTTGAAAATAGTATTCTTATTTATTAAAGTTATTTAATTATCCAGTTTTGGCTTGAATAATTTGTATGGGCATCAATATTTTTTTTTTCTTTCTTTTCTGGCAATACAATAGCTGTGGAGATTTTGCTCTCCTATTTGTAAGTTTTCAATCTCTCTGTCTCTCACCCTCTCTCTCTCTCTCTCACTGTTTTTAATCCTTTTTTTCAACTTGTGGAGTTTCTCTGTTTTACTAACATATATTTTAATTATTTTATTTATCTCTCTTTGGCACACCCCTCTTCTAAATTCAAGTCTTCATGTCAGGTGTTTGAACTCAAGAATTTATAATTCACTATTTATTTGATTATTCATTTTTTATTTTACACATTTAGTGAAACAGTTGGATGTGTCTATTGTCTTATTCCTTCTCATGCTAGTATTCATGTTTCTACAACTAATATGTACATACTTCATTGTTTTGGACTATATTCTTTAGTCATTGAGTTTCATACTCCAGTTTACTCTTCCTCTTATCATCTCAGTTTAATTTAATCTTTAACTCTTATATATGTATTAAGTGTATTATGTTTAGAATTTTTACTTTTTATATGACCATTGCCAAGCTTATGGTGTCTTGTTATTCCACAGTATTTTGATTTTGTTTTTCCTACATATTTTTTAAACATTTTAAACATAATGCCAATATCTGACGTTTATGTGGCATCTAATTTCTGACACACCATTCTGATTTTGTATTTTCTTATGGGCTTTATGTTGACTTTTTATTTATTTTTGAGAGATAAAGAGACACACCAGGAGTGGGGAAGAGGCAGAGAGAAAGAGAGAGAGAGAGAGAGAGAGAGAGAGAGAGAGAGAATCTGAAGCAGACTCTAGGCTCTGAGCTCTCAGAACAGAGACCAATGTGGGGCTCCTACCCACAGACTGCGAGATCATGACCTGAGTTGAAGTTGGCCGCTTAAATAAGTGTGCCACCCAGGTGCCCTGGGCTTCAAACTTTTTAATTTGATTCTTACTTTTGGGAAATATCACATTTGAAAGTCAGTGCATTTGTTTATTCCATTTGTCCTGAGGGAAAAAAAAGTTCAACACACATGAATTTTAAGTCCCTGTGATAAACCATTATCTGAAGGGAACACTTGCTTCTTAGTCAACTCATCTAGATATTCCCTTGATGTATTTCTGCTCTAGAGGAGATCTCATATTTTCCTTCCAATTCTATTCATCAGGTTTTAGGGTTCTTGTAACTTCTTGAGCGTTTTTAGCTACCTACATTAAAAGATTAGGAAATAACTAATATTTTACCTAAAAGCACATATATATACAGTAACTACACTAGTAAACTATTTCACAAAGATATTTTTGGCAGACAACAACATCTCATGACTCTCAACTTTGTATATTTGTGTAATTATAAATATACTTATGGTAATAATAATTTGTAGAGTATAAATAATTTTTGTTAAGTTTTGAAAATTTATTTTATGTTTTACACAATTTCCTGGTATGATATACTCCACTGTATTTAATATTACCTGTATATGGCAAGAATTAGTTATTTTCTTAGCATTATGCCACCATTAATATAGTTATTTACCTGAATTTATGTCTTTGACTTCAACGCTCTTTTAGCTCATGCTCCCCCTTTCACTTCCAAGGTCATTTTGAAAAATCTCAGGTTTAATTTTTATTTATTCTACAATATACTTAAAATTCTATTAACATCCTGTGAGATTTATGTTTTCATGAAGTTAATTATGATTAATAGGTCTACAGCCATTATCATTATAATTTATGCTTTTTATTTGAAAATTATGTGTATCCTATATTCACTGGTTTAAAATGTTAATATTTTGTAGTTATCTCTAATTAAAGAAACTGCTTAATAAAGTCACTTGAAATTCTTTATATTTATTGTAATATACAAAACAATTTCTTATCTATGATGTCTTAAATGTCACGTAACATGATAAAGATGTACCAAGTTGGCATCTTCCATAAATTTAAGTTGAACATTTTTAACTCAAGTGCCACCTAAATGTATAAAAGACTAGTGTCTAAAAGACTGTATTTTCTAAGTTGGTTTTACCCACTGCGATTCATGAAATGTTTATTTTTATAACTTTCTTAATTTGCTATGTCATTTTTCATTTTTTTATGGAAAATTTAGTATTAGGTCTTAACTCAATATTTATTTTGAAAAAAGAGCAGGATCCTTCTTTTGTTTTGATAAAATCTAAATTCAAAAGACATTATTCATAAATTCAGTTTGTATTTAGCATCTATTTTGGTCACACAATAACTATGAGTATTTATATTCATAACCTGTATCCTACAACAGTATAATCATTGGATCATTAATTGGTTTCTCCAAATCATTATTCTCATGTTTTATTCTTCCTGATTAGTTTATGCCAACTGACTAGAAAATCATGAAACAAAGAATACTAAACATTAGCAATAAACACCTCGATATGCACAAGGTACAAAGATAAATCAAGAAATAAAATATCTGAATAGACATTTAGAGAAAGAAATATATAAATAGATTTATAGCAAGAAAATGGATTAATTAAAAATAACTTCACAGATAAAAACGAAAACCTAAATGACTTAATTGGTAATTTTGCCAAATATTTAGTGAATAATTGATCCAAGTCTGCACAAACACTTCCAAAAAATACTAGAAGTGGAATACTTCCCAGGTAATATTAGGTGATTAGTATTACTCTGATTCCAAAAGCAGACCAAGGCATGATAACAAAAGAACATGACAGATTATTATCTCTTGTATATAGACTCATGTTCTCAAAAAGAAAGCAAATGAAATTCACCAAAATATATACAAATTTTACTCCATGAATTTTGAGATTATTTCACACATAAAACATAGGCTAAACTTCCAAAAATCAATGTTTTCCAGAATGGAAAAAAAAAGGAACTAAAACTGCATTTTGTTACACATGATATGATTCGGTATATCAAATTTGTAGGGAGTTACCAAAATTTCACAAGAAATAATAAACAAGTTGAACAAGATGCAAGATACAAAATCAATATTAAATACAAACCTACAATATATATTTATATACTAGCAATGAAAAACATTGAAAAGGAAGTGAAAAATACATCCATAATTGTATTAAACAAATAAAAACATTTAGAAATAACTTGAAGAAATGAATTTAAGGTATTGAAAATAAGGAGATATAAATTTAAACTTTTTACAAGTAGGGGCACCTGAGTGGCTCAGCTAGCTGAGGGTCTGTCCTCAGCTCAGGTTATGATCTCAGGGTTTGTGAGTTTGAGCCCCACATTGGGCTCTCTGCTGTCAGCCCAGAGCCCTCTTTGGATCCTCTGTCCTCCTTTCCTGTGTCCCACCCCATTCACGCTTTCTCTCTCAAAGATAAATAAAGCTTTAAAGGACTAAAGTCTTTGAAAATAAAATATTCGTAGCTACATAAACTTTAAAAATCAAAAAAATTAGAAAGACATTAGATATTTAAGGATAAAATTACTTATTATTTAAGAGTAGGAGGACTTGAAGTTTGCCTCATCCTTCAAACACAGCTAGATAAATATTAAATCATTCTGGACACCCAGAAAATCAATTTGAGGACTTAGAGAACAAAATTGCAATTCTATAAGAATCATTCAAGGTAGGAGATGCAGAGAATTGATTTCATGTAGATAAGGACTGAGGGTGTTGAAGGTGTTGCAGATGGGAAGGAACCCTGCTTACCTTGTCTACCACAAGACATTATAAGCAGCAGAGTAAAAAATCTGAAGATTTAGAAGTTCACCACCTTCAGGGTTATGACAAGCTCAGTGATGGTCTTGTGGGGAAGAAGGGCAGAGACACTGGATTGGACAGTGTGGTCTGAGGATCTCCAGGGTCACACAGGGGAAAGGCTCCTCCACTTGGAGTGCATTTGACAGTGGCAGCGAGGACTCTATGCGGACAGAAGGAAGGGTGGTGCCCACCTGCTGCACCATCCCAGACATAGGAGCAGCAGCTGGGGGCTGTGAGTCTTGGTGCCAGCTTTCTGCTCCACTTTGCCATAACTTATGAACCCCTGGGCGATTGAGCTAATGTTTTCCTGGGAGTCGATAGGAAATAGCAGAAATGTATTGAAGTCCTCCCCCAGAATCAACACTGGGACACCGCACACAAGTCTCTAAAATTTGGAGTTTAGAAACCCAGCCTGGTGCCTGTGATAAAACAACTCTTACACACACAGGGTGAAAGTAAGGATCTGGTGGAAGCTGGGTACATAAGAAGGGTGATTATTTATATTCTTTGAGGACATACTGATGAGTGGCAGGCACAAGCTCTCCACCTCTGGGACAAGAGAGAGGGTGAGGGAGGAAGAAAAAAACCTTTCACTCTTTGCAGATGTCATGGTACTCTACCTGGAAATCCCAAAAGACTCCACCAAAAAAAAAAAAAACAAAACAGCTAGAACTGATACATGAATTCAGCAAGGTGACAGGAAACAAAATCAACATAAAGAAATCAGTGGCATTTCTATACACCAATAATGAAGCAACAGAAAGAGAAATCAAGGAATCGATGCCTTTTACAATTAAGCCAATAACTTTAAAATATGTAGGAATAAACGTAACCAAAGAGGTAAAATATCTCCATGCTGAAAATTATAGAAAGCTCATGAAAGAAATTGAAGAAGACACGAAGTAATGGAAAAACAGCCCATGCTCATGGATGTAGAGAAAGAGGAATAATCTCTTTGCACGGCTTGTGGAAATTCAAACAGGTACAGCCACTCTAAAAAACAGTAGGGAGGTTCCCCAAAAAATTAAAAGTAGAACTACCCCACAACACAACAATTGCAATACTAGGCATTTATTTAAAGGATTGAAAAATGCTGATTTGAAAGGGAACTTGCATCCCATTGTTTATAGCAGCACTATCAACAATAGCCAAATTACGGAAAGAACCTAAATGTCCATCACTGATGACTGAATAAAGAAGATGTGGTGTACATATATACAACGGAATATTACTTGGCAACCAAAAGAATGAAATCTTGCCATTTGCAACAATGTGGATAGAAATAGATTGTATTATGCTAAGTTAAGTCAGTAAAAGAAATACATCATATGATTTCACTCATATGTGAAATTTAAGAAACAAAATAGAAGATCATAGGGGGAAGGAAGGCAAAATAAGATAAAAACAGAGATGGAAGCAAATAATAATTATGAGACTCTTAAATACAGAGAACAAACTGAGCACTGTTGGAGGGATATTGGGTGGGGGTCTGGCTAACTGGCTGATGGGCATTAACGAGGGACATGTTGGGATGAGCACTGAGTGTTATATTTAAGTAATGAATTGATAAATTCTACTCCTCAAATCATTATTAAAGTATGTGTGAACTAACTTGGATTTAAATAAAAATTTAAAAACTAAAAGAAATAATCTAAACTAGTGTAAGAGAAATTATTAAAAAGAGAGAGAGGGTGAAGTCATTTTGCCCTCACTCATTAAGACTGACAAAACTCAGTGAGCTAAACATTGCCACCAACTGGGGACTGGAGCAAAATACACCAAACCCAGTCGCTTTATGCCCTGCAGGTGCATCTCTAAACAGGCAAGTGAGGATAAGACACAGTGCAACAGGACCTTCCCACAGAAGACTAGCACAAACCACTCACATGCACCAAATCTACTGATCATAGACTGCTGCAAACCTTCAGTTTAGTGCAGATAGAATCGGCACAGAATATATATATTCTTTCATTATTTGGATCTACCTTATTCTTTGAAAGATTTTATTTTTAATTACTCTCCATTCCCAACATGGAGCTTGAACTTACCCAAGTTCAAGAGTGGCAAGCACACCAACTGACCTAGCCAGGTGCCCTAGATCTAGCTTCTTTAAGAAACATAACAAAACACTCCTAAGATCAAGCTTGCTTGCTTGCATGCTTTCTCTCTCTTTTTCTTTCTTTCTTCCTTTGTTTCTTTTTCCTGGACAAAATGACAAAACAGTAATTCACTGCAACAGATAAGAACAAGGAGTAGAAGTAATGGACATGGATTTAATCAACAGAGTTATAGGTAAAATACAGACATAAAATTTAAAGCGACAATTATAAGTATGCTAGCTTGGCTTCAAAAAAGAAAAGACTATAGAGAATCCTTTACAGCAGAGATAAAAGAGTTAAAATCTAGGCCGAAGTTGGAAATTCTAGAACTGAAATGCAAACCATACGGAAAGCCATAAAAAGAGGGTGTATAAATCAGACGTATGAATCAGTGATGTAGAAGATAAAAGTATGCAAAATAATGAAGCTGAAAACAAGGGGGGAATTAAAGTATTGGATCATGAGAGTAGACTGAGCAAACTCAGCAAATTCTACAAATGTAATCACATTCATATGAAGCAGTCCCAGCAGATGAAGAGAGAACCAAAAGGGCAGAAGGTTTACATGAGCAAATTATAGGTTAAAGCTTCCTGAATCTGGGGGAAAGACACAGACATCAACATTCAAGAAGCCCAGAGATCTCCTGTTAAATTCAACAAAAGCCAGCCATCATAAGACGTATCATAATCAAATTCACAAAATACACAGTCAAGGAAAGAATCCTGAAGCCAACAAGGGAAACCAAGTCCTTAACCTACAAAGGAAAAGAGATCCAGTCTGCAGCAGATTTCTCCAAAGAAACTTGGCAGGCCACAGCGGAAAGTCAGTATATATTCAACATGCTGAAAGTATGCAGACAAGACTACTTTATCCAGCGAGGCTGTCATTCAGAATGGAAGAAGTAGTTTCCCAGACAAATAAAAACTGAATAAGTTTGTGACCACTAAACAAGCTTTGCTAAAAAATATTAATGGGTACACTCTGTGTGGAGAAAAAAGCCCAAACAATAAAGACTGGAAGGGAGCAGAGAACATCACAGAAACACAAGCTTTATAGGTAACATAATGATATTAAATTCATGTCTTTCAATAATAACTCTGAATATAAATGCACTAAATGTTCAGATCAAAAGACATAGGGTACCAGAATGGATAAAAATAAGACCTAGGTACATGCTGCCTAAAGAGACCGATTTTAGACCTAAAGACAACAGCAGATTGAAAGTTAGGGATAGATGGGGCACCTGGGTGGTTCAGTTGGTTAAGCATCTGACTTCAGCTCAGGTCATGATCACACAGTTCATGATTTGAAGGCCCACATCTGTCTCGGCACTGGTGGCACAGAGCCTGCTTTGGGCTCTCTCTGCCCTTTCCACACTTGCATGCTCTCTCTCAAAATAAATACATAAACTTAAAAAAACATAAAGTAAGGTAATGGAGAACCATCTGTCATATGAAAATATTTCAAAAGAAATCTTCAATAGCCATACTTATATCACACATACTATACTTTTAAAACAGAGTGTAACAAGAGATGAAAACTGGCATGATATAATAATCTAAGGGATCTATCCATCAATAAGATTTAACATTTGTAAATAATTGTGTCCCCAACATGGTAGATACCATACTGCAATACAATACAATACAATACATAATACAGTAATCTAGGAGACAGTGATAACCCACTTAGGGAGTGGACAAAGTATCCAAGCAGAAAATCAAAAGGAAACAATGACTTTGAATGACACACTAGACCAGATGGATTTAACAGATATATTCAGAATATTTCATCCCAAATCAGCAGAATACATATTATTCTCAAGTGCACATGGAAAGTTATCCAGAATAGATCACATACGGGTCACAAAACATCCCTCAACAAATGCAAAAAGATCGAGGTCATAGCATGAATATTTTCAGACAACATCGCTATGGAACTTGAAGTTGACCTGAAGGAAGAATTTAGAAAAGCTACAGATATACGGAGGTTAAAGAACATCCTACTAAAGAATAAAAGTGTCAACCAGTAAATTAAAAAAAATACATGGAGACAAATGAAAATAAAAATACAACAGTCCAAAACTTTTGGATTCAAAAAAGGCAGTCCTAAGAGGGAAGTGTATTGCAAATCAGGCCTACCTCAAGCAGCAAGAAAGATCTCAACTAATCACACTAGCCTCATACCTAAAGGAACTAGGAAAGGAAGAGCACACAAAGCCTAAAGCCAGAATAAGGGACATAATAAAGACTAAGAAAAAATAAATGGTATGCAAACAAACAAACAAAAATAATAGCACAACGGGGCAACTGGGTGGCTCAACTGTTCAAGCGTCCAACTCTTGATTTAAGATCAGCTTATGATCTCATGGTTGTGAGATCTAGCACTGCATAGGGGCTCTGCTGTCAGTGGAGAGCCTGCTTGGGATTCTCTTTTTCACTTTCTGCCCCTCCTCTGCATGCTTTGCCTCTCTCTCAAAATAAATAAATACACATTTTTAAAAATACCAGTGGAACAGATGACTGAAACTAAGAGTTGTTTCTTGAAAAAATTAATAAGATTGATAAACTCTGAGGCAGACTTACCAAAACAAAAAAGAAAGAAAATAAATAGATGGAATATTGAATGAAAGAGGAGAGATCACAGCCAACACCACAGATATAAAAATAATCATAAGATAATACTATGAAAAATTATATGGCAATAGTCTGGCAATCTGGAAGAAATGGTCAAATTCCTAGAAACTCACAAAGTACCCAAATTGAAACATTAAGAAATAAATATTTGAGAAAACATATAACTAGCAAAGAGATGGAATCAGTATTCAAAAATTTTCCAATAAACAAAACTCTTGGTCCAGGTGACTTCCCACGTGAGTTCTCCAGACATTTATAGAAGATTTAGCCCATATTCTTCTCAAAATTTTCTAAAAATAGAAATGGAAGGAAAACTTCCAATCTCCTTCTGTGATATGCTAGAATTACCTGAAATCCAAAACTGCACAAAGATCCTACAAGAAAGTAGAAATACAGACCAATATCCCTCATGAACATGGATAAAAAAATTCTCAACAATAGAGTAACAAATCAAATCCAACAGTCATTAAAAGAATTATTCACCATGATCAAGTGAAATTTATTCCTGGGACGAAGGGCTGATTCAATGTTCGCAAATTAATCAACATGATAAACCACATTAATAAGAGATAAGAATCATATGATTATCCCAATATATGAAGAAAAAGCATTCGAAAAAATACAGAATCCATTATTGATTAAAAAAAAAAAACTCAAAGAAGGAAGTAAGGGGCCCTGGAAGAAGATGGTGGCGAAGGAGGATGCTGGGCTCACAGCGTCCTGCTGATCATTAAGATTCCACCCACATCTGCCTAAATAACCCACAAAACCACCAGAAGACTAGCAGAACAGACTCTCTGGAGCCAAGCATAGATAAGAGGCCCACAGAAGAGAGTAGGAAGGACGGAGAGGCAGTGCGTGCTACACGGACTGGCAGGAGGGAGCCAGGGCGGTTGAGGGGCAGCCCGCCCTGCAAGGCAGAGCCCCTGAGTCTGACTTGCAAAAGCAGAGGGGTGGGACAGAGTGTGTTCTGACAGCCAGCGGGACTTAACATCTGGAATGTTATAAGTCAACAGCTCTGCTCTGACAGCGGGAGGGCTAGAGGACAATGGGAGGGAGAGGTGTTGAGCCCCAGAGGACAGAGCTCAGCTCAGCGGGGAACAAAGGAACTGGCCAGAGCCATCTCCCTTGCCCATCCCCCAGCCAAAATCGCAAAGGGAACTAGTTCCCGTCATGGAACTTGTTTGCACTGCGCAAACACCCAATGTTGTGCTTCTGTGGATCCATCCCTCCAACGGGTCAGCCTCCCTCTCGGTGCCACTGGGTCCCTTCCGCAGTGGACCACCAAAGGGAAAGCAAGCTGAGCCTGCCCCTCCAGCCCCTGTGCACCTTGTGGATCCACCCCGGCTAATATGCCAGATCCCATAGAAGCAGCAAGACAAGCCTGGCAGTGTGCAAGTAGCCGAGACAGGGGCCATACCACTCCACAGTGAGTCCTGCCCCTGGGAGAGGGAAAGATAAGGTACACACCAGTCTGATTGTGGCCCCAGCGGTGGGCTGAGGCAGACATCAGGTGTGACTGCGGCCCTGCCCACCAACACAAGTTACTCCAGACACCACAGGGGAAGAGCCCTGCAGTTCTGCGCCACTCCATGGACTATCCAAAATAATGAAACGGAAGAATTCTCCTCAAAAGAAACTCCAGGAAGTAGCGGCAGCTAATGAACTGACCAAAAACGATTTAAGCAATATAACAGAAAATGAATTTAAACTAATAGTCATAAAATTAATCGCTGAGCTTGAAAAAAGTATACAGGACAGCAGAGAATCTACTGCAACAGAGATCAAGGGACTAAGAAACAGTCAGAAGGAGCTAAAAAATGCTATAAATGAGGTGCAAAATAAAATGGAGGCGACCACAGCTCGGATTGAAGAGGCAGACGAGAGAATAGATGAATTAGAAGATAAAATTATGGAAAAAGAGGAAGCTGAGAAAAAGAGAGATAAAAAAAATCCAGGAGTATGTGGGGGGAATTAGAGAACTAAGTGATGCAATGAAACACAATAATATGAGTATACTAGGGATTCCAGCATAAGAAGAAAGAGAGAAAGGTGCTGAAGGTGTACTTGAAGAAATCATAGATGAGAACTTCTCTGATGTGGGGAAGGAAACAGGCATTGAAATCCAAGAGACACAGAGAACTCCCTTCAGACATAACGGATCAATCTTCTGCATGACATATCATAGTCAAACTGGCAAAATACAAGAATAAAGAGAAAATTCTGAAAGCAGCTAGGGATAAACGTGCTCTAACATATAAAGGGAGACCAATAAGACTAGTGACGGATCTATCTACTGAAACCTGGCAGGCCAGAAAGGAATGGCAGGAGATCTTCAATGTGATGAACAGAAAAATATGGCGCCGAGAATCCATTATCTAGCAAGTCTGTCACTTAGAATAGAAGGAGAGATAAAGGTCTTCCCAAACAAACAAAAACTGAAGGAATTCATCAACAATAAGCCAGCCCTACAAGAGATCCTAAGGGTGATCCTGTGAGACAAAGTACCAGAGACATCACTACAAGCATGAAACATATACACATCACAATGACTTTAACCCATAGCTTTCTATAATACCACTGAATGTAAATGGACTAAATGCTCTAACCAAAAGACATAGGGTATCATAATGGATAAAAAAAGAATACCCACCAATTTTCTGTCTACAAGAGACTAATTTTAGACCTAAGGACACCTTCAGATTGAAACTGAGGGGATGGAGAACTATCTATCATGTTAATGGAAGTCAAAAGAAAGCTGGAGTAACCATACTTGTATCAGACAAACTAGACTTTCAATTAAAGGCTGTAACAAGAGATGAAGAAGGACATTATATAATAATTATAGGGCCTTTCCATCAGGAAGAGCTAACAATTATAAATATCTATGAGCCGAATATGGGAGCCCCCAAATATATAAAACAATTAATCACAAACATAAGCAACCTTATTGATGAGAATGTGGTAATTGCAGGGGACTTTAATACTCCACCTACAACAATGGATAGATCATCTAGACACAGGACCAATAAAGAAACAAGGGCCCTGAATGATACATTGGATCCGATGGACTTGACAGATATATTTAGAACTCTGCATCCCAAAGCAACAGAAGATACTTTCTTCTCAAGTGCACATGGAACATTCTCCAAGATAGATCATATACTGGGTCACAAAACAGCCCTTCATAAGTATACAAGAATTGAATCATACCATGCATACTTTCAGACCACAATGCTATGAAGGTTGAAATCAACCACAGGAAAAAGTCTGGAATACCTCCAAAAGCATGGAGGTTAAAAATACCCTACTCAAGAATGAGTGGGTCAACCAGGCAATTGGAGAAGAAATTAAAAAAGATGTGGAAACAAATTAAAATGAAGATACAACAATCCAAACGCTTTGGGATGCAGCGAAGGAAGTCTTGAAAGGAAAATACATTATGATCCAGGCCTACCTCAAGTAACAAGAAAAATCCCAAATACAAAATCTAACAGCACACCTAAAGGAAACAGAAGCAGAACAGCAAAGATACCCCAAGCCCAGCAGTAGAAGAGAAATAAGAAAGATCAGAGCAGAAATAAACAGTATAGAATCTAAAAATAGGGTAAAGCAGATCAATGAAACCAAGAGTTGGTATTTGGAAAAAATAAACAAACTTGATAAACCTCTAGCCAGGCTTCTCAAAAAGAAAAGGGAGATGACCCAAATAGATAAAATCATGAATGAAAATGGAATTATTACAACCAATCCCTCAGAAATAAATACAAGCAATTATCAGGGAATACTATGAAAAATTATATGCCAACAAAGTGGACAACCTGGAAGCAATGGAGAAGTTCCTAATCACCCACCCACTTCAAAACTCAAGCCAGAAGAAATAGAAAACTCGAAAAGACCCATAACCGGCGAAGAAATGGAATCAGTCCTCAAAAATCTCCAAACAAATAAGAGTCCAGGACCAAATGGCTTCCCAGGGGAATTCTACCAGACATTTAAAGCAGAGAGATTACCTATCTTTCTCAAGCTATTCCAAAAAAATAGAAGGGGAGGAAAATTTCCTGACTCATTCTATGAAGCCAGCATTACTTTGATTCCTAAACAAGACAGAGACCCAGTAAAAAAAGAGAACTACAGGCCAATATCCCTGATGAATATGGATGCAAAAATTGTCAATAAGATACTAGCAAATTGAATTCAACAGCATATAAAAAGAATTATTCACCATGATCAAGTGGGATTCATTCCTGGGATGCAGGGCTGTTCAACATTCGCAAACCAATCAACGTGATACATCACATTAATAAAAGAAAAGATAAGAACCCTATGATCCTGTCAATGCAGAAAAAGCATTTGACAAGATTCAGCAAATCCTTTCTTAATAAAAACCCTCGAGAATGTCGGGATAGAAGGAATGTACTGAAACATCATAAAAGCCATTTACAATAACCCCACAGCTAATATCATCCTCAATGGGGAAGAACTGAGAGCTTTCTCCCTGAGATCAGAACACGACAGGGATGTCCACTCTAACCACTGTTGTTTCACATAGGGTTGGAAGTTCTGGCATCAGCAATCACACAACAAAAGGAAGTCAAAGGTGTCAAAATTGGCAAAGATGAAGTCAAACTTTCACTTTTTACAGATGACATGATATTATACGTGGAAAACCCAATAGACTCCACCAAAAGTCTACTAGAACGGACACATGAATTCAGCAATGTCGCAGCATACAAAATCAACGTAGAGAAATCAGTTACATTCTTATACACTAATAATGAAGCAAAAGAAAGACAAATAAAAGAAACTGATTCCATTCACAATTGCACCAAGAAGCATAAAATACCTAGGAATACATCTAACCAAAGATATACAAGATCTGTATGCTGAAAACTATAGAAAGCTTATGAAGGAAATTGAAGAAGACACAAAGAAATGGAAAAACATTCCGTGCTCATGGGTTCAAAGAATAAATATTGTTAAAATGTCAATACAACCCAAAGCAATCTACACATTCAATGCAAATTCAATCAAAATTGTACCAGCATTCTTCTGGAAGCTAGAACAAGCAATGCTAAAATTTGTATGGAACCACAAAAGATCCCAAAGTGTCAAGGTAACATTGAAGAAGAAGACCAAAGCAGGAGGCATCACAATCCCAGACTTTAGCCTCTATTACAAAGGTGTAATCATCAAGGCAGCCTGGTATTGGTACAAAAACAGACACATAGACCAATGGAGTAGAATAGCGACTCCAGAATTGGACCCACAAAAGTATGGCCAACTCATCTTTGACAAAGCAGGAAAGGGTATCCAATGGAAAAAAGACAGTCTCTTTAACAAATGGCGCTGGGAGAACTGGACAGCAACATGCAGAAGGATGAAACTAGACCACTTTTTTTACACCATTCACCAAAACAAACTCAAAATGGATAAAGGACCTGAATGTGAGACAGGAAACCATCAAAACACTAGAGAAGAAAGCAGGGAAAAACCACTCTGACCTCAGCTGCAGCAATTTCTTACTTGATACATCCCCAAAGGCAAGGGAATTTAAAGCAAAAATGAACTATTGGGACCTCATAAAGATAAAAACCTTCTGCACAGCAAAAGAAATAATCAACAGAACTAAAAGGCAGCCAATGGAATGGGAAAAGATATTTGCAAATGACATATCAGACAAAGGGCTAGTATCCAAAATCTATAAAGAGCTCACCAAACTCCACACCCGAAAAACAAATAATCCAGTGAAGAAATGGGCAGAAAACATGAATAGACACTTCTCTAAAGAACACATCCAGATGGCCAGCAGGCACATGAAAAGGTGCTCAACGTCGCTCCTCATCAGGGAAATACAAATCAAAAACACACTCAGATATCACCTCCCGCCAGTCAGAGTGGCTAAAATGAACAAAACAGGAGACTATTGATGCTGGACAGGATGTGGAGAAATGGGAACCTTCTTGCACTGGTGGCAGGAATGCAAATTAGTGCGGCTGCTCAGGAAAACGGTGTGGAGGTTCCTCAAAAAATTAAAACTAGACCTACCCTATGAGCCAGCAGTAGCACTGCTAGGAATTTACCCAAGGGATACAGGAGTACTGATGCATAGGGGCAACTGTACCCCAATGTTTATAGCAGCACTCTCAACAATAGCTAAATTATGGGAAGAACCTAAATGTCCATCAACTGATGAATGGGTAAAGAAATTGGGGTTTATATATACAATAGAATACTACTTGGCAATGAGAAAGAATAAAATATGGCCTTTTGTAGCAACGTGGATGGAGCTGGAGAGTGTTAAACTAAGTGAAATAAGTCATATAGAGAAAGACAGATACCATATGTTTTCACACTTATGTGGACCTGAGAAACTTCACACAAGACCATGGGGGAGGGGAAGGGAAAAATGTTAGAGAGGGAGGGAGCCAAACCATAAAAGACTCTTACAAACTGAGAATAAACTAAGGGTTGATGGGATGTGGGAAGGCAATGAAGGTGGGTGATGGGCAGTGAGGAGGGCACCTGTTGGGATGAGCACTGACTCTTTCATGGAAACCAATTTGACAATTAATTTAATATTAAAAAAAATAAACATAGATCTACCCTATGACCCAGCCATAGCACTGCTAGGAATTTACCCAAGGGATACAGGAGTGCTGATGGATAGGGTCACTTGTACCCCATTGTTTATAGCAGCAGTTTTACCAATAAACAAATTATGGAAAGAGCCTAAAAGTCCAGCAACTGACGAATGGATAAAGAAGATATGGCATATATGTGTGTGTGTGTGTGTGTGTGTGTGTGTGTGTGTGTCTGTGTCTGTGTGTGTGTGTCTGTATATATATATATATATATATATATATATATATATATATATATACACAAATACATATGGGACAGAATGAAATCCAGCCATTTGTAGCAACGTGAATGCGTGAATGAACTGGAGGGTATCATGCTAAGTGAAATAAGTCAGACAGATAAAGGCAGTTAATGTTTTCACGCTTATGTGAATCTTGAGAAACTTAACAGAAAAACATGGGGGAGGGGAAAGGGGTAAATAACAGAGGGAGGGAGGCAAACTGCAAGAAACTTAAATGCTGAGAAAAAAATGAGGGTTGATGGGAGGTGGGGGAGATGGGAAAGTGGGTGATGGGCAGTGAGAAGGGCACCTGTTGGGATGAACACTAGGTGTTGCATGGAAACCAATCTGACAGTTAGTTGTATTTAATATATAAAAAATGAATGGATACATTAACCAGGAAATGCTGAGAAAAAACGAAGGTTGATGGGAGGTGGGGGAGATGGGAAAGTGGGTGATGGGCAGTGAGGAGGGCACCTGTTGGGATGAACACTAGGTGTTACATGGAAACCAATCTGACAGTAAGTTGTAGTTAATATATAAAAAAAACAAATGAATAGGTTAACCAGGAAATCAGCAAATACTTTAAAAACATATACATGGAAGCAAATGAACTTGAAAACACGACTGTCCAAACTCTATGTGATTCAGCAAAGATCATCTTAACAGGAATATACATAAAAGTCTATCTCAAGAAGCAAGATAGGTCCCAAATATACATCTAACGTTACACCTAAAGAAACTAGAAAATGTGCAGCAAATAAAGCCAAAAGTCAGCAGAAGAAGGGGAATGGTAAACATAAGAGCAGATATGAACAATATTTGAAACCAACAAACAAAACAGTACAATAGACAACTAAAAGTAAATGTAGGTTCTTTCAAAGAAAAAAAAAACTGATAACATCCCTAGTCAGACTTATCAGGAAGAAAATAAAGAATACTGAAATCGAAAAAAATCACAAATAAAAGAGGGAAGACCACAATGTATGTCAAAGAAATATAAACAATTATAAGACCCTGGACCAGTTGGCTTCCCAGAAAATTTCTTCCAGGCATTTAAAGAAGAGTTAATACCTACTTTTCAAAATTTTCCCCGAAAATATAAATGGAAAGAAGGCTGGCAAACTGATTCCAGAACACCATCATTACCTTGGAACCAAAACCAGACAAAGATGCCACACACACATACACACACACACACACACACACACACACACACCAAACAAACAAACAAGCAAAGGAGACTTAACGGCCGATATCCCTGATTAATCTGGATGCAAAAATCTCAACAAGTACTATCAAATAGAATTCAACATTACATTAAAAGAACTATGCACAGAGATCCAGTGGGATTTATACCTGGGCTGCAGGGATGATATAAATATTTCCAAATAAGTCAACGTGATATACCACATTAAGAAAAGTAAAGATAAGAATCATGATACGCTAAATAGATACAGAATATGCATTTGACAAAATACAGCACTCTTTCTTGATAAAAAACCCTCAAGAAAAGAAAGATAGAAGGAACAATCCTCAACATTATAAAGGCCATATAGGAAAGACCCACACCGAATATCATCCTCAATGGTAAAAGCTGAGATTTTCCCCCCTAATGTCAGGAACACGACACAGATGTACATTCTCACGGCTGCTGTTCAGTATATTACTGGAAGTCCTAGCCTCAGCAATCACACAACAGAAAGAAATAAAAGACATTCAAATTGGCAAGGGAAAAGTCAAATTTTCACTCTTCACAGATGACACGATATTCTATGCTAAAACCCCAAAGACACCAAAAACTGCTAGAACTGATTCATGTATTCAGAAAGCTGCAAGGTATAAAATCAATATACTGAAACTGGTTGCATTTCTTTACACCAATAGTGAAACAGCAGGAAGAGGAACCAAGGAATCAATCCCATTTACAATTACACCAAATGATGTAAAATACCAAAAAATAAACCTAACCAAAGAGGTCAAAGACCTATATGGTGAAAAATATAGAAAGCTTATGAAAGAAATTGAACACCCAAAGTGGGGCACCTGGGTGGCTGAGTCAGTTAAGCATTTGACTTTGGCTCAGGTGATAATCTCTGAGAGTGTGATTTAGAGCCCTGTGTGGAGCTCTGTGCTGACAGCTCAGGACCTGGAGCCTGCTTCAGATTTTGTGTCCTCCCCCCCCAACTCACACTTTGTCTCTGTCTCTCAAAAATTAATAAACACTTAAAAATTAAAAAAAATAAGACACAAAAAAGCATAAACATTCCATGCTTGTAGATTGGAGAAACAAATAGTGCTAAAATGCTTATACTACCGAAAACAATCTATACATTCAATGGAATCCTTATTAAAATAACACCCGTATTCATCACAGACTTTGAAGAAACAATTCTGAAATTTTTATGGAAAGAGAAACATCCCCAAGTAGCCAAAGTAATGTTGAAAACGAGAAACTATGGAGGCATCACATTGTGGACATCAAGCTGTATTACAAAACTCTAATCATCAAGACAGTATGGTATTGGCACAAAAACAGACACATAGTTCAGTGGAACAGAACAGAGAATCCAGAAATGAACCCACAATGTGTGACCAACTAATCCTTGACAAGACAGGAAAGAATATCTAGTGGAAGAAAAGACAGTCTCTTTTGCAAATGGCGCTGAGAAATCTGGATAGTGAAATGCAGAAAAATGAAGCTGGATCAATTTCTTATACTATAAACAAAACTAAATTCAAAATATATGAAATCCCTAAATATGAAGAAGGAATCCGTCAAAACCCCAGAATAGGAAACAGACATTAGCCTCTTTGAACTCTGCAACAGCAAATTCTTACTAGACATACCTCCAGGAGAAAGGGAAACTAAAGGAAAAATGGACTATTAGGACCCTATCAAGATAAAAAATCTGCACATCAAAGGAAACAAACAACAAAACTAAAGGACAGCGGAAGGAATGGTAGAAGAGATTTGTAGATTAGATATCAGATAAAGGGTCAGTATCCAAAATAGATACTTATTAAACACAACAACCAAAATACAAATAATCCAGTGAAGAAATGAGCAGAAGGCATTAATGCACAATTTCCAAAGAACACACCCAGAGGACCAACGGACACAGAAAAGATGCTCAACATCACTCATTATCAGAGAAATACAAATCAAAATCACAATGAGATACCACCTCACACCTATTAGAATGGCTAAAAAAACAAGAGAGGAAACAACATATTTTGGTGAGGATGTGGAATTAGGAGAACCCTTTTACACTTTTGGTGGAGATACAAACTGGTGCAGTCACTCTGAAAACAGCATGGAGGTTCCTCAAAAAATTAAAAATAGACCTACTGTATGACCCAGCAATTGCACCAGTAGGTATATACCCAAAGGATACAAAAATGCTAATTCAAAGGGACACATGCACCACAATGATTATAGCAGCACTATTAACAATAGCCAGAGTATGTAATGAGGCAAAAGGTCCATTGACTGAGGAATGGAGAAATATATGATTTCACTCATATGCGGAATTTAAGAAACACAATAGATGAATATATGGGAAGGGAGGGAAAAATGAGATAAAAATGGAGAGAGAAAAACCATAAGAGACTCTTAAATACAGAGAACAAACTGAGGGTCGCTGGAGTGGTGTTTGTTGTAGGGATGGGGTAATTGTGTGACGGGGATTAAGAAGGCACTTGTTCAGATAAGCCCTGGTCATTATTGAAAGGGATGCATCACTGGGTTGTACTCCTTACAACAATACTACACTACAAGTTAACTAATTTTAATTTAAATAGAAAAAATATATATAAAATACAAAAGTAAAAGAATCCTTATAATGTACAGCAAGGATAATAATAAAATATAAGAACATCCCAGAAAGCTAAGTAATTCAAGTGAAGGATCTAAAGAAGCAATCAAAATCAGAGACCGTCTCGCCATCCAGATCTTGACTGACTACAGGGAGCTCAAACCTGTGTGGTACTCCAACTCGTCCTCAGGGTGATTGGTACAAAGAGACTAGAGATACCTGCACTGTGATATGTCCCAAAGTTCACAATGAAATTATTAATGGTGAAACACAATTAAATTAGTTTTGGGTATAGGGTAGAAGAAATTACATGTCACAAAATAAATATATCAGCAATATGTTTAAATTATTTGATAGTTATTGAGGAGGGCACCAGTTGGGATGAGCACGGGGTGTTGTATGGAAACCAATTTGACAATAAATTTCATCTACAACATATAAAATATTTAAGAAAAGACAGGAAAAATAGGAAATAAAAATAATGTCGAAAGACACACTATACACTTGTAAGATATATTGTGAAGAAGAGGCCTAATACAACTAAATCTTGAAAATTAAATAACTCAATTTAGTACACAATAATTTAGTTAAATATTATATTAGTCTGAGTTGATGAAAGAAATAATAAACTAGAATACTGAACAAAAATGTTGAAGCCAAATCCATTCAAGAGAGAACATTTATAGAGAATAGAATTGTCACTATATTATATGAAGATCAGAATGGGAAGAAATAAGAATCATTTAAATGTTTCACTACTGTATACAAATTAAAAAACAAAACTAAAAAAATGACGATTATAAATTTCTAATTTCAAAACTAGGCATGAAGTTACAAATAAGAAATTAATTGTAACAAAAGCAGATAAATAAAATACTCACCAGAAATATTACTCAAACTGTGTAAATAAAAGAAATTAAAAAATATATAGGTTGTAACATGAGACAAAGTTTACAACCTTAAAATAAGAGAATGATAAATTAGAAAACATACAGAGGTGAGAGTACACTCTCTGCAGCCCTAATAGAAGCCGGAACTCATAGAAATAAATATAAATAGTGCTGAGAAAAGTGTTGCTCAGTTAAAATTAGAGGCACAGCTAAATATCTTGAAGTAAAAAGAGTAAACAGAATTTTCAAATGTTGTATTACCAATAGGTAATGCATTGTAATAGAGTACAATAGTCATGCTTTAGAGTGTATTTCACTGTATTGTAATAGACTACAATAGTCATGCTTTAGAGTGTATTTTACTTTTATAGAGAAAATTTTCCTTAAGAATGTTTGAGAAATAAAATGAAAGATAAAGGAATGTTCAACACATGGCAATATTGAATCTTACTTGATACTAAACTCAAAAAAAGCTTGTGGGTAATTGTTACCAGAGGTTTCAAAAATATTTATTATTTATACACAGTAAACCTTTCAATGACATACAAATTAAAATTGCATTTAAATGTTATATATAAATAAACACTCTATAATTTGAATGAAATCAAAATGATCAGTTCTAGATAATGATTTCCACAATATGTACCTATAACTTGATTGTAATTTTCCCACACATTCGAAACACATTTTCTATCCTTTTATCAGAACTTATTAGCACCAACGCACTGACAGTGGCATAGACATTGGGCACAAGCTTCTGGAAATCCAGAATGACTGTGTCATATGCCCATAAGAGAGTGGAGGAGAAGGAGATAATGACGCCCACCTAGTACATGACCACAAAAAAAACTTGCCAACAGCAGGATCGTTTGGGTGGCCCTTCTCTCTGGAGAGACTCTTGAGGAGAGGCTGATGCTGGGAAGGTGCTGGCACTGCCTCTGAAGCCTGGACAAGAGAATCACAATGTACACACTTGAGAGCAGCATGCCTCCAACAAAGAAAACATCCCTGGATATTGAAAACGTGAAAAACAGTCCCCTGATGATGGAGTTTAGGCGGGAAAGTGAGCAGTGTTTACTGACACACAGTAGATTGCTCTGGGTCACATTAGAAGGAGCAGCAGTATACAAGATGCAGGCACTAATGAGAGACAAACTGAGAAACCATAAGATGATAAAAGAATGGAAGATGTACTTTTTGCACGTTTGTTTAAAGCTGGCCAACCAGGAGGTGCTAGGGCCGATCATGATGGCCTTGAACATGCTGAGGAGGCAGGTGGTGCTCAAGGAGAGACCCCGTGTCACCCTGATCATGCAGAATAAAGCCATGCATTTGAAATCATTTAGAATGTTCAGTACTTCAAACAGGCCTGTAGACATTAAAAAACAGTGCAGTGAAGAGTTTCATTATGTGGACAAAGGCCAAGTGATACATGATCAGGACAGTTGGCTTAGGTCTGTGATCCAGAATTAGCATGAAGATGTCGAAGAGAAGCAGGAAGGTGTTGGCAAAAATTCCAATATGAACTTGTAAAAACTGGCCTATCTTCATACAAATATAATGGACGATATCATCATCACAGTGACAAAGAAAAAACATATTTTGTTTATCTGAAAAATTAGACCTCACGTTATCAATGCCATTTATTCCTTTGTCAAAATCATCACCACAGATCATTTTTTGTTTTACTCAATTAATCATTAAGTCTATGTTGTATAAAGTCTTAGAAATAGAGTCTCAATATTATTTGTGCACCATTTGACTGTGTGTATATTATGTACATACGTAGCTATATGTTATCTTTCTATATCTACCTCTCTATCTATCTGTCTGTCTATATTTGTCATGTAAATTGGGAAGGAGAGAAGGAAAGAGAGGAAGGAGAGAGACATAGAGAAAGAGAGATCTCATATCCATATTAATGCCAGGATGATGTCTCCATTCCCCATTCTCCCCATACAGTATATTCATTTCTTTTTTTTAAAGTTTGCTTTCCTGTTCTGCATTTTTCTGTCTCATATTCAGCATCAAGAATCCTAATAGTCATTAAAGTTTGCAAAGATGTTTGTATAGTTCAACTGTTGCACATTTTACACTAATGGGAAAAGAATTACAAAAGAAACAATTGGGGGGAAAATTATGCCCAGGCAAGTCTTCCATCACATACTGTGACACTTTTTCTTCTTCCTCCTTCCAAATTTAGAGACCATCATGATCGCGTTTGGTCTATCCTGTTAATTCAGCACAATCTCCCCTTAAAATTAGATAATTATTAATAATCTTTCAACAAAAACCTTAATTCTCATTGTCATACAACCTAATGATTCATATCAGGGATATGAAGATTTGCATACAAACATACGAGAGGATGGAAATAACTATTTTATTACGAATCCTATTAACAAACTTTATTGACATTGCACCTAGCACACTCCCCTTTATTTTCATCATGGTGATTCATTTTATAATCTCTTTTTATATCAGTAGGGAATTGCTGAAGTTCAGCTCTCAATTTTCAAGAGGACAAGAGGACAAACAACTAATATCCACTTTATGATGTCCACAAAATTGTTTTAAAATATTTTTATGGACACCTTTGCAGGGAAATTCATTTAATAAAAGGATACCCTCTCGTGCCATTTAAAAATTTCCAATAGGGGCACCTGAGTGGCTCAGTCAGTTAGGGTCTGACTCCTGATTTTGGGTGTGGTCATGATCTCAGGGTAGTGACTGATGTAAGCCTCTGCACTGACAGCTCAGAGCCTACTTGGGATTCTCTCTCCCCTCTCTCTCCCCTTGCCACCTCTCACATACTCACTCTCTCAAAATAAATAAATAATCATTTGTAAAATTGATTTGTATAATTGGACATATTGGATATACACACACACACATATATGAATATATGCTCATCCTCATGTGTGTGTGTATATATATATATATATATAGGATATATGAATATATTGGAGATATATATTATCACATATATATGCTCATCCTCATGTCTCTTCAGGATATTTCCAATATCAGAATACTTTGTAAAATGTCATTGAACGCTTTTGCAATTATCTTATCATGGTATTTGTCCTATATGTAGGCATAATTATTTTACTCAATTAACGTGATAAGAATATTTAGCTGTATACATATTTCATTTATTCTTCTATTGAAATGAGAGAGTACTCACCTTTGTTTTCAGTGAAGAAATTTTGAGAGTGAATGTTCTTGGCTGAAATTCAGAATATCACTTGCTCTATAAAATTGCTGGGGTAAAAAATTGCTCTATAATCACCTGATATATGGGATTTTATAATGCAGTAATTATGCATTTGATTAAATGGCTGTAACTATGTTACCAAATAATTATTATGTGAGAAATTTATCAAAAAGTCAGAAACAAAAAACTAACTGTTGCCACAAATATATATCTGTACCACAGAGCACTTGGGTTATGCTGTTCTATTAGGCCCTAGAGACTAGAACTTATCTATTAGGCTATACTGACTTAAAGGCACAATGATATCCAAATTGTAGGCATTATATTGCAGTGTCAGTAAAGCCACATTTGGGTGATGGCCACTAATATACATGTATAATTACTTAGTAAGTGTATATATGAAATATTATTTTATTTTATTTTATTTTTTAATTTATTTTTATTTTTTTTATTTTTTAAAATTTACATCCTAATTGGTTAGTATATAGTGCAACAATGATTTCAGGAGTAGATTCCTTAGTGCCCCTTACCCATTTGACCCATTCCCCCTCCCACAACCCCTCAAGTAACCATCAGTTTGTTCTCCATATTTGTGAGTCTCTACTGCTTTGTCCCTTTCCCGGTTTTTATATTATTTTTGTTTCCCTTCCCTTATGTTCATATGTTATGTCTCTTAAAGTCCTCATATGAGTGAAGTCATATAATTTTTGTCTTTCTCTGACTAATTCCACTTAGCGTAATACCCTCCAGTTCCATCCACATAGTTGCAAATGACAAGATTTCATTCTTTTTGATCGCTGAGTAATACTCCATTGTATAGTATATATACGACACTTCTTTATCCATTTATCCGTCGATGGACTTTTGGGCTCTTTCCATACTTTGGCTATTGTTAATAGGGCTGCTATAAACGTAGGGGTGCATGTGTCCCTTCAAAGCAGCACAGCACACCTGTATCCCTTGGATAAATATCTAGTAATGCAATTGCTGGGTTGTAGGGTAGATCTATTTTTAGTTTCTTGAGGAACCTCCATACTGTTTCCCAGAGTGGCTGCACCAGCTTGCATTCCCACCAACAATCCAAAAGAGATCTTTTTTCTCCCCATCCTTGCCAACATCTGTTGGTGCCTAAGTTGTTAATGTTAGCCATTCTGACAGGTGTCAGGTGGGATCTCATTGTGGTTTTGATCTATATTTTCCTGATGATGAGTGATGTGGAGAATTTATCTGGATGTCTTCTTTGGAGAAGTGTCTATTCATGACTTTCGCCCATTTCTTCACTGGATTATTTGTTTTTGTTTTTGTTTTTGTCTTTTTTTTTTTTTGGTGTTGAGTTTGATAAGTTCTTTATAGATTTTGGATACTAACTCTTTATCTGATATGTCATTTGCAAATACCTTCTTCTATGCTGTCGGTTGCCTTTTAGTTTTGTTCATTGTTTCCTTTGCTGTGCAGAAGCTTTTTATTTTGGTGAGGTCCCAGTAGGTCATTTTTTCTTTTGTATCCCTTGCCTCCAGAGACGTGTTCAGTAAGAAGTTGCTGCAGGCAAGATCAAAGAGGTTTCTGCCTGCTTTCTCCTCGAGGATTTTGATGGCTTCCTGTCATACATTTTATGGACATACATACATACCTCAATGTATGAGGTCTTTCATCCATTCTGAGTTAATTTTTGTGTATGATGTAAGAAAGTGGTCCAGTTTCATTCTTCTGCATGTCGCTGTCCAGTTTTCATAGCACCACTTGCTGAAGAGACTTTTATTCCATTGGATATACTTTCATGCTTTGTCAAAGATTAGTTGGCCATACACTTGTGGGTCCTTTTCTGGGTTCTCTATTCTGTTCCATTGATCTGAGTGTCTGTTCTTGTGCCAGTACCATATTGTTTTGATGATCACAGCTTTGCAGTATAGCTTGAAGTAAGTAATTGTGGTGCCCGCTGCTTTTGTTTTCTTTTTCAAGATCGCTTTGGCTATTTGGGGTCTTTTCTGGTCCCACATAAATTTTAGGATTATTTATTCTAGCTCTGTGAAAAATGCTGATGTTACTTTGATAGCGATTGCATTGAACATGTAGATTGCTTTGGGTAGTATTGACATTTTTACAATATTTGTTCTTCCTACCCAGGAGCATGGAATCTTTTTCTATTTTTGTGTGTCTTCTTCAATTTCTTCCATAAGCTTTCTATAGTTTCATTGTATAGGTTTTTTACCTCTTTGGTTGGATTTATTCCCAGGTATTTTATGGTTTTTGTGCAACTGCAAATGGGATCGATTCACTGATTTCTCTTTCTGTAGCTTCATTGTTGGTGTATAGAAATGAAACTGATTTATGTGTGTTGATTTTATATCCTGCAACTTTGCTGAATTCATGAATCAAGTCTAGAAATTTTTTGGTAGAATATTTTGGGGTTTCCATATAGAGTAGCATGGCATCTGCGAAGAGTGAAAGTTTGACCTCCTGGCTGATCTGGATGCCTTTTATTTCTTTGTGTTTTCTGATTGCAGAGGCTAAGACTTCTAATACTATGTTGAATAACAGTGGCGAGAGTGAACATCTCTGTCTCATTCCTGACCTTGGGGGAAAGCTCTCAGTTTTTCCCCATTGACCATGATATTAGTGTTGGGTCATTCATATATGGCTTTTATGATCTGGAGGTATGATCCTTCTATCCCTACTTTCTTGAGGGTTTTTATCAAGAAAGGATGCTGTATTTTGTCAAATGCATTCTCTGCATCTATTGAGAGGATCATATGGTTCTTGTCTTTTCTTTTTCCGATGTGATGAATCACATTAATTGTTTTGGGGATATTGAACCAACCCTGCATCCCAGGTATAAATCCCACTTGGTCATGGTGAATATTTTTTTTAATGTATTGTTGGATCCAGTTGGCTGATATCCTGTTGAGGATTTTTGCATCCATGTTCATCAGGGAAATTGGTCTAGAGTTCTCCTTTTTAGTTGGGTCTCTGTCCAGTTTTGGAATCAAGGTAATGCTGACTTCATAGAAAGAGTTTGGAAGTTTTCCTTCCATTTCTATTTTCTGGAACATGTTGAAGAGAATAGATGTTAACTCTTCCTTAAATGTTTGGTAGACTTACCCTGGGAAGCCATCTGACCCTGGACTCTTGGTTTTTGGCAGATTTTTGATTACTAATTCTATTTCATTACTAGTTATGGGTCTGTTCAAATTTTCTATTTCTTCCTGTTTCAGGTTTGGGAGTGTATATGTTTCTAGGAAGTTGTCCATTTCTTACAGATTGTCCATTTTATTGGCATGTAATTGCTCATAATATTCTCTTATTATTGTTTTTATTTCTGCTGTGTTGGTTGTGATCTCTCCTCTTTCATTCTTTATTTTTTTATTGTGTCCTTTTCTTTTTCTTTTTGGTCAAACTGGCTAGTGGTTTATCAATTTTGTTAATTCTTTCAAAGAACCAGCATCTGGTCTCATTGATCTATTCTACTGTTTTGTTTTTGTTTTTGTTTTTGTTTTGTTTTTGGTTTCAATAGCATTAATTTCTGCACTAGTCTTTGTTATTTCCTATCTTCTGCTGGTTTTGGGTTCTATTTGCTGTTCTTTTTCTAGCGCCTTAAGGTGTAAGGTTAGGTTGTGTATCTCAGAACTTTCCCCCTTCTGTAGGAAGGCCTGGATTGCTGTATACTTTCCATTTATGACCGCCTTTGCTGCGTCCCAGAGGTTTGGGGTTGTGGTGTTATCATTTTTATTGACTTCTGTATACTTTTTAATTTCCTCTTTAACTGCTTGGTTATCCCATTCATTCTTTAGTAGGATGTTCTTCAGTCTCCAAGTATTTGTTACTTTTCCAAATTTTTTTCTTGTGGTTGGTTTCGAGTTTCATAATGTAGTGGTCTGAAAATATGCATGGTATGATCTCAATTTTTGTTCTCACTTAGGGCTGATTTGTTGTCCAGTATATGGTGTATCCTGGAGACCATTCCATGTGCACTGGAGAAGAATGTATATTCTGCTGATTTAGGAGGAAATGTTCTGAATAAATCTGTTAAGTCCATCTGGCTCAGCATGTCACTCAAAGCCATTGTTTCCTTGTTGATTTTCGGATTAGGTGATCTGTCCATTGTTGTGAGTGGGGTGTTGATGTCTCCTACTATTATGGTATTACTATCAGTGAGTTTCTTTATGTTAGTGATTAATTGACTTATATACTTGGGTGCTGTCACATTTGGCACATAAATGTTTACAATTGTTAGGTCTTCTTGGTGGATGACCCCTTAGTTATGATATAATGCCCTTCCGCATCTCATGATACAGTCTTTATTTCAAATTCTAGATTGTCTGACATAAGTATGGCTACTCCAGCTTTCTTTTGTTGACCATTAGCATGATAGATGGTTCTCCATACCTTACTTTCAATCTGAAGATGTCTTTAGGTCTAAAGTGGGTATCTTGTAAACAGCATATATATGGATCTTGATTTCTTAGCAATTCTGTTACCCTATGTCTTTTTTTTATTGTTTTAATGTTTTTTTTTTTTTTATCTTTGAGACTTAGAGAGAGAGAGCATGAATAGGCAAGGGGCAGAGAGGGAAGGAGACACAGAATCTGAAGCAGGGTCCAAGCTGTCAGCACAGAGCCCAACATGGGGCTCAAACTCGCAGACCGTGAGATCATGACCTGAGCTGAAGTTGGACACTGAACCGACTGAGCCACCCAGGTACCCCTACCCTATGTCTTTTGATTGGAGCATGGAGTCCATTGACCTTTAGAGTGAGTACTGAAAGATATGAATTCATTGCCATTATGATGCTTGTAGAGTTGGAGTTTCTTCTGGTGTTCTCTTGTACTTTCTAATCTTTGGTGCTTTTGGTATATATACCAAAAATACCATATATTTTTCATCTTTTCTCCCCTCAGAGAGACCCCCTTAAAATTTCTTGCAGGGCTGGTTTAGTGGTCACAAACTCCTTCCATTTTTGTGTGTCTGGGAAACTTTTTATCTGTCCTTCTATTTTGGATGACAGCCTAGCTGGATAAAGAATTCTTGGCTGCATTTTTTTTTTCTGATTCAGCACACTGAATATATCTTGCCACTCTTGTCTGGCCTGCCAAGTTTCTGTTGATAGGTCTGCTGAAAACTTGATATTTCTTCCCTTGTAGGTTAGGGAATTTTTTTTCCCTTGCTGGTTTCACGATTCTCTCCTTGCCTGAGTATTTTGTGAATTTGACTGTGATATGCCTTGTTGATGGTCAGTTTTTGTTGAACTTAATGGAATTCCTCTGTGCTTCCTGAATTTTTATGCCTGTGTCTTTCCACAGATTAGGAAAGTTTTCTGCTAGGATTTGCTCACATAACCCTTCTACCCCTATGTCTCTCTCTTGCTCTTCTGGGACCCCTATGATTCTGACATTGTTCCTTTTTAATGAGTCACTGATTTCTCTAATTCTTATATCCTGCTCTTTTGCCTTAATCTCTCTCTTTTTTTTCTGCTTTGTTATTCTCTATAAGTTTGTCCTATATATCACTGATTCTCTGTTCTGCCTCATCCACCCTTGCCACCTCTGCATCCATCATGAGGGCAGCTCATTTATAGCATTTTTAATTTCATTCTATTTTTTACTTCTTTTATCTCTGCAGAAAGGGATTCTCATGTATTTTCGACTCCAGATAGTATTCTTATTGTCGTGATTCTAAATTCTGGTTCAGAAATCTTGCTTGTATCTGTGTTGGTTAAATCCCTGGCTGTCGTTTCTTCATGCTCTTTCTTTTGGGGTGAATTCTTTCGTTTTATCATTTTGAAGGAAGAAAAGGAATGAATGAGGTAGAAAGTTAAGATTGAAAAAAAATAAAATTTAAAAATATTAAAATTTAAAAAATTAAACACACATACACAAAAATTGAATAAATGATGCTAAATTCTGTGTGTTTGGTGTGGGTGTTGAAAGCAGTGTGACAGATTATAGCAAAAAGAGAGGGAGAGACAAAAAAGGGAAATCATTTGAGAATTGGAAAAAATGAATACACTGAAGAAGACTAAAATGAGATGATGGTAGTAAAATAGAATTTGAAAAAAACTACACAAATGTAAAGAATAAAGTAAAAAAAAAAGAAAATTAATGAAAATGAAACATAAATTTGAATCTTTTCCTTTCCTGTATTCAAGGAAAAGAAAAGGAAAGAAAAAGAGAAAAAAGATTTTAAAAAGATTGAAAGAAGAAAGAAGGAAAAAGGAAATATTTTGAAAATTATAAAACTTAGATACCCTGTAGTAGACCAAAATAAAATGATGGAAGTCAATAGAATTTGAAAAAAAATACATAAAGGCAAAAAATATAGTAAAAATTTAAAGAAAAACATTTAATACAAATTGAAAGTAAAAATGAAATATTTCTTTCTGAATTCAAGAAAAAGATAACGAACGAAAAATTAAAAAATAGAAAAAGAAAGAAATAAAAAGGAAATTGTTTGAAAATTTGAAAAGGTGAATACACTGAAGTAGACTAAAATAAAATGATGGAAGTAAAAAATAATTTGAAAAAATTTACTCAAAAGTAAAAATAAATATATAGTAATAAAAATTAAAGAAAACTATTTTTAATAAAAATTGAAAATAAAAATGATTTTTTTCTTTCAGTATTCAAGAAAAAGAAAAGAAGTGTAAAAGAGAGAAAAAAAATAAAAAAAAAAGAAAATTGATTTGATGGACCTGCTAACAGATTGAAGTATGATTGAAATTACTTGGTCCTCCCCTAGAAGTCATTCTAGACTAGAAGTCTAGTCATTCTAAAGTAGCACTTTAGAGTCTATACACTAAGCTGGCAGTAAGACTTGAGTTCTTGGGAATGAAGTTGTCCCAGTTGGGTGGGGATCAGTGTAAGAGCTCCATTCTCCACTAGATGGTGCTGCTAGCCTACTAGGGTGGATTTTTGCAGAGCTCATGGGTGCTTATAGGCATGTGCGGGAGCAGTGAAAATGGCTCCATCTAGCTATCCAGCCTGTTCTCCTGGATCAGCAAACATGCACCTGTCCCCTGTCTTCAGCTTTCCTCCACTCCCCATGTTTTCACTCTCCGTGACCAGGCCCCAGGCAGTACCTTTCCCCCAAGTTTTGTCTCAGATGCGACTGTTTTCCCCAGCCCCGTACTTCCAAAGGACTGCGGTTTTGACCAGGAATTATCCAAGAAATGAAAATGAAAATGAGGAGCCATTACCTTATACCAATTAGAATGGCGATTATCAAAAACCAAGAAATAAAAAAGAGTTGGTGTGTTTATAGAAAAAAGAAAAGGGAACACTTGAGTACTATTGGTGGGAATGTAAATTCATGGAGTCACTATGGGAAACAGTATAAAGGTTTCTTTAAAAAATTAAAAATAAAACTAAGACATGATCCAGCAATTTCACTTCTGAGTATATACTGAGAAATAGTATAAACACTAATAAATATACACACATCTTCATGTGCATTGCAGCATTATTTACTGTAGCCAAAATATGAAAACAACTTGTGTCCATTAAATAGATACATGGACAAAGAAAATGTAGTGCAAATATGAAGGGACTATTATTCCGTCAAAAAGCAATCTTGCCTTTTAGAACAGCATGGATAGATGGGTCTTATGGGCAATATTCTATGTGAAATAAATCAGACAGAGAAATACAAATACCACATGAAATATTTATATGTGGAATCTTAAAAAAAATAGAGCTCATAAATACAGAGAATAGACTGGTGGTTGCCAGAGGTGGGGGTATGAAAATGATCAAAAGGGGTAATGGGGGAAAAAGGTACTAATGCCCAGTTATAAAATAATGTCATAAGAATATATGATACAGTTAATAATATTGTATTGCATACTTGAACGTTGCTAGAGGTACCTTTTAACAATTCTCATCACACACACAGAAAATATAACTATGTATGGCGATGGGGGCAGGAGTTACAATGGTTTAGAAGTAGGGAGACCCTAAGCTTGTCTCATGCTTTGAACACAGCTAGATAGTTATCAAATAATTCTGAATGACAAAGAAATCAATCAGAGTCTGAAATGAACAAATACTCAAAACTTCATGTAGAAAAGGGACCACCATTTGGAAGGTAAGAGATGCAGAGAGTTCCCCTGGGGACATATTCCTCTGAGTCCAGCCACCAGGAGGGAGCCTGCTTACAGAAGTTACAGCAAAGTAGTGTAAGGAACATAGTGCAAAATCTTAACCTTTCAGCAGTTTGTCACAGTGGGGGAAGTGCATGGTTAAGGGGCTCAAGTGGTGAAGCATGATGGAATCCCAGGAGTGAAGTGTGGTCTGAGGGTACCTTGGGTCACAAGAAACATAGATCATGCCAAAGTGCTGTTCTATTTCGAGACATAAGAGAGGGGACTTGCTCCAGCTGAGGGCTACAAGCAGGGGTGCCTGCTTTCTGCTCTGTTATGCATGAAACTGAACAGGAGCTTAGTCATGCGATTGTTTTGTTTGCTTTGTTCATTCATTTGTTTGTTTTGCAAAGGCCAGCAAAAGCATGGCCAGACCCTCCCGCAAGAAGCAGCAGAAGTCCCTTCTGAGAGAATCCCTAAAATTTAAGTTTTGAAACTTAACTTAATGAGAAACATGCTTGAAGGAGTAAAAGTAGGATGGAAGAAACATACGAATGAATTAATCACCTAGAAGACAGTACTGGAAGGTAATGAACTGAACAAAAAGGGAAAAGAATTATGCAAAATCGCAATAGACTTGGGACCTCAGTGACTCCATCCAACATAATAACATGTATTATAGGAGTGACTGAAGAGAAGTGGAAAGAAGTGGAAAATTTACCTTAAGAAATGATAGCTGAAAAAATTTCTAATTTGGAAAGATAAACAGATACCAGACTCAGGAGACACAGATAGCCCCAAACTTAATCAATAACAGCAGACCCAAATCAAGATACGTGGTCAATAGATTTACAAATTACACTGAGAAAAACAACATCTTAAAAGCAGGAAAACAAGAGAAGTCATTGACTTACAAGGTAAAGCCTATAGGCTAGCTGTAGATTTCTCAACAAAATCTTGACAAGTCAGAACTGAGTGGTATGACATATTCAAAGTGCTCATTGGGAAAAATCTGCTACCAAGTATACACTATACAGAATGGGTATCATTCAGAGTAGAAGGAGAGATAAAGAGTTTCCCAGACAAATGAAAACTGAATGAGTTTCTGACCACTACACCAGTCCTGAAAGACATAATAGAAGGGACTGTTTGAGACAACAAAAGAGATCGAAGTGACAATGACAAGAAAGTATCAGAGAAAAATTCCAGAAACAATAACTATCAATAAATATCTATCAACAAATATAAACTATCAACAAATATCTATCAATAATTTGCTTGAATGAAAATGGGTTTAATGCTCCAGTCAAAAGGTAAAGGGTTTCAGAATGGATAAGGATACCAGATCCACCTGAAAGGGGCCTAGAAGAGATGCATTTTCGACCTACAGTCACCTGCATTTTGAAAGTGAGGGGATTGAGAAGGGTGAATCATGTAAATGAATGTCAAAAGAAAGCTAGAGTATCAAAGTTTACATAGAGAAACTAGACATTAAAACAAAGACATTAAAACAAGAGATGAAGAATGGCAGTACAAAATAATAAAAGTGTCAATGCAAGAAGAAGACATAGTAATTGTAAATGTTTATGCAGCCAACATGGTAACACACAAATATATAAAATTATTAATAGCAAACATAAAGTAACTAATCCATTGTACTAAAGTAAGTTTAGGAATTTTAAAACCCCACTTACTTCAATGGAAAGATCATCTGAACAGAAAATAAACAAAGAAACAATGGATTTGAATGATACACTGGATAACAGATACATTCAGAACATTTCATCTTAAATGAGCTTGCTCATGTAAGCATGCTACACATTCTTATAAAGTGCACACAGGGAACATTCTTCAGAATATATTACATACTAGTAACAAAACATGCCTCAACATATACAAAAGATGGAAATCGTACTGTGCATATTTTCTGACGACAACAACACTAAGAAACTAGAAGTCAATCACTAGAAAATAATTCTAAAGTCCACAAGTACATGGAGGTCAAAAAACATGCTACTCAACAATAATGAGTGAACCAGGAAATCAAAGTAGGGATTTTAGAAATGCATGGAAGCAAATTAAAAGGAAAATACAATGGTACAAACCTTTGGTATCCAAGAAGAGTGGGCATAAGAGAGAAGCATATAGCAATACAGATCTACCTCAAGAAGCTAGAAACAGCTCAAATAAACAACCCCACTTTACACCTAAAAGAGCTAGAAAGCAAACAACAAATGAAACCAGCCAAAGGAAGGACATTATATAGAGGAGACCAGAAATAAACAATATAGACACTAAAAAACAAACAATCAAACAAAAAAGAGAACAGATCGATGAAACCTGGAGCTAGTTTTGTGGAAAAAATAATAATACTGATAAACTTCTAGTCATAACATCACAAAGAAAATAGAAATGACCAAAATAAATAAAACCACCAATGAGAGGATGAATAACAGCCAACACCACAAAACTGCCACCAATTTTATGATAATACAAAGAAAAATGATATGCCAACAAATTGGACAACTGGAGAAATGGATAAATTCCTAGAAACATATAAACTACAAAAACTGACAGAGGAAGTAGTAGAAAACGTTAACAGACCGATGCCCAGCAGAGAAAGTAAGTAATGAAAAATCTCCCAAAAACACAAATCTAGGGCCAGATGTCTTCACAGAAACATTCTATCACACATTTTGGCAAGAATTAATACCCATCCTTCTAAAATTTTCCTAAAATATAGAAAAGGATGGAACATTTGCAAATTTACTCTATGAGTCCAGCATTACACAGATATCAAAACCAGATCAGTACTCCACTAAGAAAGAGAACTACAGACCAATATCCTTGATGAGCAGAGTTGCAAAATTCTCAAGGAAATAGTAGTAATCCAACAATACATTTAAAAACTGATTCACCATGATCAAGTGAGATTTACTCCTGGGCTGCAAGGGTGGTTCAATATTACAAATCAATCAACATGATACATCATATCAATAAGAAAAATGATAAGAACAATCTAATCAATTCAATAGACAAAAAATAGTTGACAAGCATCCATTTAGTTTAAAAGCCCTCATTAAAGCATGTGTAGAGGGATCATACCTCAACATAATAAAAGCCATCTATGAGAAACCCACAGCTAATATTATCCTCAATGGGAAAAAAAAAAAACTGAGCTTTTCCTCTATGTTCACAAAGAAGTAGGGATGTGAGTTCTCACCACTGTTACTTAACGTAGTACGGGAAGTCATACCCATAGCAATCAGAAAAAATAAAAACTAAAATTGAATAAACATTTAAAAAATCCAAATTTCACGGAAAAATACCAGGTACTCTTTTTGCAAATAACAGGATAATATCTGTACTAAACCTAAAAGACCCTCCAAAACACTGCCAGAACTGACACACAAATTCATTAACCTTGCAGAACACAAAATCAATGTACAGAAATCCATTACATTTCTATACAATGGTAATGAAGCAGGCGGAAGAGAAAATAAGCAATCAATTCCATTTGCAATTGCACCAGATATTTTAAAATAAACCAAAATTTAAAAAGGACAGAGGTGAAAGACCTGTACTCTGAAAACTGTAAAACTCTGATTAAAGTAATGGAAGATGACACAGAGAAATGGGAAAATATCCCATGTTTGTGGATGAAAGAGCATATATTGTTAAAAAGGCTATACTATCCAAAACAGTCTATACATTTAATGCAATCCCTCTCAAAATACCAACACCATTTTTGACACAGAGAGATTATACAATCCTAAAATTAATACGAAAACACCAAAGACACTGAATAGCCAAAGCAACCTTGAAAAAGCAAAGCAAAGCTGGAAGTATCACAATACCAGTCTTCAAGTTATATTACAAAGGTGGAGTGACCCAATGTTTTAAGTGGGGTATTAAAGTCACCTACTATTACAGCATTGTTTTCAGTAAATTTCTTTGTGGTTGTGATTAATTGATATATATTTGGGCACTTCTATACTGGGATGATAAATATTTATAATTGTTAGGTCTTCTTGGTGCAGCCACTCTGGAAAACAGTACAGAGGTTTCTGAAGTAATTAAAAATAGAACTATGCTATGAGCTAGCAATTGCACTACTAGGTATTTATACAAAGGATGCAAACATGCTGATTTGAAGGCCACATGCACCCACAATATTTACAGAAGCAGTATTAGAAACAGACAAATTAGAGAAAGAGCCTACATGCCCATCAACTGATGAATGGATAAAGAAAATGTGGCATATATTCCTTGGCAAGGAAAAGGAATGAAATCTTGCTATATGAAGAATGTGTATGGAAATAGAATGTATTAAGCTAAGCCAAATATGTCAGCCAGAGACGAACAGGTATCATATGATTTCCTCATATGTGGAATTTAAGAAGCACAGCAGATGAAATGGGGAAGGGAAGGAAAAATACGATAAAAACAGAGAACAAGAAAACAATAAAAGACTATTAAATACAGAGAACCAACAGGAGGTGGATAGTGGGATAGTACGATGGGCTAAATAGTAGTAGGCATGAAGAAGGACACTTGATAGGTTGATTTCTGGGTGTTATATGCAAATGATGAATCACTGAGTTCTACTCCTGATGTCAATACTCCACTGTATGTTAACTAACTTGAATTAAAAAAGTAAATGTAAAATAAATAAGTAAATAAATAAATAGATAGATAAATAAATAAATAAATAAATAAATAAATAAATAAAATGCTGGAGTAATCAAACAGTACACTACTGGCATAAAAAATAGACACACAGACCAGTAGAACAGAAGAGAAAACTCAGGAATGAACCCGCACATAAGTCAAATAATCCTTGACAAAAAAGGAAAGAATATCCTATGCAGAAGACAGTCTCTTCACAAAAATACTGCTGGGAAAGTGGATAGCGACCTCTGAGAGAATGAAACTCTATCACTTTCTTACACCATACACAAAATTAAAATCAAAATTGATTAAAAATGTAAATGTGAGACCTGAAACCATAAAAATCCTAGAAAATAACACAGGCAATAAAGTCTTTGAGTTTAGCTGCAGCAACTTCTTTGTTGATATGTGTCTTGAAGCAAGGGAATCAAAAGTAAAAAATAAATTTTTGGGACTTCATCAAAAGGAAAAGCTTCTGCACAGCGAAGGAAATGATCAAATAAACTAAAAGGCGACTTACAGAATGGGAGAAGATAGTTTCAAATGACATATCTGGTAAGTGTTAATATCCAAAATATATAAAGAACTTATAAAACTCAATACTCAAAAATTGATTAATATAATTAAAAATGGGCAGATGTAGAAAGATATTTTTTCAAAGAAGACATACAGATGGCCAAGAGACCCTTTAAAAAATTCTCAATATGATGATCATCAGGGAAATGCAAATTCAAACTGCAATGAGATATCACCTCACCCCCGTCAGAAAGGCTAAAATCAACAACACAGGAAATGACATGTGTTAGTGTGGATGTAGAGAAGCAGGAACCCTCTTACACTGTTGGTGGGAATGCAAACTGGTGCCTCCACTCTGGTAAACAGTATGGAGTTTCTTCAAAAACTTTAAAAATATAAGTACCCTGTGACTCAGTGATTGCATTACTAGGTATTTACCCAAGGAACACAAAAATAGTATTTCAGAGGAATATGGGCACCCAGATGTTTATAGCTGCATTACCTATAATAGCCAAATTTGCAAACAACTTAAGTGTCCATTGACCAATGCATGGACAAAGAAATGCATATATAGGTATCATATACAATGGAATATTACTACACCATAAAAAGAAAACAAATAACAACAACAACAATGCATTCTTGCTATTAGCAAGGTCATATGACTGAGCTAGAGGGTATGAGGCTAAGCGAAAGAAGCCAGTGAGAAAAAAAGACAAACACCATGTGATTTCACTCATATGTGGAATTCAAGAAAGAAAACCAATTAGGAAAATGACGAAAAAGAGAAAGAGGCAAATCCAAACACAGACTCTAAGTATTGACAACAAACTGATGGTTACCAAGAGGGAGGTCAGTGGGGAATGGAGTAAATAGGTGATGGGGATTAAGAAGTGAACTCGGAATGATCATTGTGTGATGCATGGAAATCTTGAGTCATTATATGGTATGTATGAAACTATATTTCACTATGTGTAAACTAACTTGAATTTAAATAAAAATTAAAAAATATATAAATTGTTTTCAGGTCTCACATTTAGGTCTTAAGTACATTTTGATGTTATTTTATATATAATTAAGAAATAACGAAGGTGCTTTCTTTTGCATGTATCTTTTCAATTTTCTAATGATGTAAATATATTGACCATACAAGTGTGGGTCTCTATTCAGTTTCATTGATCTATATAACTGTGCCAATACCATGATGTTTTGTGTTTTTTATCATTGTAGTGTACCTTGAAATCTGAGATTGTGATGCCGCCAGCTTTGTTCTTTTTTTTTTTTTCGAAATTTCTTTCTATTTGGATTTGTTTGTAGTTCCATTCAAATATTAGTATTCTTTATTCTACTTTTGTGAAAAAAATGCTATTAGCATTTTGATACGGAGTCCATTGTATCTCTAGGTTACTCTGGTCATATGTATATTTTATCAATATTAATTCTTCCATTCATGAGGATCATATAACTTCCCATTTGTTTGTGTCATTTGTCATTATTTTGTTGTTTGTTTGTTTGTTTAAATCGTATTATGTTACTATCTAAAAGGAAATTTTCACTGAACACAATTTAAAACATTTCAATTGGGCTTCTCACACCCTCACAGGTTCAAGACACATGATGGTGAATGATTTTTGGATTTAAGTTACACTGAAAAAGAAGGAGTCTTAGGTAGATTATAAGAAGGTATTCTCATTTGAAAATAAATATAAGTATACACTTTCAGTCGCTGTGTTTGTAAATATCCGCTCTCTGACATTAAACTTCCATTATCCTTTACTTGCTGTTTCTAGAGAATTTTTTTCCTCTAAGCAATTAGAAGTGAAGGAAATATACATTTAATTTTTACATTTTCAACATTAATTACAAAATATTTCAGATTCCAAAAGTGTTCAAAATATATATAGTCTTAATCCCCATCACCCATATTATCCAATCTCCCACCCACCTCTTCTCTGGTGTCCCAACAGTTTGTTTCCGAGAGTTAAGTCTGTTTCTTGGACTGTTTCTCCTTTCCTCCTTTTATTAATTTGCTTGGTTTCTTAAATTCTGCATATGAGTGAAATAAAATGGAATTTGCCTTTTCTGGGTTATTTTTCTTAGCGTTATACTGTTTAAAGAAGAAGGAAATCTTGCCATTTGCAATAACAGGATGGATCTAGAGAATATAGTGCATATATCCCATCCTATGAAAATGCTTTCTACTCCCTAAAAGTCCAGAGCAGAGGACAACCCGGGACTTGGAGGACTGAGGACCTTGGTTTGCAGATTGTGGCAGAGCAGTGGATGTCAGTGTGGGGACCAAGGTCACGAGCCTCCTTGCTGGAGTCTCAGCTCCTCCTTAGGAAGTGTTTCCAAGGCAGGGCTGAATGCAGGAGTATACCTCATGAGTAACCTAAACACCAGGACAGGGGTGGGAGACAGGGCACCAGGAAGGATTCTGAGAATTCTCACATGGAACCTGAATCCCCCAGGCTCTGTTCATGTGGAGATGCAGAGACAGTCTGAAGCAGAGACAAAGCATGGACCCAGGAGAGAGGAAACCAGGAAAAACCACAGACCCGCATAAAGCAACTTGGAAATGACACCCCACCATTCTCTTCTATCCCTTAGAACAAAGTCACATGGGCCACCCACCCAGGAGGGGAGGGCATGACAGGAATGTGTGACCAGGATTCAGGAATGCTAGGAGACACTATAGGGACTGCCCATAACATTGGCCCAGAGGAGGCACTGGGACTTGAGCCCAAATATCATGGGAGAGACCACGTAAGTGTGTGTCAGGTGGGGACAAGACCTGAACGAGTTCATTTCAACTTTCCAACCGGGCCTGGGAACCAGGCAGGAAATGATGGCTGTATCTAGACCCCAGAGCAGACCCAGGCCCTTTTGAGTGTGTTCCATGCTGTGTCCACCTCTTTCTCACCTTTCCATGGCTAAGTGTGTGCATGAGCCTCATGTGATAGCAGGTATGGGGCATCTCTATAGGCAGATCCCCTGGTGGTGTCCCTAGAAGTAGATGCCAGAATGACCACACAGTGGAGATGGCGAGACTGGGGAGGCCCTGAGAAGGACGGAATTTGTGCAGGGTCACACTTCTGCTTGGGAGAAGGAGCCTGGCCTCAAGCCAGTGCTGTATCCTCAAAGCTGGGGTACTGGCTGCACCCAGGCCTCCTGGGGGCTTTGAGGGAGTTGTGTTGGTGTCCCTGTATGGACAGGGCATGGGGTGGAGTGGAGCCCTTTTTCAGCCTGAGGGAGTGGCTCTTGTATGAGGAGGAAGCCCAGCAAGGGGACCCCAGGCAGTGACCTCACTTCCTTGAGAGCAGAGCACAACAGAATTCAGAACCCTGTAACCAGGCACCCACATTCTGGAGACAGCGTCCTGCTGGGCTTATTTGTTTGGAAACCTGCACATAAGCAACATGCTCTCCTGCTGTGTGCCCAGGACACGAGGGTAAAGGCTCAGGAGCGCCAACAGTGACACTGTTTCCCGATCCTGGTGACACTGTGTCATGTCTCATACTGGGAGCCTCTGGATTCTAGCTTGGAAAGACCCAAAGGTAACATAGGGAGTCCCAGTTCTGACCAGTCAAACCTGTTACCTTTCTTACTTATCTGTGTGGCCCCACTTCCCCTCCCTATGTGTATGTGTATGTGTGTAAGGAAGGGTCATGTGTGGAGGGCCCACCTGAGCAGGTGCAGTCTGAAGAGGGGTCAGATGCCCAGTGGGCCATCATGCTCACAACCCATGTCAAGGCTGGCTGAGGGGGACAGGGTGTTCTAGGGACTACTCTTGTCCCCAAAGTTCATCCTGAGCCCTGAAGTTGTATGTCACTGCGTTCTGGGTGCAGGGCTGTGCAGAGGTCAGTGTTCAATCTGGGAGCAGCAGTGGGAGAAGGCAGAAGGACCCTGAAGATGTTCGAGCAGGTCTGTGATACCTCTGGGCCAGCTGCTATTCAAAGCCTTTACAGAAGACTACAGATGAGATGAGGAGGTGGCTGGCAGACCCATGCTGTCTACCCTGTTGAGGTGCCCATTTGTCCACCCAGGAAGGCCACCCTGGACACAGGGAGAAAGTGACCAATGGGAAGTCTCTAGAAACACGGCCTGGAGATTGCCTGGAGTGGTCACAGTCTAGACCACTGCAGAGGACAATGGTCCACCAGATGCTGGTCCAGGAGCTAGAGCCCACGTAGGCAGATCCAGAGGGTGAGAAGGCTGAGGGTGGGTGATGGTGGTGTATGGGGCCAGTCAGAGATTGGTCACCCAGGGAAGAGCCCCCAGGTCGTGGTGGGGGATAGGAGCAAAAACTGACCTCAGAGTACCCAGCTGTGGATTGCAGGAGGAAAGAGGTCCTGGTGCGTGTTCCTGGCTGCAGCTTCTCTGGGAGGCTCAGGGGTGTGTTCTGTGCCTGCAAAGGGACCTGGAGAGGCAGGCATGGGGGTGATCTTTCTCATCTCTCAGCTGGGGACGTAGACTTTCTCCAAATTTCACTCTGTTTTATACTGAAGAGTCAGCTGCAGGAGCAGAAGCCACTGTGTCTCCAGAGCTTGAGGCAACACCATCTCTGGCATCAGCAGCTCTGTAGGGAGAGGCGCTCTTTGGAGGGACTCCTGCAGGAGTCAGGAGCCAGAAGATGGCCTGGCACCTGTGCAGGGACAGCCAGCAACTGTGCAGAATGAACCAGCTCCTGCTCCGTATTTTGCCTCTGCTCTTGCCTCTGCTCCTGACCCTATTCCTGCTCCTATTCCAGCTCCTGTTCCTGACACTCTTCCTGATCCTGCCCCTGCTCCTGGCAGTGTTTTTGCTCCTGACACTCTTCCTGTTCCTGCCTCTGCTGCTTCCACTGTTCCTTCTCCTATTCCAGATCCTGCCCCTGCCACTGCCTCTGCCCCTCTTCCTGTTCCTACCCCTGCCATTGTTCTGCCCCTGTCCCTGTTCCTGCTCCTGTCCCCAGCCCTCCCACAGTCCCTGCCCCTGACCTTGCTTCTGCTCCTGTTTCTGTCATTACTCCTGCCCCTGCCCTTGGTCCTGTTCTTGCCTTGCCCCTGGCCAACACCCCAGCAGAATGCTTCTTCCACTCCCCATTTGTGCTTTCCTTCTGCTATATTTCAACTATTATTTTATCATTTTGTGTTTTGTATAGTCTTTATTATTAATTTAAAAAGTTGTTTACATGATTGAAATTGTACAATTCCTGGGCATTGAGTACACTCACAACCCTCTGCCACCACAGCACACAATATTGTTGCAGAATATCTCAGTCCCCAAGGGACACCATGTACCCAGAGCCCTCATTCCCCATTGCCCCCTCCCCATACAGCCTCTGGGAACCACTAATCTCCATTCTCTCTCTTTTCCTTAACTACTCTGGATGATTCCTATACCTGGAACCTCGCAATAGATGTCTTTGTCTCTGCCCACACATTCTAAGATGGGACAGACTAATTTTTGTATTTTGTGTATATTTGAAATAGATTTTTTACTCATTTGATATTGAAATCCACAATGGATTTAAAATTGGATGTGCAAAAATGAGACTTCTTTGGTATGAATTGTCATAACCTTGGGGTACAGACCCATGTTCCTTCTGTGACACCACAGCCTGATGCCAGACAGAACATGGCTGTTCCTCCTATGGCAAAAACAGAAAGAGAAGAATGCAGAAAGCTGGGCAGTGACATCACAGAGGGGAAAAGCATTCCTCACAGCCCAAGTCCAGAGAAAGGTTTCACAGGCCTCTGTTCCCAAAATACTCCAAAGTCATGGTGTTCCTGGGATGAAGAGCAAATACATGCAAGTCCAAGGGGAGGCAAACTCCATGGGGAGCAGTTGTCAGAGATGTGGGATGTTCCTGGCAGGACTTCAGGAAAATGAAACCCTAAGGGGGCAGTGCTGGTCACCCTCAGATGGTCAGGTTTATGGTCTGGGGACAGCAGCCCAGGTGACAAAATAAGGAAACCAAGCCCCAGGAGATCCACAGTGAGAAGTCCTGACCTGAAGGGGAGCAGCTGTCCAGTACCAGGAGACTCCATGGAGCCCAGCTGGTCTGTTGCTGGGAGAGACCACAGAGTCCAGGTGGCCCAGTACACAGATAGCCTACAGAGCCCAGTGTCCTCCCTTCCCCAGCCACCATGTCAGGTCCCAGGAAGATGGGTTAGCTCTGCTCCCCTGTGTTCAGAGGGACCTTATGGCAGGAGGATGGGGTGCCCAAGGAAGAGGGACCTGAGTTCCAGAATGATGAGGTGCAGGCCTGAGGTTAGGACAAATCCAAAGTGGAGTTAGGACACTCCAAAGGAGAGTGGGGAGTCTCACCTAGCTTGTCTTACTAGTGATCCCAGGCTGTGCATTAGCCTCAGTTTACCCATTTGTGACCAGAGGACATAACTTGGCCTTCTTGATGGGTTGCTTGTTGGAATCTCTGAGAGATGAGGTGATATCATTGCCTGGTGCCTGGAGGACAAAAGAGCCACATGGCAGGCTGTCACTGGATTATCCAGCGAACAGGCTCTTGAAGACCCTGTTCGGGCCTCTGCCTAGTACCCAGATTCTGGGAACATTCAGCATTGCCTGAGGAGATGGAGATGATCCAGGATGTCAGCAGTTCCCATGTGAAGGAGGGTCAGCCATGGGAGGAGAGCAGGACACATCCTGTGTCAATTTCCAGGGCCTGGGGATTACATACTCTGACCTCACCCCACATAAAGTCTCCTGCTGTGTGGACCTGACCCTCCCTCATTCACTTCCTCACTGTCTCTCCCATTCACTCCCTCATTCACTCACCCCTCTCCTAATTCAGTCGGTGACCTCCGGTCCTTGTCATGTGCCCTGCAAGGTGACTCCATCAGTGACCCAACAGGGTCCCCACATGTGGCATCTTCCTTTGCAGAGTCTGTACATTCCTGTGTTATTTCCCCTCTGACAAGGCTCAGGTCTGCAGGGTGACCATGTCCCCCAAACCAACTGTGTTCCCAGGCCTCGAGGTCCTCAGGGTGTCCATGCTCCCAAGGTGCCAGGAGAGGTTGCTACTGTGGGGAAGGACTGAGCCATCTGGCCGACCTCAGGGTCACAGATGCTATTCTTCCACTTAGGTAGTTGGACTGCGGGGCCATGAGGAGTCATCAGCGAGAATGCAGCACATTGTTGGCTTCAGTTTCGCACATCCAAGACAAAGATTCTAACAGCACCTGACGCACACCGTTGTGCGGTCAAAGTGACAGTCCCCATATGTGTCACTGTGCTGCTTGTATTCTGCTCTGTTTGCATTTGATTATCATCTGTCCTGACTTGAGAGGTCGGGGGCCACCTTCTGTGTGACAGGGTTGTAAACAAGGAATAGGGAGGTCTTACTCTTTCACAGATTTGGATTCTGGAGATTGTTTTTTGTCAATCAAGAGAGCGGACCCACAATTGAATTCAAGAGTATCTAATGTCCAGGAGGAGAAAAGAACCCGAGTAAGGGTCCTCGCTCTGTATTTATTAGGATCAGAAGGCCTGCAAACGTGATGGACGTTATAGCTAATGAAATCCCTGGAGTTTGTTTCTCGGGAGATTTTTTTTTTGTTTAATGATTCAATTTTATTACAAATTATTGGTCTGTTCAAATGTTTTATTTTTCCTGATTCAGTTTGGAAGATTGTATGTTTCTCATAATTTATCAGTTTATTCCATATTGTTCAATTTGTTTGCATATAATTTTTAATAATATTGTCTTATAATTCTCCCATTTGTTGTATGTTGTTGATTCTTATTTCTCCTCATTCATTTATGGTTTCATTTATTTGTCTTCTCTTTTTTTTGAGAAGTCTAGCACAATTTCTGAGTTTTATCTATTTTCCAATTGATTTATCATTTTTGAAAATCTTTTTAAAGAACCTGCTCTTGAATTCATTAATAGTTCAATTTTTTTTCTTAGTTTGTCTTTCTAGATCATAGATTTTTTTTTTTTAATTTTGCAACCAGAAAATTCTGGGACTGTCATTGGTGGCATTGTTTATGATTAGGTGGCAAGTGGTGCAAATAGACTTTGTTCACTTTGCTTATGTAGTAAATCTTATGTTTTGTAAACATTTCAAATTTCCAAATTATTTTTTTTGCAGAAAATTTGAGATAAAGCTACAGATATACTCTGTTTCCACACATGCATTGCCTCCTCCATGTACCCATCCTCTACTGGAGTAGTACAATCTGTTACAATTGATGAACATACTTTGGCTCATCATAATCACCGAAATTCCAGAGTTTACATTATTGTTCCCTTCTGGTGTTGCACATTGTGTGGATTTGGAGAAATGGATATTTGTTTGTATGCACCATTTTGGAATCATACACAGTGTCCCATTGTCCTAAAAGTCTCCTGTATTCCAAATATTCAACACTGTTTCTTCTTGTAAATGGGGCAATCATTGATCTTTTAATTTTCTCTGCAATTTTGATATTTACAGAATGTCTTAGAGTACAAGTCATGCATATGCAGCCTCTTTGACTGTTTACAGGAAAAAGTCACCACTGAAGTAACAGATGGTGTATGATACAGAAACTTACATGCAGGTATGACAAGGATAAAGTTTAAAGTTAATTTTAAAAAAAGTTGTTATAATTGTAAGTGTATGCTCTGAAAAAGAATATGCCAAAAAAACTGGGCAATGTGGAAGAAATGAACAAATTCCTAGACACTTACCAACTTCCAAACTGAAACAGTAAGGAATCATAAATTTAAGTAAACCCACAACCAGCAAGGAAATTGAATCAGTATCAAAAACTTCTCAACAAACAAGAGTCCTGAGCCCGATCAATTCCCAGGGGAACTCTGCCATATATCCTCTCCTTCTCAAACTATTCCATAAAAATAGAAGCGTAATTGATGGGTATTGAGGAGGGCACATTTTGGGATGAGTACTGGCTGTTGTATGGAAACCAATTTAACAATAAATTTCATATTTAAAAAAGGTTTTCTTAAAAAATAGAAACAGAAAGAAAACTTTCAAACTCATTCTATAAATCCAATATGATCTTGATTACAAAGGCAGACAAAGGCCCCATTAAAAAGAAGAATTACAGGCCAATATCCCTGATAAACATGTATGGAAATATTCTCAACAAGATACTAGAAAATTGAATTCAAGTACATTAAAAGAATTATTCACGATGATCAGGGATTTATTCCTGGACTGCAGGGCTGGTTCAATATTTGCAAATCAATGAAGGTGATAGAACCACAGTAATAAAAGGAAGAATAAAATGATATTATCCTGTCAATAGATGCAGAAAAAGCATTTGACAAAGTACAGCATCCATTCCTGATTAAAAACAACAACAACAACAACAACAACAACAACAACAACAACAAAGTAGGGGCAGATGAAAAATCCCTCAACATCACAAAGACCATAAATGAAAGACCCTCAGCTAATTTCACTTTCATTGAGGAAAAACCCAGAGCTTTTCCCCTATGGTCAGGAACAAGATAAGGGTGCCCACTCTCACCATTAGTAATTAATAAGTAGTAGAAATCTTAACCTCAGCAATCAGACAACAAGAAGAAATAAGGGTCATACAAATTGGCAAGGAAGAAGTCAAAATTCCAGTATGTGTGAATGACATGCTACTCTATGTTCAAAACACAAAAGATCTCCACCAAAAAATTTCTAGAACAAATCCATAAATTCAGCAAAGTTGCAAGATATAAAATCAATGTGCAGAAATTTGTTGCAATTCTATACCATGTAACAAAACAACATAAAAATAAATCTAGGAATCAATCCCATTTACAATTGCACCACAAAACATATTATTCTTAGGAATACACCTAACTAAAGAGGTATATACTCTGAACACTACCACCCAAATCAATCTGAAAATAGACTACCCAAATCAAGGTACACATTCATGCTATCCTTAACAAAATACCACCAGCATTCTATGCAGAGCTAGATCACACAATCCTAGTTTGTATGGAACCACAAAAGACCCTGAATAGCCAAAGCAATCCTGAAAAAGAAAAAGAAAACTGGAGGCATCACAATTCTGGATCTCAAGCTATATTCCAAAGCTGAAGTCATGAAAACAGTATGGTACTCGAACAAAAATAAACACAGACTAATTACTGAAACTGAATACAATACTCAGATATGGACCCTCAACTATATAATAAGCTCATCTTCAAGAAAGCAGGAAAGATTATCTAATGGAAGAAAAAAAACAGTCTTGGGTGCCTTGGTGACTCAATCATTTATGAATCTGACACTGGCTCAGGTCATGAACTCACCTTTTGTGAGTTCCAGCCCCATATCGGGCTCTGTGCTGACAGATCAGAGCCCTGAGCCTGCTTCAGATTCTGTCTCTATGGCTCTGTGTCCCTCCCCCACTTGTGCTCTGTCCCTCTCTCTCAAAAATAAATAAAGATTAAAAAAATCTCTTCAACAAATATTTTTGAGAAAACTGTACAGTGAAATGCAGAAAAATGAAACTGGATCACTTTCTTACACCATGCACAAAAATAAACTCAAAATGGATGAAAAAACAAATTTTGAGACAGGAAACCACCAAAATCCTAGAGGAGAACACATGCGGCAATGTCTTTGACCTCTCCTACAGCAACTTCTTACTAGACATGTCACTGGAAGCAAAGAAAATAAAAGCAAAAATGAACTATTGGGACTTCATCAAGATTAAAAGCTTCTGCACAACAAAGGAAACAATCAGCAAAACTAAAAGTAAACTGAAGAAATGGGACAAGATCTTTAGAAATAACACATCTGATAAAGAGTTTGTATCCAAAAATCTATAAAGAACTTATTAGACACCCACCTAAATTAAAACAAACAAAAAAAAACAATAAAAAAACAACAATCCATTGAACAAATGGGTAGAAGACATAGATAAACACTTATCCAAAGAAGACATCCAGAGAGCTAATGCTCACATGCAAAGAAGCTCAACATCATTCATCATCAAGGAAATACAAATCAAAACCACAATGAGATATCATGTCACACCTAAACAAAAGTCTTAAATTAACAACTCAGGAAACAACAGATGTTGTCAAGGTGGGAGAGAAAGGGGAATCTTTTTGCACTGTTGGTGGGAAGGGAAACTGATGTAGTACTCTGATAAACAGTATACAGTTTCCTTAGAAAATTAAAAACAGAACTACCCTATGGCCCATCAATTACACTACTAGGGATTTATTCAAATGATACCAAAAAGATGTTATGACGGGGCATATGCTCACCAAAGTTGAAGTGAGGTCCTTAACCACTTTTCAAAGTCAGACACTTCAATTCCACACGGGAAAACTGAAGAGTACTTCAGCTTGTTCATGCTGTACTCCTGAGTGTAGCAGCAGTGGGAAGTCTGTACTTCAGGGTAGAGGGATGGAGGGGCTGATCCAGGCACAGGTGCAGGGCTGCTCCAGGTAGACTCACCAGAAACAGGGTTGTGAGAATATCACAAGACAGTCAAGTTGAAGCAGAGCATGGCTCCACCTCAACTTGTATAAGCCTTTGTAGACCCCTGTTTTCTGCTGTGAAAATGAAGAAAGCACTGTGGGGAGTTGCTATGCAAATTCATGGTGATGGTCATCCCAACTCCAATTCATCAAATGGCCCCATTCTACCTGCTCATGCCCACAACCAATGTGTCTTCATAGACAACCTTCCTGCACACACATCTCCCTGGCTTTGTTTCTCTCTGCCTGTGCAGCTGTTCTCCCTGTGGTAGCCTGAGTGAAAGCTGAGAAAATCCCATGTATTCCACCCTGGCCCTGAACCGTGGCCATGTGGATTCCAAGACACATGTTACTTGTTTGACCCTACCCAACAGGGTCCCCCAATCCTGCAGTCACCCACTCTGTCACTATCTATTTCTACTGGAGTGCTCCTCACCACATCCATGTGCTTGGGGCGTTCACATTCCCTAGCAAACCGCTCAGGGTAGGTTTCCCTCCACAAACTAGTCCATCACTCAGCACTCTACATCCAGCCCCTGAGCTATCATTGAAAGATACAGTCTAATAGAATCTAGTTCTATGCAATATGGAGTAATATCTGAACAGTAGCTCTTCATCCAAGGGCTCCACTAACCCCACAATCTTTATTAAATGCCTTCACGCATTGTCCTTGTGAACAGGACAGAGAACTACCCTGAACCCAGAGTGGGCTTGATTTGTTGTTGGGTAAACAATGCATTAAATCCAAATGGATACGAGACTCAGGGCAGATGCAGCCTCAGGACAGCATGGTAGGGGGTGGGGAGTAAAGCCACAGCTCTGAAATGCCCAGGAACACATATATGGGGCACATTTCAGACTCCGGATTCCTCACACAGACATCAAGTAGGCACTGCCCATGGGCACCTACCAGCCCATGCTCCTTAGGGCAACAGGTGGGGTGTGGTGGTCACTGGTATCCTCGTGTCCTACGTTGGGCTCTGTGCCCAACCTTCAGCTTCTCCTTCCTGAGTGACTTCAGCCTTCTGTATGGACTGCTCTGCATAATGGCTCACTTAGGCCACTGGTACAGGGGCAGAAGTGCTTGCCAGGTAGGTCACCCCCAAGGCACGCTGAACCTCTGTGTGGCCGGCCTTGGGGGATGCAGGAATTACTTCTGCCCAAAATTCTGCAGGAGCAGACGGTGACCATACAGGACACAACCTCTTTGCTTTGCAGGTGGATTTGGAGGCTGTAAGGGAAGTTCTTCCAGCCAGGATGGCTGTGAGAATACTGAAGGCACAGCATGAGGTTGGAGAAGTCTCTGTCTCCAGACAAGACAGCCCAGGAGCAGGCATGTCACCATGCCGCAGGCATTCAGCTTCCCTCAACACAAGCCACTGAGCATAAAAAGAGCTTGGGATCAAAGTGGGTGGAACGGTAGGTTTACTGGCTTCTCACCTTTTGAAATCAGCAGGTACCTATTTTAACTACTCCAGTGCCTTTTTTTATACAAGTTGAATTTCCCCTCCCCGTCCCCATATCTGGTCCTACATCTCTTCAACCAAGTGATCATTTAAGAAATGTCTTGGATGCCCTGTGGCTCTGCAGCCTCAGTGGGGTTGAGACCAGGCAACTGTACAGCTGTAAGTGAGGGGTTTCTGGGGCGGGGCAGCCTGCTCACATACTAAGATCTGCACTGTAGCCTCTGGCTCCTGCTGTCCTCTTCTAGAAGAAAGGGATTGTGGCAGCACGGAGCCAAAATAAGAGACTCACACGCCTAGAACCAAGTTTGTCCTTTGCCCCTCATCACTCCTCCACCTACAGCACCCCCTAATACACCCAGAACGGTCCTTGGGGAATTTACAGCACAGTCAGCATCAGCACCAGGACCTGGACTCCTTGTCCTCAGTGCAGTCAGTGAAGGGGCCAAAGGAAATCTCAGGAAATAGGATTTGGAGATGGGGTATGCTGACAGCTCTCGACCTGTCCACCAGCATGGAGACTCCATCCTCAGGATGAAAGGTATTTGGCCATGACCAGGGCTCCAGGGAACCCATGGCTTCCTCAGGGCTCTAACAGTTCTGAGCTTTCAGAACCGTAATCCCACCACGGCAAAGCACGCATGAGGAGAAGGATCATGGAGGAGCATCATGAATTTAGGACCTTAGCTTTAAGCCTTGTCTCTTCCTCACACTCAACCGTGCACTGCTGGCACAAGGCACAAGGTGTCCTTGGACTGAGGTCCCCAGAATTAGCTGCTAAATGAAAACCCAGTCCCTTTCTCCTGACACCTTGAAGAGCAAACACGTCACCTGGGGTTATGGTGCAGGCACAGTGGGCAGAGGGAGCAGGTGGCTTGTTGCTGAGTCAGAATTAGCTTGATTTTTTGTTCCTGCTTTCCTTTCCCACTGTTGTCTCTGCAAATTACTGATTTTGTGCCTGTGGCTTCCATTGAGTTTTCCAGAAAAAAAGGAGTTATTAATGTAAACAATCTTGGCCACAGCAACAAAATGTCCTGAAGTGTTGAATTGTCATTTTATCACCAGGGCCCAACCTTTGCTTTCAGTAAAAGAAAAGAAGATGTACTTTTTCTTGAGGAAAAAAAGAAGTAATTGTATCCTAAAGTAATGTTGATTATTTAGTGAGAGAAAACTTAGGGTTGCCTGGGGCGCCCACTGCATTGGGCATTCGACTTAACCTCAGATCATGATCTCGTGGTTTGTAGGTTTGAGCTTCGCATTGGGCTCTCTGCTGTCAAAACAGAGCCCACGTAGGGTCCTCTATCTGCCTCTCTCTGCCCCAACCCCACTGGTTGTCTCTCTCTCTCTCTTCATAATAAATAAAGAAAGTAAAAAAAGAAAGAAAAATGAGGAGGGAAAATTTAGGACAAGAGAGAACTCCAGACTCAAAGTCTGTGACAGATCGTGACCCTGACGTGACTAGAAGTCAACGTGCTTAGAAGTGAACATGGCCAGAAGCTGACACAACTCAAGGACATCAGAACTCTGCAGAATGACAAAAGATCTCTACAAAAAAATGCACCAGACCTCAATCTTTCCCTGACGATGTCAGAGAAAAGTGAAACTATATTAGGATTTGCTGCCATGGGACTTTTGAGAGAATTTTTATGGGAGACTTCCTATCCCCAGAGCAGAAATAATAACATTCATATTTTACAATCATTGAGATAGGTTCACCAATGTACTCAATCAGAAAGCACTCCTTAAGTTATAAATGATTAACAAGCAACAATGCACTTGGTTCCCCAAACAAGGAACTTATGATCTGGATATCTAGGAAAGAGTACAGAAAACATTAAAAGCTCAACATTCTGAGGGGGTAATACCCTCAACCCCGAAGTAATCCTCACTCAGTCCCTTGTCCATTCTGCCCTTGTTCCCTTGAGTTCAGACAATGTATATGAAGATGTAGAATTACCCAATAGAGAGGGGAAATAAACTAAGCTTTTATAGTCAGCCTGTGCCTTTGGTGCCTTTATAGCCAAAAGATACTCCTCCCCCCACTCAAAAGGGTTAGAAGGTATTGAGCGTCCAGAAACCTCACTGACTAGCTCTGATAAAGTCCTCACCCCAATGCAAAAGTACATTAAGGATGCCCACAAGGCCGGTGACTTCCAGCCATTTCACACTGTGAGGCAAAATGGGCAATATGTCCATGAAGTCCTGCTCTGCCAAATAGTAAAAGAATTGCAGAAATCAGTTCAGTTGAATGGTCTCCACGGCCCTTTTAAAATCATCAGTTTAGAACCTATTTGTGGCACTTATTCCATGTCTGCCTGTGATGGGGGCTCTCTTATGAAAATCATTTTGAGCCCAGCCGTCCATGCTGTGTATGTCCAAGTGTTTTATATGCTTGTGTGACTCATGTCATGCATAACTTTGATGCTGCTATCCTTGTGTCTTTTGAACAATTTTATGGCCCAGGACACTATTCCCAACTAAGGCAGCTAGCCCAGCTTCGAATAATTGTCAAACAACAATGCACTAAAATAGTGTGTCATATTCTACACAGGCCATCCCTATTGAAGGGGACTCTAACTGTCTCTCCCCGTTTCTCCCAATATCTAACTTTATGTGGGAGCTTCTCTCTCATTCATTTCCTGGGCCAATGACTATAATGAATAGAGCCAATTATCTCTGATTAGTGTACCTCAGGATGGAGACTTTAAGGAATATGCCCTAGCAGCCACTGAAACTCCTTTTTCTTTGGGGAATGTCCCTGTCTTCTCTGGCCTGACATGGACTGCCTAACCACTAGTGCAAAACCAAATAAACAAAACAAAACAAAAATCTGTACCTGCTCATGTATCTGAGGTGACAGGCTTTGGGACCATGAGAACTCTTTCTCTACCTTTGTCTGCCTCCAGGCTACTTGGTGGCACCTCACTTTTGCTGCCTTCCCTTCCCCCTCTAACAATTTCTGCACCACCTGGGGTGAGGTCTGCATATCTGGCTCTTCAGTGTCTCAGGCAGCATTACCTACTACCTCCACATTGTCAAAGAGCAAAAAGTTTCCCCCTTAGACTTTCACCACCCACTTCAGATTTCCTCACTGGTTCCACAGGAAAAAAATGACAATGGTAAACTTTTAAGAGGACAGAAATGAAATAAAATTAGGATAGACGTGCATTTTATTTATTTTAATATAATTGATTGATAAATTGATTTGCAGACAACACCCAGGGCTCATTTCTTTTAAATGATCAGAATTGAATAATAAACATTCATTCTACTAAGGTTTACTGAAGGTCAAATTAGCTCATGTTATGTGTTCCAATTTGTTACCAAAAGGATAATGTAAAGCAATGTTTAACTTTGTCTATCTATACTTTTCATGGGTAATTGTTTAAATGCCCTTCAGGGACTTTGGTATGCTTACACGTTAGTTTTTATTTAAATGATAAATTAAGTTAAGTCCATTGGACATTGAGGTCTCTACCACAACAAATAGAATGCTGAAGCATTGCTTAGTAAATATAGATTTGTGCTATGGGTTTCTATGGCAAAAAAAAAAAACAACCTAAGGTTACTAAAATGTATTAAAAATATAATTTGTGGTTCATAAGTCTGTCACCTACAAAATTTCTGATATAGCAGAGTTCACAAATGTTACTGCTAAGTTTTCACTAGAGACTAAGGTCTCTAAGCTTTAAAATTCTGCTAAATGTAATTAGGCTAATGTAAATAAAGAAAGTCATTCTGTGTATAAAAGACTAAGAGATATGTAAAAATGGATATGAAAATAAAAACATATTTTGTTAAAGATATAAATAAAAATAAATAAATAAATAAACAAACAAACACGATCTTAACAAATAGGGTTAAAAAAAACAGAATAGCATGCCCTTTTGAGTTGTTTAATTAAGGCTTGGTCAGAATTATGCATTCCTTTTAATCTATAAGGCGAAGCAATTGTAAAATGAGAACATAAGCTCAAATATATGTCAAAAAAGGGGGGGGGGATACCTTGGCTGTCTGCATAACAACCTCAGCTCCTTTTTCTGCTGTGATTATTCTTAACTTTTAAAATCTTAATCCTCAAGGACTAACCACAGCTATGCCACATTCTTCAAAATCAGAGAAACCTTCTCATCCTATGGTGCTATGCAAAACCCCTGGAGGGGGGCCCACACAGACTGGGCCCACTAAACTTCCACCTGGGGTGAGGATATGCTTGTGTTCTTTTAGGACTGTGTTCTTTCTTGGACTTCTGTGGGTTCCCTCTCAGTTGGTAAAGCTGTACCTTGGCATGGTGGAGACCACCATATCTTCCAAATGACCAGGACTTCCAGAAAATGAGTCTCAATGGGAAACCACGCCCCCCTTTTTGGAAGAACCCTCTTCATTGACTCTTCACCCTGAAGCCACTTCACAAATGCAAGTCTTTGTCCCTGATATAACATTGGGAAGCCTCAAATGTCTGTCTAACCAAGCAAGCATCCTCTTACAACACAATGGTATTGCATATACTTCTGAAATGCATCTGATAGCCATGATCTCAATCACTGACAGGAATTCGATACAGGTAACCCTGATTCTTCTCCTTGCCCTCATTTGTCCAGGCCAAGCTCAATATTTAGATTATGCTCATCTACATAACACACCTATATGTGACAAGCTTAACACTCCTAGATGGGGTTATACCTATTAGCAATAATGACATGGAGATCATAGGAGGAGCCAAGCTTAAACCACCCTTCCAAGCTGAACAAGGGTATTGGATTTATATGCCCAGACCACAATGGTGGCTTACTTCAGAACCTCCTTCGGTGTGTTACTAAACTGAGCAACTCATATGCTTGTCTCAAATGAAGAATCAACTGACATTTACATGTATAGCCCAAAACCTCTCCAAGGCCAGACAATTTAAAATTTTTCTCAGCCACAAATTTTGATATACCTCAAAAACAAACTTATCTCACACTCCTAATCCTCTAGCTTGCTCTAGTCTCAAGTATTCATACCACCGCTGGAATAATATTCCTTGGACAACCTGGTACGGAGAGACTGAGCATAATATTTGCTAGGTCACTTGGACTTTAATTGACTGGGGTCCCAGAGGCCACCTTGAAACAAAATATTCGAATAAGACCATATCCTTCGACCAGTCTAGTAAGAAAAATATTTTTTTTTTGGAAGGACAGAGGTTGGTCTGGCCCTATATTTCTACTCATAAAGGAAAATGTAAAATGGTTGTTAATCTTTGAGCCCTAGGCCTTCCCTTCTTGACTCATAGTGTTAGCCATGATGAAATTTATATAAATAAACATATTAACAAAACATGGGCCTCCTGGCACAATGACCAACTTGCATGAGCCACTATTTGCATTCCTTCTCCCTACATTCTCTTTATTACCTCCCTTTACAAACCCAACCAATAGAAAATAAGTGTAACATTTCTACCACCATGGGTGGGTTTATGTCCTGAGTAAATAAATATAACATCTACCAATTAAATTTATTCTCTTTATTAGTTCTTAGTGTGTCTCAGACTGGGTTCCTTTTAATAGCTCTGAGCCCTGTATGCATCCATCAGGACGAGGCTCACTTTCCAAGCTTGTTCAACACTGGTATTCAGCTGTAAGGCAAAAATGATTTGTTGGCCGTTTAATCATGGGCACCTTAGCAGCAGTAAGCATTATCCCCTCTGCCACTGTCACTGGAATCAGCCTGCATCAAACAGCCCATGTCCTCGTTAAATTTGTGGTCAATACTACCAAAAAAAATTAATAAACCAAATTTCTATTGATAGACAAGCTTTGGCCTGCCTTGAAGCTTTTGAAGCTGCAGTGGAGTTTATTGGAAAAAGGCCTTGTTCCTCCACTCTACACTGCCCCGTGACCCTAACTACCAGCATATTTACATAACTGCCATTCCTTATAGTCACTCCCAATCCTGGGATGCTTTCCAGACACATCTTTACAGTGTTTTTTTTTCATTTGTATGCCTCTAACATTATAGGAAATTTGGTTGTGACATTGAGCCAACAGCTACAATATACAGACGACCAAATTAGAAATGAATGGCCTGATTCGTGGGCAATGTGGCATGAATTAAATCTTTTCTCACTTACAGCCAGCACACATGTCAAATTCTGGATAACTCTGGGAAGCAGAATAATTATACCGTGTCTCTTTTTGTATCTTTGCAGAGTCACCCGCCAAGCCACCCAAAAACAAAAGAAGGACCAGGAACTTATCATGATGGTCTGTGAACAAAAAACTAGAGAAAACCAAGAAAAAAAAAAAGGTCGGACTGTGGGAATTGAGTATAGGAATACTTGAGCTTGTACAAATGGGTTAACAAGGCTAAGGATGAAAGCATCCAAGTTTAGGTAAGCAGGGCAAAAGTGCCCTGGGCATGGAAAAAGACAGAGGAATAGGAAGTCGCAGGATGAAAGCATCCAGAAGAGGTAAGCAGGGGGAAAGCACCCCCAGCATAGAACAAAGACACAGGAATAGGAAGACACAGAGTGAAAGCATCCAAGATTACGTAAACAGGGCGAAAGCACCCCCAGCATAGTACAAAAGCAGAAAGCTGCTTTCAGAAGATGGAAGCTCCAGACTAGGTATACAGGTAAAGAGGGATAAAGACAGCCTCAACAGGGTGAAATCATCTGGAGCAGAGATAACTAGGAACAGAAACCTGCCTTCTTAACTCTGAGGTAGCATTCTCTGTCTTATCCGTAGGCAAATTAAGATAAACAGCCAATGTGTCTCTTGCCTGTCATGAACAGCCATCTGCTGGATGCCAGGATTTTTTTTTTTGACCCAAACCCTAACACCACATAACATAAAAAGCTCCTTTCTCTCACACACATAGGTTAATAATGACGCTTTTATTCTTTCTACACATCCATCATATTGGTAAGCCTTCTGATGCTAAAAATACAGAGCAAGGACCCTTACTCAGGGCTCTTTTCTCCTTCCTGACAGTAGCCACTCTTTTATTCAGTTCTGCATCCACTCTATTTCTAGACAAGAGAAACATTGAGAATCCAAGTCTGTACAAAAGCAGGATCCTCCCTGTTCCTTGTTTATAATCTTATCACACAGAAGAAGGACCCAAACTCGCCAAGTCGGGACAGAACATGATCAAATGCAAAGAGAGCAGGCTGCAAGCAGGGACACAGGATGGGAACTGTCACTTTGACAGCACAAGGGTGTGTGGCAGGTGCTTTTAGGGTCTTGGTCTTGGATTTGGGAAACTGAAGCTGGCAATGCACTGCAGTCCTGCTGATGACACCTCATGCCCCCAGAGTCCACCTGCCCCTGCAGAAGAGTCGCATCTGTGACCCTGAACTCTGCCAGAGGATTTGGTCCTTCACCACAGTCACAGGAACATCCTCTCTTGACAGCCTGGGAGCACAGATATCCTGAAGACCTCAAGCCCTGGGGACAGAGCTGGTCAGGGGGACACGGTCACACAGCAGACTTGAGCCTCATCAAAGGAGGTAGAGCGCAGGAAGGCACAGACTCTGCAAAGGAAGATGCCTCATGTGGTGACCCCTTGGGGTCATGCTCATGGATGGAGTCAGTGTGCTGGGCACATGGCAGGGACCAGAGATCAACTGCTAAATGAGGAAGAAGTGAGTGAATGAGGGAGTGAATGAGAGAGGGAGTGAAGAAGTGAATGATGGAGGTCAAGTCCACACAGCAGGGGAATTTATTTGGGCTGAGGTCAGAGGGTGTAACAGCCTTGGCCCTAGAAGGTGGCACAGGGTGTGTGTCCTGCTCTCCTCCCATGGCTGGCCTTCCTTCATGTAGCACCTGCTGACATGCGGGATCATCTCCATATCCTCAGACAATGCTGAATGTTCCCAGAGGTGGGAACCAGGCAGAGACCTGAGCAGGGTCTTCCAGGAGTGCCCTGCCCTAGAGGATCATGTGGCAACCTGCCAGGTGGCTCTTTATGTCTTGTAGGCACCGGGCAATTATTCAACCTCATCTCTCAGAGAGTCCAACAGACAACCGATCAAGAAGGCCAAGTTACGTCTTACAGTCAGATGTGGACACTAAGGCTAATAGCACAGCCTGGGTTCACTAGTAAAACAAGATAGGTGAGCATCCCAGTACCCTTGACTTTCGATTGTCCTAACATCAGGCCTGTATCTCAGCATTCTGGAACTCAGATCCCACCTCCTGGAGCACCCCACCCTCCTGCCATGAGGCCCCTCTGAACTCAGGGGAGCAGAGCTGAGTCATCTGCCTGGGACCAGACATGGTGGCAGGAAAGGGAGGACCCTGGGCTCTGTAGGTTTTCCCAGTATGGGACCACCAGGGCTCTGTGGTCTCTCTTGATACCAGATGACCTGGGCTCCATGAACTCTCCTGGTACTGGACAGCTGCTCCCCTTCAGGTCAGGACGTCTCACTGTGGATCTCCTGGGACTTGGTTTCCTTATGTTGTCAACGGACCTGCTGATCCCCAGATCATAAAACACCATCTGAGGGCGATCAGCACTGCCCCATAGGGTTTAATTTGCCTGAATTCCTTCCAGGAACTTCCCACATCTCTGACAACTGCTCCCCATGGAGGTCACCTCCCCTTGGACCTGCATGGGTTTGCTCTTCATCCCAGGAACACATGAACTTTGGAGTATTTTGGGAACAGAGGCCTGGGAAACATTTCTCTGGAGTTGGATTGTGAGTAACACTTTTCCCCTATGTGGTATAACTGTCCAGCTTTCTGCATTTCCTTCTTTATGCTTTCACCAAAAGGGCAACAACCATGTCTTCTCTGGCATCAGGCTGTGGTGTCACAGAAGGAACAGGGGCCTCTACCCCAAGGTTATGACCAATTTTACCAAAGGGCCCTAATTTTTTCACATCCAACTTTTAATCCTTTGGGGATTTCAATATCAAATGAGAAAAATTCTGTTTCAAATAAACACAAAATACAAAAATTAATCTGTCCCATCTTACAATGTGTAGGCAGACACAAAGGTATCTATTGTGAGGTTCCAGTTATAGGAAAAGATACAAAGATAGCTGAGAACTTCCCTCATCTGGGGAAGGAAACAGGCATTCAAGTCCTGGCAGCACAGAGAATTCCCTTCCAAATCAACAAAACCAGGTCAACACCATGACATGTCATAGCGAAACTGGAAAAGTACAAAGATTAAGAGGGAATTCTGAAAGCAGCTAGGGACGAACGGGTCTTAATTGACAAGGGAAGACACATAAGGGTAGCAGCAGACCTATCCAATGAAACTTGGCAGGGCAGAAGGGAGGGGCAGGAAACAGTCAATGTGCGAAATGGGAACATATGCAGCAAAGAATCCTTTCCCCAGCAAGGCTGCCATTTAGAATAGAAAGTGACAGAAAGGCTTTCCAAGACAAGCAAAACCTAATTGAATTCATGAACACTAAACCAGTCCTGCAGGAGATCCTAAGGGGCAACTCCTTGAGTGGAAAGCAGCAGAGACTACAAAGGACCAGAGGCCTCACCAAAAGCATGAAACCTTCAGATAACACAATGACATTAATCCATATCTTCAACTAGTCACTCTGAGTGTGAATAGATTCAATGCCCCAATCAAAAGACACAGGGAATCAGAATGGATAAAACACAAAACAAAACCAAACAACAAGATCCATCTATATGCTGTCAACAAGACACTGATTTTAGACCCCAGGACACTTCCAGATTCAAACTGAAGGTATGGGGAACCACCTATCATGCTACTAGAAGTCAAAAGAAAGCTGGAGTCGCCATACTTCCAACAGACAGACTAGATTTTAAACCAAAGACTGTAGTAATGGATTCAGAAGGGCATTGGATCATAATTGAGGGGTCTATCCATCAAGAGGAGCTAACAATTGCAAATGTTTATGGCCCCAAAGCGAAACGCCCACACATATGAATCGATGAATCAGAAACATGAATAAATGTATACATACAAATACCATGATTGTAGACGACTTAAAGACTCCTCTCATGGCCATAGGTGGATCGCCAAGGCAGAAAATCAGTAAGGAAACACAGATCCAATGTGTCATTCGACCAGATGTATTCAGATATACATAGATATATATTGGCCTTAATATATACATTTATATACATGGATATCAGTACAGATATATTGAGATCTTTTCATTTCACAACAGTAGAATGCACATTCTTCTTAAGTGCACATAGAACATTCTCCAATATAGATCACATCCTGGGTCACAAAACAGCCCTCCACAAATATAAAAGGACTGAGATCATACCATGCATATTTTCAGATCACAACGCTCAGACACTTGGAATCAACCACAAGAACAAAAATTGGAAAGCCTCCAAATGCATGGAGGTTACAGAACTTCCTACTCAAGAAAGAATGGGTCCACCAGGCGATTAAGGAAGAAATTAAAAACCATAAGGAAGCAAATGAAAATGAAAACACGCAATCCAAACCCTTTGGGATGCAGCAAAGGCAGTCATTATAGGAAAATACATTGCAATCCAGGCCTATCTCCAGAAGCAAGGATGGTCCCAAATACAGAAACTAACTTCTCTCCTAAATGAACTAGAAACACAGCAGCAAAGAAAGCCCAACGTCAGCAGAAGAAGAGAACCAAAAAAGAGTAGAGCAGAAATAAATCCTATAGAATCCAAAAACAAGGTTTCACACATCAGTGAATAAAAGAGATGTTTTTTTTTAAATAAACAAAGTTGATAACACCCTAGCCACACTTCTCAAAAAGAAGAGAGGCCCAAACAAATAAAATCACAAATGAAAGACGAGAGATCACAACCAAAACCACAGAAATACAACAAGAATCCGAGGATACTATGAAAAAGTATATGCCAACAACATGGACAACCTGGAAGACATGGACAAATTCCCAGACACCCACACACTACCAAAAGCCAAACGGGAAGAAATAGAAAAAGTGAACAGACCCATAACCCGTGAAGACATTCAATCAGTTATTAAAAATGTCCCAACAAATAAGAGTCCTGGGCAGGATGGCTTCCCAGGGGAATACTACCAGACATTTAAAGCAGAGTTAATCCTTCTTCTTCTTCTCAACAAGATACTAGCAAACGTAATGCAACGGTATATTAAGAGAATGATTCGCCAGGATCAAGTGTGATTCATTCCTGAGCGGCAGGGCTGGTTCAATATTCACAAATCAATCAACATGACACATCCCATGAAGAGAAGAAAGGATAAGAACCATATGATCCTGTCAATAGATGCAGAAAAAGCATTTGACAGAATACAGCACCCTTTCTGAATACAACCCTCAAGAAAGTCGGTAGAAGGAATAGACCTTCAAACCCTAAAAGCCACATATGAATGGCCCACAGCTAATAGCCTCCTCCATGGAGAAACACTGAGAGCTTTTCCCCTGAGATCAGGAAAACGAAGGGATTTCTATTCTCACCACTGTTGTTTAATATGATGTTGGAAGTCCTAGCATTAGACATCACACAACAAAATGAAATAAAAGGCATCCAAGTTGGCAAAGAGGTCAAATTTTCACAGTTTGCAGATGACACAATACTCTATGTGGACATCCTGAAAGCCTCCACCAAAAAAAACTGCTAGAATGGATACATGTATTCAGCAAAGCTGCAGGATAAAATATCAATGCACCCAAATCGGTTGCATGTCTATACACCAATCATGAAGCATTAGAAAGAGATATCAAGGAATCGATCCCATTTACCACTGCACCAAACCATAGCATTAAACCTAACCAAAGAGGTAAAAGATCTGTATGCCGAAAACTATAGACAACTTATGAAAGAAACTGAAGAAGACACAAAGAACCTGGAAAATATTCCATGCTCATGGGTTGCAAGAACAATCATTGTTAAAATGTCAATACTACCCAAAGCAATCTGTACATTCAGTGCAATCCCAATCAAAATAACAGCATCATTCTTCACAGAACGAGAGCAAACAATCCTAAACTGTGGAGAGAACCACAAAAGACCCAGAACAACCAAAGTAAAGTTGAAAAAGAAAACCAGAGTGGGGGAGTCATCACAATCCCGGACTTTAGCCTGTACTACAAAGCTGGACTCCTCAAGTGCACGGTATTAGCTCCAAACAAGCACAGAGGCCAATGGAATATAATGGAGAACCCAGAAATGGGCCCACAGATGTGTGGCCAACTAAGCCCCAACAAAGCAGGAAAGAGTAGCCAATGCAAAAATGACAGTCTTTTTAGCTAATGGTGCTGGGAGAACTGGACAGCAACATGCACAAGAGTGAACCTGGACCACTTTCTTACAGCTTACACAAACATAAACTCCAATTCATGAAAAAGGTAACCGTGAGACAGGAAACAATCAAAATCCTAGAGTAGAAAACAGGCAACCACCTCTCTGACCTCAGCTGCAGCAATTACTTACTTGACATGTCTCCAAAGGCAAGGGAAATAAAAGCAAAAGTGAACTTTTGGGACCTCATCAAGATACAAAGCTGCCACACAGCAAAGGCAACAATCAACAAACCTTAAAGGCAACCGACGGAATGGGAGAAGATATGTATTTGCAAATGGCATATCACATAAAGCGTTAGTATAAAAAAGTCTACAAAGAACTTGCCAAACTCAACACCCGAAAACCAAGTAAGCAAAGAAAGGGGCAGAGGACGTGAATAGACACTTTTCCAAAGGAGACATCCAGATGGCCAACGGACATATGCAAAGATGCTCAACATCACGCATCATCCAGGAAATACAAATCAAACCCCACTGGGATACCACCTCAATCAGTCAGAGTGTGGTGGTGACATTCACAACTCCGGAAATAAACAGATGTTGGCGAGGATATGGCGAAATGGGAACCCTCTTGCACTGTTGGTGGCAATGTAACCTGGTTCAGCCGCTCTGGAAAACAGTGTGGAGGTTCCTCAAAAAATTAAAAATAGAATTACCCTACAACCCAGCAACAGCACTATTAGGCATTTATCCAAAGGATACAGGAGTGCTGATTTGTAGGGGCACATGTACCCCAGAGTTGATAGCAGTTCTATCAACAATCGCCAAATTATGGAAGGGGCCCAAATGTCCATCAACCGATGAATGGCTAAAGAAGAGGTGGTGGTCTATCTACAATGGAATAATACGACTCGGCCATGAAAAAGAATGGAATCTTGCCATTTGCAACACTGTGGAAGCAACTGGAAGGTATGATGCTAAGTGAAATGTCAGTCAAGAGAAAGATATCATATGTTTTCACTCATATGTGGAATTTGAAAACTTCACACAAGACCATAGGGGAAGGGAAAGAAAAAATAGTTACAAATACCTAGAGGGAGGCAAACCATACAACGCTCTTAAAAGACAGAGAACAAGCTGAGGGTTGATGGGGGTGGGGAGTTATGGGGGCGGAAAAAAGGGATGGTGGGCATTGAGGAGGGCACATGTTGGAATGAGCCCTGGGGTTATCCGGAAGTGATGAATCACGGGAATCTACTCCTGAAGCCAAGACTACACTGTACACACTATATATTACCTAACTGGACACTAAAGTGTAAAATAATAAAAATAAAGAATAAATAAAGAATAATAATGAAAACAGGGGAGGGGCGCCTGGATGTCTCAGTCAGTTAAGTCTCTGAATTTGGCTCACGTCATGAGCTCTTGGTTCATGAGTTCGAGCCCTGCATCAGGCTCTCTACTGTCAGCACATAGCCTGCTTTGGATCCTCTGTGCCCCTCTCCCTACCCCTCCCCTTCTCCCTCACGTTCTCTCCTCAAAAATAAACAAACACTAAAAATATTTTTAAAGAGTAAAATAATACAATCACAAAAGCAGGGGGATAAAAAACATGAGATTCAAGATTTCAACTCTATATTTCAACGTTAGTTTAAGGATGTAAAATATGCTTTTACTAATATAGACAAATATTCATTTCTGTAATGAATGGCATTAAGAGTCATAAAATGTTTTAACTGTGAAACATTAATTCAGGATTTTATAAGAATACTGCTTTTTAAAAATTAATCTTGGGACACCTGGGTGTCTCAGTCAGTTGAGCATCCAACTCTTAGTTTGAGCTCGAGTCATGATCCCAAGGACGTGGGATCAAGCCCTGAGTCAGGTCCACACGAAGCATGGAGTCGGCTCGCGATTCATATGCTCCCTCACTCTCTCTGAAGAATCAACATTAAAAAAATGGTAAAACAAATAAAAAAAAATTAATCTTAAGGGGCAAGACTTAAAGTATAGAAGAGAAATACAGGATTACAGAATTTTGAGCCATTTTCCAGAACTACCATGAAGTCTAATATAAATATAAAAACCGATTTAAAATTTCATATAGTTTTATTATTCCACTGGGAACAGCATATGAAGAGCTCTAATTTCCTATCTACACCATATTGGAAGGTAGTTAAGGACCCGAGAAGGAATCTAGCATTAAGCAACTAATATGTTTATGATCATCCAATTTGAAGATTTTAAAGTCTTCAAGTACATGTGTGATTATCAAGCAGGACTGAACATTCCCAGGCAGAAAGAAGAAAGGGAATAAAAAAAAAAAAAATCAACTCAGCAGTCTTTCTCAGTTTTACACATGAAAGAATTTACATGCTAAATTGAACAACTATGAATACTAAAGTTTCCCCTGAATAACATAAAATGTATCTTGGGGTGCCTGGGGGACTCAGTCGGCTAAGCATCCGACTTCGGCTCAGGTCTTGATCTCATGGTTCCTGAGTTTGAGCCCCGCGTGTCAGGCTCTGTGCTGACAGCTCAGACCCTGAAGCCTGCATCAGATTCTGTGTCTCCCTCTCTCTCTGCCCTTCCCCCACTCATGCTCCATCTCTCTCAAAAATAAATATTGTTTTAAAAATGTATCTATTTTTGGAAATCTTCAAAAAAGTAAAAATCATCTCCTATAAAGAATTTTGAATACTCTCTTGGAAACCTTTCCTGCCTTATGATTCTGTCATGACAAAGAGTTCATATTAGACAAAAATTTATACATGTTGAGTTCATTCATTTGGTATGTGTGCATGTGTCTATTCTATGCAGATACTATTAAAAAAAGAGTGGCACCTGGGTGGCTCAGCTGGTTAAGCGTCCAACTTGATTTTGGCTCAGGTTATTCAAGCTGTGTGTCAGGTTTGACACCAGCAGCACAGAGCCTGCTTAGGATTCTCTCTCTCTCTCTCTCTCTCTCTCTCTCTCTCTCTCCCTCTGTCTCAATCTCTCTCTCTCTCTCAAAATATATAAACAGTTGAAAACTTAAAATTAAAAAAAGATAATTCAGAATGCAGAAAACATATTTTATATATTTTTTTTCTTTCAGAGTGTGGCAGCTTAAGTGGCACCTGGGTGTCTCAGGCAGTTAAGCATCTTGATTTGGGCTCAGGTCATCATCTCGCAAACCAGTTTGTGAGTCTGAAATATGTGTCGAGCTCTGTGCTGACAATGAAGAGCCTGTTTGGGATTATCTTTGTCTCTCCCCTCTCTCCCTGTCCCTACCCTGCTTGCTCTTTCTCTCAAAATAAATAAGCTAAAAAACAACAACAACAACAAAAAAACAAATTCAGTGTTGCAGCTTCAAATTTAGTTTTTCATTTCACAGATAAAGAACCTTATTTACATCACCAGAAATTTTACTTAATTAAAAGAATAAATGTTTATTTCCTTTCTTTCTACTCAAAAAGACCTAAAATATACCAAGATTATACCACACAGTAAGTTACCTTAGAAACCCCAAAAAGACAATAGCCAAAAAGTGAAAATTCGCAATCAACCTGGTATGGCCTGAAACAGATTTCACTTTGCATTCCTTAGAAACAGGTTTTGCTAAACTAAATCTAGGATATCACCTTTATTAAACTGAAACGTAAGGGCAAAAATTTCTTCCAGTTCTTCACAGACATCAGCTGTAAGTCATTCAGAAGAGTCTAAGCATTTTTTTTTGTTACCTGGCTTTTTTTTTCTTAATTTGCACTTAAAATATTTTCTCCCACATTTTATAATTTAAAGAGCATCTGCTCTGCCTTAATCCCACTATTGCTGCTGTGATTTTATGATACTTTCTCTCAGCTCTTCATACTTTAAGTTCCTCTCGCCCCTCTAAAATGAATTCTTCCCCTTCACCCCCCTCCTTATCTTCATATGCATCGAGCTATTCTTTCCAGCTGCTTTCTCCTTCTTTGCTTCCATAAAGGCATACCCGAGAATTGTCTACTCCCACCAAGCTTTATAAATTTCAATCCTGTACCTTCCTCTCTGTTGTCATTACACTGATTTCTATTATGATCTTGAGGACTTCCGTTTCTTCCTAAGATTCTTTTCATCATTATAAGGAGCAAGATGATAGTATGGGGTGGGGGCAGTATAAAACAAAACAACTTACCTTTGCAAGACCAAGGACAGCTAACGTCTTGAGAGAAGGTTTCAGAAGAGATTTAGATGATGGTAAAATAGGAAGACAATCACCATAAACTCTGGCTGGTGGTTTGGAAAGAGTTTCAGCCACATCTTAATTTTGAGAATCAGGATTGTTGTCCTCAGATAAGGTTCCGCCTTCTGGTTTCACAGTGCCACGTTTTGCCCTCACTTAGTAGAAAACAAAGTAAAGAGGACATGAAAATATCTGTAACTTCAAATAAGTGAATAACACAAGAATGGACAAGAATTAGTGAATAATAAAAGTCTCCCAATAGCTTAATGTTTTTCATAAATTGCCAAGAAGAAAGCAGTAGCTTTGCTACGCGTGGTTTCGGGACATTCTAGAATAGAATTAATAGCTTTAAGGATTACAAGAATCCAATTCAATAAAATCATTGTAATATTCACCATTACCAAATGAGCACCATTACACAAGGAACACAGGTTTTGGAATCATTCAAATGTAGATTCACATCTCAGTTATGCCGTTTACTATTTATTACCAGTCTCCATTTTCTCATGTGGTGAGGATTACAAGAGATCTCATAGGTAGTGTCAAAATGTTACTCGCCGTACCTGTAACTGATTAATATCGGGTAAATGCTTTACCGAAGTAACCTCAGATAAATATTGAACCCTAGGTACTTGAAAGCATGTTGAAAATACTAACACTAAGAAATTTAAATATGTTATCTTGTGAAGTGTTTGCATGATTTATACTGGCATGAACTATCTCTTGTAAGAGAAAATATTCAAACTTACTCTTCAGTGGTATCGTATGTTGGTAAGTTGGAATTGCAAATAGTTTAAGTAGCTTCTGCTTCTTAAAACACTAAAGACAAATATGACTGTTAAATATAGCTCCTTATAGGACCCCTGTGTGGCTCAGTCAGTTAGGTGACCCACTTTTGATTGCAGCTCAGGTCACGAACTCACGGTTAGTGGGGTTCAAGCCACACATCAGGCTCTGTGCTGACAGTGCAGAACCTGCTTGAGATTCCCTCCTTCCCTCTCTGTTTGCCCCTCCATACTAGCACTTGCTAATTCTCTCTCTCTCTCCCTCCCTTTCCAGGAGAAATACAAACATTACGAAAACATTTAGCTCAGATCCTTCCAAGAAAGAGGAAAAAAGAATAATAAACCTTGTGGGGCAATGAGTCATGGATGAAAACCACACACAGACAATAGAATTCCATAACCAATATGTTGACAATGGATTTGACAGAAAGTGATGTACTAAAAGAACAGACACTATAGAAATGTTTTCTGCAAGGAAATATTATTATAGGGGTAAACCATGAAAAAAAAGCATGGTGGGGGGAACACGTAGGTGGCTCAGTCAGTTCAGCGTCCAACTTCAGCTCATGAGTCATGATCTCAAGGTTTGTGGGTTTGAGCCCCATATTGAGCTCTGTGTTGACAGCTGGGAGCCTGGAGCCTGCTTTGGATTCTGTGTCTCCCTCTGTCTCTGCCCCTACCATGCTTGCACTCTGTCTCTCTCTCTCTCGCTCCAAAATAAATAAACTTTAAAAACATCAAAAATACCTTTAAAAGCATGGGGGGAGAAGAGGAAAAAAGGAAAAAAAAATAAGACATGACCAATCAATCAAGCATGAGCTTGGGACAAGGAAGAAAAGGAGAAATGTGAGCAAAATAAGGTAAGTGGAAACAACATACACTTTTTAATGGGTACATAAGTAGGATTGGGAATATACTATGAACAGTAGTCTCTTTTAAACCTTTTAAAGATATATATAAAATCTATACGTGAAACAGAGGCTTCAATTCACAGTATATCCCTAATAATACTGACTTTTATCACTCTACAGTTATCTGGTTATAAACACTGTAATAAAGAATTTAAGTTTTTTCACTATAAAAAATGTTCAATTACTGGCATCTATCACTTCCGAAAAGCTATAAATTATTACTAGACTAACACAAGAACAGAAAAAGAGAAGTTCCTAACACATCAACTTTCACTATGGAAAAAGAATTGGGAATGAGAATTCTAGGACGAAATGTGAACCATCAAAGGATGCATGTAATGGGGCACAGATGGGGTTACACAAACAAAGGGTGAGGACTTTTTCTCTGCAATTCTAAGCTCAGAATGGGAGGATACTAAAAATAAACTGTAACCTTCTTTCTTATGTAACTCCTGATTTCCTCAGTAGAATTCATTTGCGTTTATATGTATTAAACGCTAAAACGGAATATAAACTGAAGCCTTACTTTTTAAATTCAAATATTTAATTGTGATATATCATGCGTATTTCGTTACTTTTCAAATTCCATTCTATGGAATTCCATTTCCCTATTCATTTATTCACATTCGAAAACTATGACATTGCTCCTTCCAAGCAAGACTTTATTCTAGGAGCTCCAGAAGTCAAACAAGTATGTTTCCTAACCTCCAGTAGCTTATAATGATTTAGGGGTTTGAAATGAATATTTAAATAAATATCAGATGTCTGAAACTTTAAATTTTATAATCTGACACAAGGACCAAGAGGAGATATTTTTCAAAGTTAGAATATGGAAGACTTCTGAAATTAGAAATTTAACAACTTGGCTATGAAGAGCCTCTGCTCATAGAGCTACTCTTTTCAAAAACACATATTCTTCAGGGAGATTCACAATTTTAACTTACTCTTCCTGGAGTTATTTCAAAACTACAGGGAAACACCTTTGTGAGGTAAATGTTGAGAAATAATGTAAACATCTAAATTTCTACATTTTCTAATATGATTTTAGTCTAAATGTAGAACAAAGGATAGAGCCAAAGGAAAATCCTGTATCTCACCAAAATAAAACTTGCCCGGGGCGGGGGGCAACCTACAATAGATACTTGGACCCAATCACGTTTCATTTAGGCATGAGTATTATCAGTCATGTTAATATCACAGTAAGAATCCTTATCCTTAACCAAATGACATATTTCCTCCATTATAGGAAAGCTTTTCCCAATATAATTTGACGGTCATTATATATTTTCCAGCCCATTCTTTTATCAGCCTCCACCTCTAGGATTTACCAAAGTAAAACAAAACAAAACAAAAGAAAACAAAACATTCAAAGCGTCATGTATCTGTAAAGTGGATTGATCTTGCTAACTTTCCATTACACACATAAAATGATGATACACAGGCTCGTCTTAAATTTTCAGAGTAAATAAGGGAGAAAACTCAATTCAGAGCAGGAAAGTGAGTTTCACAGGAGGGTACTTTACCTTGGTACCAAAATCTAAGTCTTGGCTAGCTGATGTAGACCATGAATCATCAGGACCAGGTTTGTCGGAAAGCCTTTAGAGCAAAAATACACAACAAAAACATGTTCATTTATTTAAAACAAAATTTCAAAAATTAAATGAAAGTTCAGCTGTTTATTAAACGAAGTTTCTTGGTATAATTAAAAGTTGGCCTCTGATTTTTTCATTAAGTTTTATTTTCATTCCAGTAATATTAACATCCAGGGTTATATTAGCTTATTAATATAGTGTTTCACCAACTACATACTCACTCCGGGCTCATCATGACAAGGGCACTCCTTCATCTCCATCACCTCTTTCACCCCTCCCACCACTCACCTCCTCTCTGGGAACCATCTGTTTGTTCTCTGCAGTTAAGAGCCTATTTCTTGGTTTGTCTCTCCCTTTTTTTTTTCCCTTTGCTCAGTTGTTGTTTCTTAAGTGCTACATGAATAAAATCATATGGTATTTCTCTTTCCCTGAATTTTCTCACCATACTACTCTCGGGCTCCATCCAGGTCATTGCAAATGGCAAGATTTCATTGTTTCATGGTTGAGTAATATTCCAGTGTGTGTGTGTGTGTGTATGGATTACATATACACACACATACATACATATAGGACTTCTTCTTCGTTCACTCATTTGTCAGTGGACGCTTGCACTGGCTATTGGAAATAATGCTGCAATAAACACAGGTGTGCGTGTGTCCCATGGAATTTGTGTTTTTGTATTCCCCTTGGTAGTATCCAGTAGTGCATTTACGGGATCATAGGAGAGTTCTGTTTTTAATTTTTTGAGGAACCTCCATACTGTTTTCCACAGAGGCCGTCCCCATTTGCATTTCCACCAATGGTGCAAGAGGTTTCCTTTGTCTCCACATCCTCGCAAACACTTGCTTCTTGTGTCTTGGAGTGTAGCCATTCTGACAGGTGTGACGTGGTATCCCGTTGTAGTTTTGGGGAGCATCTTTACATGTGTGTGTTGACCATCTGTATGTTGTCTTTGGAAAAGTGTCTGGTTATGTCCACTGCTCATTTTTAAACTGGGCTTTTTTGGCGGGGGGGGGGGGGGATGTTGACTTGTATCAATTTTTTATACATTGTGGATACTAACCCTTTACTGGATTTGCAAAACATTTCCAAAATTGTTCTCCTGTCCCAGAGCTTGCCTTTTAGTTTTGACGGTTGCCTTCACTGTGCAAAAGCTTTATAGGTTCATGTAGTCCCCATAGTTTCTTCTTGCTTTATTTCCCTTGGCTCAGGAGACATAACTAGTAAAATGTTGCTACAGCCAAAGTCAGAGAAATGACGGCCTGTGCTCTCTTCAAGGATTTTTTATGGTTCCAGGTCTCACACTTAGGTCTTTAATTCATTTTGAGTTTATTTCTGTGTATGGTAAAGAAATTGGTCCAGGTTCATTATTTGGCATATGGGTTGTCCGGTTTTTCCAACACCATTTGGTGAAGAGACTGCCTTTTCCCCACTGGATAGTCTTTCCTGTTTGTGGAAGATGAACTGACCATACAGTGGTGGATTTATTTCTGGGTTTTCCATTCTATTCCATTGAGCTATGTGGCTATTTTTTACGCCAGTACCCACCATACTGTTTGAATTACTACAGCTTTGAAAAAAACTTGAAATCTGAGATTGCGATACCTCCAGGTTTCCTCTTTTTCAATATTGCTTTGGCCACTCAAGGTCTTTTGTGGTTCTATACAATGTTTAGGGTTGTTTGTCTACCTCTGTGGCAAATGCTGTTGGTATGTTGACAGGGATTGCATTACATCTGTAGATGGCTTTGGGTAGTGTAGAGACTTTAGAAATATGTATTCTTCCCATCTATGAGCATCGTATGTCTTTCTCTTTCTGTCACCTTCAATTTCTTTCATAAGTGTTTTACGGTTTTCAGAGCATAGGTATTTCAACATTTGGACCCTGTTAAAGAAATCGTGGTTTATATACACAATGGAGTACTATGTGGCAATGAGAAAGAATGAAATATGGCCCTTTGTAGCAACATGGATGGAACTGGAGAGTGTTATGCTAACTGAAATTAGCCATACAGAGAAAGACAGATACCATACGGTCTCACTCTTATGTGGTTCCTGAGAAACTTAACAGAAACCCATGGGGGAGGGGAAAAAAAAGAGGTTAGAGTGGAAGATAGCCAAAGCATAAGAGACTCTTAAAAACTGAGAACAAGCTGAGCATAGATGGGGTGTGGGAGGGAAGGGAGGGTGGGTGATGAGTATTGAGGAGGGCACCTTTGGGGATGTGCTCTGGGTGTTGGATGGAAACCAATATGACAATGAACTTCATATATTGAAAAAAAAAAACTTTCAGTTCTCTATTTTGCCTCCACCTCTCCTAACCTGTGAAATCTCCAGGAAAGACCCAGTCTGAGTTTGCATAACCAAGTGTGACAGGTAGGGAATTCTATGAAATGGTTGAAAATTATATCTATAAATGTTACCACAATGACTTCTCACCTCACATCTGTCAGAATGGCTCAGTTTCAACACACAGGAAACAACAAGGGTTGCTCAGAGTGTGGAGAAAAAGCCTGTGTGCACTGGTCATGGGATGTAAACTGGTATCGCCACAATGAAAGCCGGTATGGAGGGGCCTCAACAAATTGAAAATACAAATACCATAGGATCCAGTAATTCAACTACTGGGTATTTATTTACCCAAGGGAAATGGAAATACTAATTTGAAAAGACATATTCACCCCTGTCTTTATTATAACATTATTTACAATAGACAAGATATGGAAGCAACCCAAGTGTCCACCAATACATGAACAGACCACACACACACATACACACACACACACACACACACACACACACACACACACACAATGGAATATTATGCAGCTATAAAACAGAATGAGATGTTGCCATCTGCAACATCATGGATATACCTAGACGGTATGAGGCTAAGTGAAATAATTCAGAGAAAGACAAATCTTATATGATTTCACTTCTATGTAGAATCCAAAAAGGGGAACAAATGAACAGTGAAAAAGCTGAGATGAAAAACAGTGAAAAAGCATAAATGCAGAGAATTGACTGTTGCCAGAAGGGAGGGGAGGTGGGGGGATGGACAAATGGGTGAAGGGAAGACGGAAGTTCAGGGTTCCAGTTATAAATGAATGAATCACAAGGCTCAAAGGTACAGCACAGGGAATCTAGTCAGTGGTATCGTAATAGAATTATACATTACCAGATGGGAGCTACACTTATGGCGAGCATGGTGGAACATCCAGAGTTGTTGCATCACATATTACATTGTGTGTCAGGTAGATCTCCGTTTAAGTAAATATACCAAAGTTAAGGTTTCTATGTTATGAGTGGAAGTACTAACTAGAGATTAAAAGATTAAAAGCTCCCAAGGCCAACTTTGTTCCCACACTGGTCTTGGCTTATTTAGGTCCATAATAACCAGAAGACTTTCCAAGCCTTGAGGGGCATTCAGCTACCCAAGGAGTAGGGTGCGAACAAAATGGTCCCGGTAGTTGAGCCTCTATTTCTCTATACTGTGCCTGAATATTTTCTTCCCCATGAGCTCCCACTCCTACATCACTCTTCGGCATGGCTCTGTGGCATTCCCAACCTTTCAATCTTTAGCCTATGAAGGCACAGACTCCTACAACAAGGATGGGCTCAAATGAGCGAGGGTAGCAGCCATGTCTTGCTCCTGGAGAACAAGCTAATTGGGAGTCTCAGTCATCCACACAGTCATCTCAACATAGGCATGTTATCACCTATCCAGATGAAGCTCCCTTGCTGGTTTGACAAGTCAGTCCTACCCCTGCCCAGCCCTACAGGTACATGGGAAGGGTATCACAGATTTAGGAAAAGAGGTGGAGTGAGGAGACAGCTTGCCTTGGGCCATACATCTCTGTTGTTCAGAATCTCCACCCCCACCCCCAATTCCTTGAGAGGATCTAAGTCATCCTTCCCAAGTTCGGAAGGGAGTAGATGGTATCATATTTCTATTTGCTGTAAACAGACTCTTCCCAGAAGCTCAAATGATTTTTGATCTCTCTCATCAGAAAATCTGAGGTATGCTCGCACCTTCAATGAAACCAACACACACAAAAGCAGAAACCTGGTCACGACCCTCTTGAACTCTCTATTTGAATATGCCTTTCTAAACAATTCCCCTAATCCTGGGTCTTTCATCCCTGTCATTCACGTTTATCTCACTTGGCATAAACCCCAATATTCTGATATCTTTTCTCAAACTCTTATTCCTATCCAAATCAGTGATGTTCTTCTTGAAACCTGGTCTCCTCTGCTAATTCGACTCTTATTCTCCTTCATTGTATTCATTAGACCCACTCCCCAGCTTTCTATTATTAAAACATTTTCCTGCAAGATGAAGACAAAAAACAAAGAAAGAAAAGAAAAGAAAGAAAGAAAGAACGAAAGAAAGAAAGAACCCGAATTTTAATTTCATTTCTGTCACTTATCATATCCATACAGGTCACTTCAATCTCTTTTGAGTTTCAAATTCTCCATGGAAACAACCATTGGACAGGGAGGTTAAACATAGGTTGAAGTGCCAGAGGGTATTTTGATGAATTAATCTCTGAAGTTCCCCAAATCTTGAGATTCTAAGTGCTTGTGATTTGGCATCTGGAAAAATGGAGAGTCCTGAGCTGGCCGAAGTAGAAAAATTAATGGAAAAAAAAAAAAAAAAGAAATACCAAGAAAACCAGAGAAGAAAGTCAAAAGGCAAAAACACAGTACAGAAAAGTCATGGGAAAAAAATCTCCAAAAAAAAAAAAGCTTCCTAGAACTTGTCAAGGGTATTAGCCTAAAGGGAAACCAGACTGGGAACTTAGGCAACACAGAATCATATAGCAATATCCTCGAAATAGAGGCTGAATTTAATTAACATAACATGGTCTACAATAAAATATCCCTCCCTTACAGAATGCTCATTTGTGTCAAGAAGAGGGGATATCACTACATCTGAGGTGCTGCCTGACTAGATCTTGCTTATTATGTAAAAGCCGTGACACCATGGCCATAGCTGACATCCACCCTAAAATCTCGGATGGTAAAAACAAGGGACTAGTTACCACTGCACTAATAACTTTTGTTAGCACTAGTGGTCAAATATATGAGGCCATGTGCTTGGACTAACCTGGGTTCTTAAGAAAACCCTAAATTAGAGTTCCGACATCATTACCTTTGACATTCTGAGTTGATCTGCCCTAGGATCTGTATCTTCATCTCAATGCTGCTGAGGAACCAGAGAATGGATGTGGAAGCTACACAAGCTGACGGGCAAACCCCCAGGTCAGCTACTCATTAACTATGGAATCATGGGGCGGGTAATCAACCTCCCTGAACCACAGTTGCCAAAGTAATAAAAAGTAGGCTACAATAGCACAGCTACTTTGCAAAGTTATACAATGACTATATAACTGAACAGATGTTACGAATAGGATATAGTGTCTAGTCCAGGGTAGAACACTCAACAACTGCTTTTGTTCTCTGCGTTCCCTTAGGAAACACGTAATTTTCAGTTCATTCATTTACTTTCCTTTCCTTTCATTTTCCGTTTCACTTCATTTCATTCATTTATACTTTGAGAGTGAGTGCCCACAGAAAGAGGGAAAGATATCTCAAGGAGGCTGTCAGCGCAAAACCCGACGTGGGGCTTGAACTCACAAACCTGAGTTGAAATCAAGAGTCACACCCTTAACCGACTGAGCCCCTTCAGGTGCCCCAACAAATGTCATTTTTACAAATCCATAAAAATCCTACCTGGTTATAGAGTCTTCCTCAGTATTTTTATCTGCTCCTAAGGAAGAAAGCAAAATTCATGTTAAATCCACAATCGAAAAATAGAGGAAATTACAAGTGTACGGCTTATGATTTGTTAAAAAGTATTGCTTTGGGACCACACCTGGAAACGACACTACACTGAATGGAAATTATATGATTGGTAGTCTTAAAGCACTAAGAAATTTTACTTTATCCTCTTTATTGACCAAAAGCAAGAATAGGTTTTATTAGAATTTGACACCTACAGGTGAACTGATGTTTACAATGACCATCACTGATTGACTCTGACACTGGAGGAAAATGGTATCGTTAGGAGAATGATTATCATGAGCTGACAATGTCAAACTGAAACTGGCATGATGTTTCTGGACTTCCACTCCTAGAGGAGTTAAAAGAGAGTATGTTTATTTTGCTGTCACATGGCAGAACTTCCCCAGCCCTTCAGTAGAGACTGTTCAGTTTAGGATGAAACACCCCCTCACAAAGTGTGGTCTATAGCTATTGTACTTTGCAGCATGGCCAAACCATAGCAAACAGACTCTCCCTGGCCTTATTTCCAATGGCAAGGTAAGTAAGAAGGATTTGGCATTCCAGTTTGATAAAGTTCTAACCTCTTGAGATGGTCTCCTTCCATTGCTAGAGAGTCTATCTAGACCCACAGTACATCACAGAGGAGGATGATCCCAATGTGAGTGCTATGTAGTGGTTCATGATGTCATTTTTCTTAACCCTACCCATTAGGTGACACAAATCTAGAGAAATCATGCTTTTTTTCATGGAAGGCATATATCATCAGATCCTCTACTGATGAGCGACAAAACAAAAGGGCAAAGAATATCTTGAATGCGCACATTCAATTACGGAGGAAGTATAATTTTCTAAACATTCAAAGATATCCACTGTATGATTCTTACTATATGACACTCTGGAAAGAGCAAGACTATGAAGGTAAGGGTTGGGGTGAATATAGGGATAAAGGGACACAGCACAGAAGAGTTTTAAGGCAGTGAAACTCACACAATACCACAATGGTGGATTCACATCATTACACATTTGTTAAAACTCATAGAATGTATAACACCAAGGCCGAACACTAATGCAAATTAGAGACTTTGCCTGAAAATGATGAGTTAGTGTCCATATAAAATGCACCACTGTTGTCAGGGTGTGTGGGTAGCTCAGTTGGTTCAGCGTCCAACTCTGGATCTGAGCTCAGGTCATGATCTCACAGTTCATGGGATCAAGTCCTGCATCAGGCTCTGTGCTGACATCACAGGATCCTTTCTCCCCTCTCTCTCTGCCCCTTTGCTGCTCACACACATGCATGTTCTCTCGCTCAAAATTAGACAAAGGAACTGAAAAAAATATACTACTAAATTGGACCACTGTCATGCAAGATGTTGACAACAGGGGAGGTTAGCCGTGTACGGGAGCATGGTATGGTATATAGAGACTCTCTGTACTTTCTATTATATTTTGCTGTGAACTTAAAACTGCTGTAAAAAATAAGGCTCATTAAATGTAAAATACAAAAACAAAAAAACACGGTATCCACTGAAGCTACCCTTACCATATATTAACGTGTGATACAGTCACCTTGAAAATTAAGATAGAGATCAAAGGAACAAAATAGGGGAACTGTCTTCCATATGCAAGTATATGAAAATACATGAAGCAAAATACAAAAATACAAAAGTTATTCGTATACTTAGGCAAGAAAACAATTAGTGAATATGATCAAATATCTTATAACTATAAACAGGGATTCAGCACTATAGGAATCAAACCTGGGTTTGCATATAATCAAGAGATTTTATTCTAATTTTAAATCAAAAATCATTATGCTTATCGTATCTAAGAATCATAATGAAAGTTTAGTCACTTAAAAAAAGATTATAATGACCTAATATTGCCCTAGTAATTTTTGTACAAATACCTACTTCATACGGATGATGAAACTGAAACCAGTACCATAGTAACCATCATATTACTAGCTAGTAAAATAAAATTTGAAGACACCACCAAAAATGACATCTGGGCTATAATTCCTATACAGAACAGGTTTCATCCAGCAGGCCAAAGATGGCTACCCTCAGAACATCCTACTTGAATGACTGGCCCTTGGTTGTTCCCTGGGATCTTGGATTTAAGGAGGGTTCCCACCATTCCCTAGCTGGTTAAGAGTGGCTTACTCTGCCTAAGTGCTGGTACAATCATTGTGCTTAAGGCCGTACAATTGATTTCCTTGGTGGAAACCTGGAATTTTGGGACATGCTAAGGAGAAGATGCCTGTGTGATAAACATTTGATGAAACCTCAGGCACTGAGTATCCATAAGGTTCGTACTGGCAGACATTTCACTTGTGCTGTCCTAATATGATGTTGGAGGAATTTAGCACATCCTGCTCACTCCATAGAAAAAGATTCCTGGAAGCGTGTGCTTGGTCTCCTCTGGCCTTCACCCCATGCACCTTTTCTCTGTTCTGATTGGCCTTTCTAGCCTGTCCCCATACCAAACCACACGCAAGAGTACAACTATATGCTAAGGTCTGTGAGCTCTTCTAGTCAATAATCAAATCTGGGTGTCGTTGGAGTGGCTCTAGCACAGCTGTGTTATACGAAATTTTTATTATTTGGGTTGATGTCTTACACATGGTTAACAGTCAGAAGGTTATGTCACAGAATACCTTTCCTGGAAACTCTTTTTCTTGGTGTTTGCTTTGAAAATTCCTACATTCCTACATATCCATTTGAAGAAATGTTTAAAAGGAATAGATGAAATCATGATGTCAGAAAGTGTGAAACAAGCATCATTCTTATTTTACACAGAAACAACAAAAAAAAAGAGAATCCTGGTGGTTGCCACTATGTTCTACCATATAGAAGTTCCTCTCAAATATGAAAAATCATTTAATTTACTCCAACTAACTAGGACTTAGTTCATTTTTCTGGCAGAACGGAATCAAAAGAAGTAACAGGGATAGTTCTAGAAAAAACAGAACTATCAGACCCAGTTTAAAAACATACTACTGATTACAGTTTTCTGTTTCTTTCGTTTCCTTAATTTCTTAGAAAATTAAAAATATAGTTCACCTACTAAAGGCAGTTACTGCCGAAATAATCAAAAAGTCATAATTAATGTGTCCTCATTCCTGCTGCTCTCCTCTGTTCATCTGATAAGTCCTACTCATTCTTCATGTCCAATTTAAATGCAGAGGCACAACCTGGAAACCTCTGAATCTTCTGAGAGTTCTCTCTCACCCCCTAACTTTTTATATTCAGGAATCACAAATTCATAATAACTATACTGTTTTGGTCTCTGCTTTATCTTTCCCCTGCCACTGCCCTAGTCAAACATGAGTTCTTAACTGATGATTTTCGCAGGGAAAAATAAAATCCACCAAATATTATTGTTATTTCTAAAATGAACAAAAAAATTAACCAAAACAAATGAGAAACACACAAGGCTTAGGAGAAGAAATTAATGGAATAAATTGAACCCCCTGACGTTTTCAATCCACACAGCTGAAAGTTTCACAAAGGACTATTACTAGGCTAAGAAAACAAGAGCTTCCTTTGTCTCCCAGTCTCTTTATGTGGTTTCCTATAACCTATCCTCCTTACGAGGGTTCAGCAAACTATGGCCACAGGCCAAATCCAACCTGCCATCTGGTTCTGTAAATAATGTTTTATTGGGGCATAGTCCCATGTCTTCACTTACATATTGCTATGGCTGCTTTCATACTACAAGGGCAGAGCTGAGAGACCACATCACCTAAAATATTCACTGACTCTTTAGGAAAAAGGCTTGGTGATCTGTATTTTATGCCATAACCAGAGTGTCCTACTCAAATCTAATCTTAGTAGTCTTCTGCTTCAAATTCTCCAAAATCCCTGCATCAAATACTGCTGGCTCCCTCCCTAAGAGCCATTCCATATTCTTCATTCTTGCTAGAGAATCACAACTTTATTTGGATATTTACTGTCTCCATACACAAAGAAGGTGGCCTCACCCTGGCTCCAAAAAGAGAAAAGATTATTCTAAGCTAATCACAGTACCTGATTTACCAGGGACCAGTTTAGGAATGAGTATGTGACATAACCTAGTCTTTACAATGTTAGAGGAAGTCTACTGCAAGCCTCTTCCTAGTGAAAAGAAACACCTAAAGGAAAGCAGTCCTTCCCACCCACTGGATGTTGCCATGCGAGAATATGATACCTGGAGCTGCTGCTAATCAGCCAGCCCGGAAAGGAGAAATAAAAATACCACCAACTCCAAAAATGAACAAGAGACGACTGGCATCCTGATGACATCAGTGAACCATCAAAACATTTCTGGTTCCTACTGTTTTAGTTACTGTAGAAGTCACCTATTATTTGCCACTAAAAGCATTCTATTGAAGAAATTTCCCAAGGCTTATCGGGTAAGATCTACTCCTTTCTATAGCACGAACAAACTTCCATAAGCTTGTCTTACCTAGGTATTCACCTCATTCCCAACCATTGCCATAGCACACGTTTTCTACCAGCAAAACCCAACTGCTCATAAATCCTGCTAAGTTCACTCGTACACCTTCGCCTCTGCACTGCTGTGTACTCCGCCAAGCACGTAATCGTGACAGTTTACAAACAGTGTCAAACATACAAATGTTGGTCCTTCTGCCTCTCTATCTGGCAAACTGAACTCCTCACTCTGCACGCTTACTGTAGATTCTACCCCGTCTTTGAAAAATCGGATTCTTCACCGTGAACTTATGGTAACTGGAACAAATGCCAATGCAAAATAACAATGATAATTATAAGCTCTACGAGACTCTGGCACCTAGTAAGCACTAAATAGAGTAAATAATACAAATGGCAGTGGTAACAACAAAGTCCTGGGGTGCAGAGACTGGTTTTTGAATGTTTGTATTCTACAACAGGATAACACTTAGTAGCTAACAGGCACTTAAGAGTTACATGTGAAGTGAACAAATGGACATGAATAAAAATTAATTCCTTTGAAAATTATTTTTAAAAACCACAGAAACTTTTCTGTTTCAAAAACCGCAGGGACAGCTCTATTCTGTTATGAGCACTTTAATGATCAAAACGCTGTCTGTTCTATCTTTGCCTTTCCTGTAACTTCCAAAACTAACCTACAGAAGTCCTTTGGTAACAGTCTTCCAAGTTAAAGTTTTCTTCCTACTTTTCAGATTGTACAGTGCACTAGGTGCCACAACTAGGGAGCAACAGTAGCATTTGTGTGTGTGTGTGTGTGTGTGTGTGATTGTGAAACATCTTTGTGCTGTTATTATAATTTCTGGAGCCCAAGTTGCCCTATTTGAATACTTATGAAGATAAAATTTTGACTAATGGCAACAGATTATCTTATTCTAACAAAATTACAGTGTCATGACAATTCTCCAACAAACAGAAGAAAACATTGTTCTAATGAAGTCAACATATCTCATCCTGGATTTGTTGTTGTTGTTGTTTTTAAATGTTTATTTTTTTGAGAGATACAGAGCATGCATGTACAGGGGAGGGGCAGAGAGAGAAAGAAAAAGGAAAATGCCACACAGGCTCCGAACTGTCAGCAACGAGCCCGACAGAGAAGTCTGACACAGGACTCCAACTCACCAACTGTGAGAAGATGATGACCTGAGCTGAAATCAAGAGTTGGACACTTATCCGACGCAGCCACCCAAGCGCCCCTCTCATTCTGTCTTGATTTATGAGGAGTGAAGTTGATAATGGTGAGACCTTGTTGATACAATATGTGTAATAACATATGCCTCTCAACAAGGCATTGCTTTTCTTCGGCACTCCTGGAAGCTATCTGTAAAAAACAATCTCATTGGCAGTGCTGCACACTAGCTAAGATTTGCAGTTCTTATTATTTGCCATTTGTTTATGGTACCAGGAAAGTACTGTAGAATTCCCAGTTTTAGGGCTGGTTCATTTTTTAATGAGACAAATCACTAGGTAACAATACTTACTAAATATAATCCATTTGTAAACATTTTATACAAGATCCATTTTTATAACAAGTGCAATCTGTTATAATATGCTTATGGAGGAAACATAAAACATACTAACTTAAAAATCTTTTTTTCCTCTGGGCACCTGGATGGCTCAGTTGGTGAAGCATCTGACCTTGGCTCAGGTCGTGATCTCGCAGCTCACGAGTTCAAGCCTCACATTGGGCTCTCTGCTGTCAGTGGTGGAGCCTGCTTTGGGTCCTCTGTCTACCTTCCTCTGTCCCTCTCCTGCTCGCTCTCTCTCTCTCTCTCTCTCTCTCAAAATTAAAGAAACAGTTAACAAAGCATTTTCATATTTATTACACAAAGATGTCACATGGTATTTTAGGGGTCATGACTAAAATAATGAATTTCTTTTCAGATAATACTGCCTCATATTTTCAATTACCTACAGTTAACTTCATAAATAATTCTGAACGTTAGACTATAAAGAAAGAAATTAAGAAAGAAAAAAATATGCATGCAATTTACACATTGGTGTTCTTTTCTTCATTGTTCTTTCATTATCAAAACACCCTTACTCTGACTTTACTTATGTTAGGACCACCAAGAGCAATTCACTATGTAAAGTCTTACCAGCATTGCTGTTTTGCAAAGAATTTTTAAGCATGATTTCTTCTTTATGTCGGCAAATTATTTTCTAACTGCTATGTATAAAAAAGGGTGATAAATAATATTACTATTTTAACGCTGATATGAAAAACATTTACCAAATACATCAAATTCTTAGAGTATTTCAAATAATAACAGCAAATATCAAAACTTGAATTACCCCATATACTTCAAATTTATACGTTCTAGAAGCTTTTCATTAAGTCTGTACTTAAAGAAGAAAAAAACAGGAAGATGAACCAGTCATGAATTGAGGGCATTCTAGCTTAGTAAATTAGAACTAGCTTGCCAGGGGCACCTGGGTAGTTAAGCGTCCAACTTTAGCTCAGGTCATGATCTCACGGTTTATGGCTTTGAGCCCCACATCGGGCTCTGTGCTGATAGCTCAGAGCCTGGAGCCTCCTTCGGATTCTGTGTCTCCCTCTCTCTCTGCAACCACCCCCACCCCAGCTCGTACTCCGTCTCCCTCTATCAAAAGTAAATACACATCAAATAGAAATGAGAATAATTAGAATTCGCTTGCCAGAATGGAAAGTGTTTGGAACTCAGAAGTTCTAGCTCTATAACCTATAGCTATTTGTTCTTGGAGAAGCCACTTCTCTTTGGCTCAAAATCTCCCTCTATAAAACAAGGGAAATTACTGCCTTATTTTACAAGGTTGATAAGAGGATTTAATGAGATATTATACCCAAAACATGGCCTCTCAGGCCACGGCCTCTTAGGTGATGCTCATTACTCTGGGAAGGGCAAGATAAGACCTTCCCTGACTTCAGAAAAGATGCTCCACAGGATTTAAAGCAGTGGTCCAGGGTCACCTGGGTGGCTCAGTCCGTTGGGCATCCAACTCTTGATCTCAGCTTGGGTCTTGATCTCAGGCTCGTGAGTTCAAGACCCATGTTGGACTCCACGCTGGGCATGGAGCCTACTTAAAAAAAAGGCAGGGGTACAGATCTGGTAACAAAGGAGAAAGGGAAGTCCGATCTCTTCCTGCAGCATCATTTGAACCTCTCTGACAGCTTAGAATGGTCCCAACTAACATCTTCTGGCAAAAAAAAAAAAAAAGACAAACAAGATCCTCAAAGGGTAACTCATAAGGAAAGTCTAGGCTAAGATATGGGTTCCACATAAGGTCTTTGAGTGTGGAGGGACAGGGGTGTATGGCAAAAGCCAGGAGGCCCAGCTGCCCAAACAGGGTGCTGGTGCTTTGGGATAGCTGCTGAGCATATGTGCATGTGCAGTGAACAAAAGAAACTTTGTAACTTTGAAATCTAAGTGTGGATCACCATGAAGACTGAAAACTCTGGATCAGCAAGGGAATCCTGGGAGCAAAGGTCAATCACGACCTGACTGCAGCACCAGTTTCAACAGCAATGCCGCAGCAACAGAATCAAAGGAAACTGTAGAATGATCAGGATGTCCTTTTTTCCCCTCCAAATGACTTGTGAAAGAGGACTGTCTCTTTGGTCTTAGGGTGCTCCTTAGGTTCTTGGAAAATTCAAGGGACAGAGTACAGGAGATAGCCTTCAAAGGAAAGTAGAGGGTCTTCTACAAAACTGAACATTTCAAGACCAAAGTTACTAGTTAGAAAACACAGAGATGTAGCATTATCTGTGTCCCATGCAGAGGGGTTATACTTGAAATGAAATGGATAAGGTTAGGATCCTGGAGGATAAAGGTCTCAAAAGTCCTGAGATAAAGAATCCTGCACACATTCCTACTTCCAACTATTCTAGTCCTTTGCTTGATTTCTGGCTAATGTTGTGGACTAACCGACTGCTATTCCAAAACTGCCAGACCAAACTACGAAATCCCATCTGTTACATACGAAGTTAACAGTTAAATTATTTTAAGCCTCAGTTTAGTAATAACTAGCATTTTAATACAAACACTTACATATTAAAACCCTTAATATAAGCATATTCATCTGCAGCCCATCCATATACATCTTGAGGAAAGGGGTCAATACGTTGCTGAAGAAGAAGCCTGACTAAATTTGTTGAGTTATAATTTACAGCAAGCATGAAGGCTGTTCTAAAATAACAGAGATAACTTCACTCTTAGGAATTTAGAGTTATTTAAACAGCTAATTTAATATACTTTATCAGGTTAATATCTTGCCTATCTGTTCAGAATCAACCATTTACATGTTTCAGTGTTCATCTGTGTAAATGATCTCCAAGACTAAAATGAAGGGACAAAAAGGAAGCTTCTTGTCCCACTTGGGTAATGTATTATAGAGTTGCTAATTTAGAGTCGTTTGATAAACAAGAAACTATGCTAGGTCACTTATCTGAATAGGTAAAGATTTAAAAAAAAATAATTCCCCATGTCTTCTTCATCTGATACAGTGCACTTCAAAGCCATCTAGAGGTCAAGTAAGTATAAAAACTATCTGCAGGCTTGAAATGATAATATTTTAATGTGAATGCTAACAAAATAGGCATAATTATAGTTAACGATGCTGGTAAGCATATGGTAGGCACTAAATTAAATGCTATGTATATAAAATATGATTTACGCACAACCACCCTTGAAGGATATATTATTATCCTCCTTTTCATATCAGGAAACATATTTAGTGATGATACGTAACACTCCCAAGGTCACAACACCTAGCCAGTAGGAAAGCTATGAATCAACCTAGTCTTGTGTGAATCTAAAGCACATCTCTTCTTTCTTTATCACCCACCTATAACTTATCCTCATTAAAGGAAAAGTCTATACAGTTAAAGTTATCTTTCATTTTTCTACTCCTACCAATTGAAAATAAAATCAAAAATACATATACTGGACATGAAAAAGGATAAAACCTGATGAGACTTGGTAATAGTAATTAATCATCACTTAGAGATCACCTAACGACATTAGTTTTACTCAAAAAAGAAAAAAAAAGCAATTTAAAGAAAAGTGTCATCCAAAAGACACAACAACTCCTATTTATTTTTAAGATGCATCTTTTTTTTTAACATTTATTTGCTTTTGAGAGACAGAGCTCAAGCAAGGAGAGGGAGAGAGAGCGGGATACACAGAATCCAAAGCAACTCCAAGCTCCGAGCTGTCAGCACAGAACCCAGCATGGGGCTCGAACCCACGAACCATGACATCATGATCACAGCCAAAGTCATAGACTTAACCAACTGAGACACCCAGGCACCCCAATATACATCTTTGAAGGAAAAATGTATATGAAATAGAAGTTCTTTTTTTTTTTTAAGTTTATTTACGATTTATTTTGAGAAAGAGAGAGAGTGCACACGAGAGTGTGGGCAAGGGGCAGAGACAGAGAGAGAGAGAGAGACAGAGAGAGACAGAGAGAGACAGAGAGAGAGAGATTGAGAATCCGAAGCAGGCTCTGCACTGTTAGCACAGAGCCTGATGTGGGGGGTTCAATCCACGAACCATGAGATGATCACCTGAGCCAAAGTCGGATGCTTAACCAACTGAGCCACCCAGGTCCCTCTATGAAGTAGAAGTTTAAAAAATACCATAAAAGGGTTAAGAAGGCCAATATTGTGCTATTAAGTAAATTAAGAGCTGAGAGTCCATCCTTTATAAAACTAAAATGAAATCCCTTTAGTTAACACAAAATCATGTGGCAGAAAAAACAAAACAAAACAAAACAAACAAAAAAAAACCATTGCAGGAGCAACTGGGTGACTCATTTGGTTAAGCATCAGACGCTTGACCTCAGCTTGGGTCTTGATCTCAGAGTCATGAGTTCAGGCCCAGCTTTGGACTCCACGCTGAACATGGAACCTACTTAAAAATAAACACTGCAAATGACACGAGTCAACATCATCAAGGCATATGAATTCTGCTATACCCTGTTCTTCATGTTGCCCAGTCAGAATAATTGCTTTCTGCCTAACTGGTGATGTGTTTACATTTTTCACTATATAATTATAAATTAATATTCTTCTTCTGAAGTTAATCTTCCTGACTTGAATAATTATTACCACTCTAGAACCATACTAAGGTTGAAAAGAAAACTACTGCACCTTTTTAATTTATCCTCTGCATGTATATTTGCTGCCTTTTCTACTAAAACTTCCACTATTTGCTGTTTGTTTTCATTTACGGCAACTAGAAGTGGTGTGATGTTATCCTGTAAAAGAGCAAAAACAATTTAGAATTTACAAAATTACACCTTTCCATACGGAATTTTAAAACATACAAAAGATCCTCTAAACTGAAACATATAATACAAAAAGTAAATAAAAAATGGCCTCTTCCTTCCCACCACTGTGCTTTCACCTGCTGCTGCTTCTCTTTAAAATAGCCCTCCTCCACTGGGGCACCTGGGTGGCTCAGTTGGTTAAGTGACCAACTGCAGCTCAGGTCATGAGCTCAGGGTTTGTGAGTTCGATCCCTGCATTGTGCTCTATGCTGGCAGCGCACAGCCTGGAGCCTGTTCCAGATTCTCTCTCTCTCTCTCTCTCTCTCTCCCCTCGCTCTTTCTCTCTCTCTCTCAAAAAGAAATACACATTAAAAATTCTTTTTAATAAAATAGCCCTTCTCCACCTTCTTCAACAGATTATATGAAGTCATTCTCCCAAAATCACTTCAAACACTCACTGGTTCCAAGATCGTTGCTTCTATCACAGTACTTATCATGGTATACTGTAGTTATTGTTCCCTATCTAAACCAAGAGCTTCTTGAGAGCAGGGGCTATTTCTTATCTCTGTATCTCCAAACTCCAAAACACAGCAGTATATGCTTTAAGTACTTTTACTGAATTAATAACCTAAATGATGGTCTCTGGAGTAGTGTTTCTTAAATTATCTTCCAAAGAATACCTACTTTGCCAGAAGGTAAGTACTATGTCCCAATGGAAAGATTTCATGATCATCTATGTTTGAGAAATATTATAAAACTGCATTATATGTCTGGCATTACAGAAATCCATGTAAATCTGCTCAGTCCCCATTTGACAATCCTTTTTGTGGCAAACATTCACATTTGAGGAATCAGAGTTTCAGGGATATAGTTTGGAGAGATTTCCATAAAGGTGAAGCTTTTCCCCAAGTTATACAAACTTGCTTGTCTTCTGTCAGTGGTATCAGGATCCACTGACATCCGAGGTGTCAACATAAGGCATCACTGCTCCAAATGGGTCACTAAGGAGATGGGCTCAGAACTCCAAGAGTTAAGCTTCAAATGAACTTTGATTACTTAATATTAAATAGCCCATGGGCTTTCTCCTATTATAAAATGCTAAATTTTTATCTTAACTGTTAGGAAGCTCCATATGAAATTTTATTGTCAATTATAATAATCCTGGGACCCTAATACGTATCTACTTCTAAAAAAATTGTTTGTATTCTAGTTGTATTCCAGTTTCCACTGGAATAGCTACTTACTTTATATTTTAGGCAAACTATAAATCGCAAATAAAAATATAATGGCTTATCAATAAAAATTCAAACACTGATTTATACAGATCATTTTTAGCATAATGAAAGTGACTACATTATTTGCATTTTTAGGGAACAATTCTGAAGAGAAAGAGAATATTGTTTGCAATAGGCATAACCTATTCAACTGTAACCATGATTAATCTAATACGGTTTGCAAATATTCCAATAGGAATATGATTATTCAAATGTTGTTTCTTTTAATGTTTATTTATTTTTGACAGAGAGAGACAGAGCATGAGTGGGCAAGGGGCAGAGAGAGAAGGAGACACAGAATCCGAAGCAGGCTACAGTCTCTGAGCTGTCAGCACAGAACCCCACAAGGGGCTCAAGCTCAAAGACAGCGAGATCATGACCTGAGCCAAAGTCAGACGCTCAACCGACTGAGCCACCCAGGCGCCCCAGGAATACGATTATTTATAGTACACAGAAAGAAAAAGTGTCTTGTTTTCAAACTAACTTGTGGGGCACCTGGATGGCTCAGTCAGTTAAAAGGCCGACTTCGGTTCAGGTCATGATGTCATGGTTTGTGAGTTCAAGTTCTGCATTGGGCTCTATGCTGACAGTTCAGCCTGGAGCCTGCTTGGGATTCTGTGTCTCCCTTTCTCTCTGCCCCTCCCCCACTCATGCACGTGCTCTCTCTCCTTTAAAAATCAATAAACATTAAAAAAATGAATACAATACAAAAACAACTTAGAAAGTCTAACTTGGAAAATTCAATACTATTCCGAAGACATTAACATAAAATACAAAATATATATTATAAATTAATATGGATTGCCTTGAAAACCTTGAAATCTTTATCAAAATAGACCGTAAGACAGAGGCGCCTGGGTAGCTCAGTCAGTTAAGCATCTGACTCTTGACTTTGGCTCAAGTCATGGTCTCATGATTCATGAGTTCAAACCCAGTGCCTCCTAGGGATTCTCTCTTTGTCAAAATTAACTTTAAAAAAAATTACCAAGGTTTCTTTGTGTCCAAAAGAGATATGATTAGCACAGTCATATATATATATATATATGTATGTGTGTGTATATATATGTATATATGTGTGTGTATAAATATGTGTGTGTGTGTTTGTGTGTGTGTGTGTGTGTGTGTGTGTGTGTATATATATAAAATAAAACAGTAATTGTAAACACAATGCTTATGGAGGCAAAGTAGGTGACTCGAGTAAGTGAAGAACCTAAGTGGGGACAGTAGCAAACTGGAGACACACACACCTCATATAAAAAGGTCAGCCACTGGAATGCATACCAAACAATAGTATGGGCTCAAAGTACCAGGTATGATTCTATAAGAAAAGTCTGAAATCCAGATTTCTGCATGAGTGTCATAATTTTAAATGTTGACTCAATTTATGGAGGAAACGAAACACATCCAGGGGCCAAATTTAGTCAATAGCCCACGGGTATTTTGGTTGTGCCTAAAGCAAATATTTGTATGGAAATCTTTCCTGAAGTATCAGTATCACGTTTTAGCAAAAACTTAGGTCCCAACACGTAATAACAATTGCTATTAAGACTCATAAGAGGGGAGCCTGGGTGGCTTAGTCAGTTGAGCATCTGACGCTTGACTTCAGTTCAGGTCATGATCCCAGAGTTGTGGGACTGAGTCCTGCATCAAGCTTGGCACTGAGCTTGGAGCCTGCTTGAGGTTCTCCCTCTCTCCCTCTGCCCTTCTCCCCCACTCACGCTCTCTCTGTCTAAAAGAATCACCACAAAAAGACTAGTAACACACACCTTAAGAATTTTTCCAATGCTTCTTAAAACTGCAATCTATCTGTGTTTAATTCTCCCAGACTGTTAATCAAATAGACAAATTAGTTCACAACTATGCTGAAACTAAATTCTGGAAACAATTCCCAACTGTATTGTCACTAACTACATTTCCATGTTTAAAACTACCATTTGGATTATGCCAGGGCTATATGAATTTAACAGACATCATAAGACAGTCGGTCACATAGCTTCAACTAATAAAGAAGATTCAAGATTTTTCCTATTGCAATCAGGAAAACACTGCTTGTAATAACCAAATGGCTATGAATATGAGAGAGAGAGAGAGAGAGAGAGAGAGAGAGAGAGAGAGAGCAAGCGTGAGCGAGTGGGGGAGGGGCAGAGAGAGAGACTCTCATGTGTTTCTGCACCATCAGTGCAGAGCCCAATGTGGGGCTTGAACTCACAAACCATGAGATCACAACCTGAGTGGAAGTCGGACGCTTAATCAACTGAACAACCTGGGTACCCCTCCATTCAGTAGTTAGTTTTTTTTAATTTTTTTTTAAATGTCCACTTTTTGTGGAAGAGAGAGAAAGAGCACGAGCAGGGGAGGGGCAAAAAGAGAGGGAGACTACAGAATATGAAGCAGTCTCCAGGCTCTGTCTAAGCTGTCAGCACAGAGCCCAATACGGGGCTAGAACTTGTGAACTGTGAGATGATGACCTGAGCCTGAAGTCAGACGCTTAACCGACTGAGCCACCCACACACCCCAGTAGTTCTTAACCAAGAGTTGTAGCACAGTCTCAAAAAAAAAATATTTCTAAATATCCATGTCTATGTATACATGTTACTAGATTCACTCAAACTCTTCAGGGGAGAGTTTAGGCTTGTTAAAAAAAAATTGGAACTTCCCCAGGGCACGGGGATTCACCACCACAATTCTAGCTGAGAGCTGGTGCAGCAATCACATCAGTCTCATCTATGTGGCCAACTCCCTCTATCATTTGAAGATTTAGCCAAAAGAATGACTTATCAAAACTGCATTTAATTTCCCTGAGCAGAGGTAGAACAGGGACTAAATGTAAAGTCAAAATGCAACTTGATTTCATTACTTTTAAACTTCTTACTTCCCATCAAGATATTCTAGATTTCAGAGCAGAGTTTAGACTCTTACCTAAGTGGGTGTTTCTGCCAGAATAGGATTATATGACAGTTAATTATTTGTTCTTTCTTCTCCTTGCCTACTTAATCAACCACCTGTTCACTGCCAATCTGATTTCCTCTGAGTCCTCCTACACTTGGTCTCTAGGCAGGTTTGCAACTCACTCTTTCCCTAAGTAACAATTATTCCCCTCAAAAATTGAAGACTCCTTGACTAAACATATAAACTGAAGGGGAAAAAAAAACAATAAAACAAACAGCCTCTTCTTGTTATTTTCTCTCACTTGTCAAATTTCCAAAGTGGCCTACTTAGTTCTGACTGCTCCCTCCTTTCCCCTTTTTTCTCGTAAGCCTTGGCCAATAAAAGATAAATCCCATTTTTATAAATCACTTTTTTATCAAATAGGAACTTGTCAACAGCAGCAATGTTTTTTATTGTAAAATGCATTTGTTTTCTTTGAGTTTTAATACAAATCCTAGGGCAAATTTTGCTTTCCTGTGTTGTTTTTCACTAATAAAAAAAAATTGGATGGGAAAAATATTTGAAAACAAAATAAGTTTTACCTTTAACAAATATATTGTTTTCATAAATATTTGCCATAAATACATAAAACAAAGCAGTATTCTCTGTTTCTTTAGAAGAATCCTCATTTAAAATGAAATCTTAGGGGTGCCTAGGTGGCTCAGTTGGTAGAGTATCCAACTTCGGCTCATGTCTTAATCTCATGGCTCAGGAGTTCAGAGCCCTGCACTGGGCTCTGTGCTGACAGCTGGGAGCCTGCTTCAGATTCTGTGTCTTCCTCTCTCTGCCCCTCTCCCCCTCTTGTTCTGTCTCTGTCTCTGTATCTCTCTCTCAAAAATAAATAAAAAATAATAAGAAGGAAGGAAGGAAGGAAGGAAGGAAGGAAGGAAGGAAGGAAGGAAGGAAGAAGGAAGAAATCTTAGATAAATAAGTTATTGCCAAATATTTTCATTCAGGGAATCCTTGAACTTCCAAATACGTAAAATTGACCCTGCCCGTGTCAACCAAGGGTGTTCCTCTAGGGGCTTCAGCAGTGAGAGGTAATGCATGTCAAAGAAAAGGAAAGTGGGCCAGCAAGTGTGGCCATCATCTACTCCCCATGTATAGCTACAACCCTGCTGAGGAGCTACACAAGGTTGAGCAGGAGCTACTCTCTGAAGTGGGACACCCCAACATGGTACATGGGTGGCCGAGTGGCTACCAACACAAGTAGATGCCTTTGCTGGATGTCAAGACATGACCTGACCCCAATGCCCTCATCTTCAGAGCACCGGGGCCTGCAGTGCCCAGCACCTACAACCTGCTGCTTTCTCCTTCCGCTTGCACACATCCAAGCTCTCCCTTCTGGGTCTGGGTCCCCTTTCCTCCTCCCACCTATCCCCAGCAGCACCCCTTGCCTAAGCCCCTGCATTGCACCCAGCCTCCATCATCACCTCACTCCCCTCTAGACCTTTAGTCCTTTATGGGCTCTGAGACTACCATCCACTTGTAGGCACTAATGGAAATATTTTCTTTCTGGGGTGGAAGGGTGGCTGGGAGATACAACTTTGCCCTTTCTGTGGGCACTACCTTTTTCTAGCCCTCCCTGACTTGGCATTGGAGTTATTTCCATGATGACAGGGCCTGATGTATAGAATTCAGTGAGTGAGTGAGTGTGTGTGTGTGTGTGTGTGTGTGTGAAATAAAACATTTTGAGGCTAACATATTCATGTATATATATAAAATTTCAAATATTGTATAAATTGTTATTTACCTTATTTCTTGCTTCAGTATTCACATTATATAGCAGCAGCTTCTCTATTATGGATATAGTATCACCAAAGGCCGCATAGTGGAGAGCAGTGTTGCCACTCACATCCCTAATATTTGGATAGGCACCATTTTCCAATAGTATGTTTACACATTTCTCTTCCTGGCACTGTACGGCCTGTCAGTGATATGCCAAGAAACAGAGTATAAATTCTGAGAATTTAAAGTAAGCATGCCAAAAGGTTTCACCACCTCGTTTTGTTTCAAGGCAATAATTTCATTTGCATTCTAAGTAATGACATCAAATCTATCTCAGGCAGACATAGCTGGTACTACATACCTTCATGAGAGCTGTCCTGTTTTCATGATCACAGAGGTTAAGATGACATTTCCTCTCTACTAGGAGGGTCACCACTTCTGGATGGCCATTGGCACAGGCCAAATGGAGAGCAGTCCTAAAAAAGTGAGAGGGCTTTTTAGGAAATGATAGTGCACTCTCTCAAAACTTGCAGTTAATTCAAGAATTTGTAAACGTTAAGTAGCATGTTATTCCTATGCCTCCAAAACAAAGGTTCAGTTTTCCTCTGGAGAAAGTACAATATTTAGTAGTGATTACTCATCACGCTAATAAAAGAGCAGCCTGTTTGAAGACAAAGAGCATGACCTCGGGATTCAGCTCCACTTGGGTTTGAATCCTAGTTTAACTCTGTCACTCACTAGTTATTGCTTAGACTTATCCTCAATGTCCTCAACAAAAGGGGATAAAAATAGTAGTTGTCTCGTGTCACCTGGCTAGCTCCGTCTGAAGAGCATGTAACTCTTGATCTCAGGGTCGTGAGTTTGAAGCCACACAGTAGGTGTAGAGATCATTAAAAAAATAAAATAAAATAAAATAGAATAATTAATAATAAAATGAAATGAAATAAAATAAAATAAAATAAAATACTGAGTAGTTATCTCACAAGACCTCGTTGTGATGCTTAAATGAGGATCTATGCAAGTATTTAGAACACTTCCTAGCACAAATAACATCTCAATAGTTGTTGGATAATATAATTTTTACCATTACTACTGCTTTACATAGACAACACTTCAATTAGGTACCTTGATACAATTACACCTACTTTGCAGACATGTTTTAAGGATTAGCAAGAATACTGCATTTCAATGATTCTAACATGCTCATTTTGTCACATTTTAATATCTCTGACATTGGAATGCAATTTATAACTCAAAATGTCTTACAACTGAAAATGGCAGGACTTTAAAAAAATAATTGGTATATAAAATAGTGGGACACCATAGAATCTTGGTGCCTTCCATTATGTGAAATGATGGTATATACAATAGGTCTATTGCAGTTCTAGTCATATGATTGGCACTTAAATAAATTTTAGTTCTGAAAAGCATTATAGGAAAAGAGGACAAAATTAACAAAAGGAAAACATTTTTAAGAACTTCTTACTTTGCTTCTCAAGAAAGTTTAAGCCACAGGAAACTCAGGATTCCAATGACTAGGAACAGCTCATTTTATTAAATATTGAGGTCTACAGATTGTACAAAAATCAAGTATTTCCAGTGATCAATATTAGTAGTTACTACTCTCATAAATTTCAGAAGGTCAGGTAAAGGTTATCTTTTACAATTTCCTATCTTCAGAAAATTTGAAAGGAAGGAGGAAAACTTCCCATTGAGATTAAGTCCTAATAGTTCAATGTAAAATTTCTCATCTTAGGGGTGCCTTGCTGGCTCAGTCAGTAGAGCATAGGACCTTGATCTCAGGGTTGTAAATTTGAGCCCCACGATGGGTATAGAGATTACTTAAAAATAAAATCTGGTGCAGAGCCTGCTTTAGATGCTCTGTCCCTCCTCTCCCTTTCCCCTTCCCCCTGCTCATGCTTTCACCCTCAACAATAAATAACACTTAAAACATAAAGTAAACAAGATAAAAGCTGGGGCACCTGGGTGGCTCAGTCTGTTAAGCGTGCAGCTCTTGATCTGGGCTCAAGTCACGATCTCATGTTCACTGGCTCAAGCCCCGTGCTGGGACTCTTTGAAAAGTGTATTGCAAAAGTTCCTGCTTTCAGCACGGGGCGTGCTTGGGATTCTCTCTGTCCTTCCATTCCCCCCACCCCCACCCCCACCCCATCCCTCTCAAAAAATAAATGATTAAACTTAAAAAAAAATATTTAGAAAATAAATAAATAAAATTCCTCCTCTTGCTCATACTGTGCAAAATGAAGTCTTTGAGAACAAAAGGATCTTGGGTAGAGTATTTCCGCTATATAATATATGTGCAGGTTCTAGGTGATAAATAAATGGATGGAAAGAGTGGATAAATACATTTGGAGAGTTCAATATTTTTAAAGAAAAGGTATATAAAGGAAAGCATACTTCTGAAACAGTAAATAATCACTTATATCTGCTAGGTCTTATTTTTTTCATAAGCACACAACTAATATATTTTATTTTCATGATTAATATAAATCATTTACCTATTACACGTAATAAAGCTACCTATAACAGAAAACATATGTATATGCTTAATATATGCATAATAAAATGTACAAGTGCAAATAAAAATACTCCCTTTACTTCTGAAGAGGCCAAAAGTTGTCCAAATATGCCAATGCTCAAAAAACATTTTAATTAACTCACTTTTCTTATTTTACATCCAAAAATATTTTTTAACACAAAGTGAGAAATTATTTTTATGTATATAAGATCAATATTCTTGCTCTTCTCCAGGATTACTTCAATGACAATAAACCCTTTCTGTTGATAATAAACTTTTTTTTTTTTTTCAACGTTTTTTTAATTTATTTTTGGGACAGAGAGAGACATAGCATGAACGGGGGAGGGTCAGAGAGAGAGGGAGACACAGAATCGGAAGCAGGCTCCAGGCCCTGAGCCATCAGCCCAGAGCCCGACGCGGGGCTCGAACTCACGGACCGCGAGATCGTGACCTGGCTGAAGTCGGACGCTTAACCGACTGCGCCACCCAGGCGCCCCGATAATAAACTTTTAATAGGACCTTTATACACCTTTTCATGTAGAAAGCACAGATTTTCTTTGAAGGCAAAGAAAAATGCATGTAAATACAAAGGCTCAGAAATAACAAATGTCATCACATTTTGTGCATTTTTGGGCTTAACATAAAATCGTAGTCTGCTTGTGTGTACCTATGATCACACTGATTTTTGTTCTCACTTAATGATCAACTAAAGCACAGCTCTGCATCTCTGTGTATATCTATTATCTATGCCACTTTCAATGATCACATATCCATCTTATGGATGTAATGACATTTACTTATAAAAGCCATTATACGAGTTCTTCTTAATACATTGCTATTTTAAATAGTGCTGAGAAAAGCAAAATGTATGCCATTTATCTCTAGTGATTTCCTAAAGATATTTTAGTAGAAATAAAATTGATGGGTAAAAGGAATACATATTTTTTAAATGTGGTACTTACACCAAATTGTCTATTGGAAAGTCGAAAACAACTTAAACTTTAAGCGGCAGTATAAGCACCATCACTCTATTTTCACAAAGGTGGTAGAAGGAAAACTGTATTTCAGTCCCTTTTTCACTTAAATTTCTTTTTTCCCAGGGACACTATATTTCCCTATGTCCACTGGTCCCTTGTAGATATGCAAAGAAATACTTTGCACGATTTCAAATTACAGGTTTTTGTTCGTTTTGATTTCAAAGACTTCTCTGTAAAACGAAGATAGATTCTGTTGTTGGATACAAATATGTTGTAAATATTTGCAAGTGCATTGTCTTTTATTTTAATAATATTATTTTCTGATAGAGGCTTTTAGTTTTTTATGTTGCTAAATCAATCTCCAGAATTCTTGATTTAAAAAAAATATTTTTTAATATTTATTTATTTTTGGGAGACAGAGACACAGCGTGCAAGGGAGGGGCAGAGAGAGAGGGAGACACAGAATCTGAGCTGTCAGCACAGAGCCTGAAGCGGGGCTCGAACCCACAAAGCACGGGATCATGACCTGGGCCAAAGTCAGACCGCTTAACCAACTGAGCCACCCAGGGGCCCCAATTTTTTTTTTTTGAGAGATAGAAATAGAGAGAGAGAGAGAGAAAGAGAGAGAGAGAGAGAGAGAGAGAGAGAGAGAGAGAGAGAGAGAGAGAGAAGCAACACAGAATCCCAAGCATGCTCCACATTGACAGCAGGGAGCCCGTCGAAGGGCCTGAACCGATGAACACCTGAGATTATGACCTGAGCCGAAATCAAGAGTCAGAGGCTTAACTGACTGAGCCACCCAGGCACCCCCCAAAAGTCTTGCTTTTCAAGTCATTCTTAAGATGGGTAAATAGGCATTTGTGGGATTTTTTTCTGTCACTTTTCTTATTTTGCATATTACAATTTTTAAATTGATATCCCATCTGGAACTTATTTTAGGGAGATAAAATTCTAACAAGTTTTCTCCAAATCGGCTGTTTCTCCACTACTTACGAATAATTCACCTTTTCCTACTAATATGAAATGTCACCAGTATCAAATTCAAAAGTCTTATGTATATTTGAGCGTTGGTCATGTTCTACTCTGCACCACTCCTTTATCGGTCTTTTCAGCTGTTTGTAAATGAATAATTTGTGGAAATTTCAGGTACATTTTGATATCTGGAAGGGCAAATCTACCTCCTATACAAAAACATAAGTTCTTAGGTTAATTCCAGTTTGTTAACATACAGTGTTCTATCACTTTCAGATGTACAAGATAGTGAGTCCAAAAATTTCCTTAATGACATCACAAGAAGAGCATGTGTAGCTCAAAATTCTTAAAACCAGGATGCTTTCATTTGCTTTACCTAACACTGACAAATACAGGAAGGGTACACATTTTGAGAAAAAGGAGTCCTCCTATTCAGAGCCATCTTCCACTTGAAAATGTCCTTCCAAGGTCCCTCAGGAAATAGCATACATACCTAAGTGTACACAGACATAAACTGGATACTGGATTTTGTCCCAAGAATTTCTAGCCCAGAAGTTGATTACAGGAATTATTTCTCCCATTATGCACTTTTCTATGACGTTATGGTGTTGCATCCACGCGACTCCTGAAACAATGCTACGGGCACCAGTGACAGTTGCAACAAAGTTTATTACAATGAGAGGCAAGGCCGACCCATTGGGACCAACACTCTTGATAAGAGTGTGGCCCGAACAGCCAGTTTACAGAGTTTTTAAAGCCGATCACATCGTTTTATCATTATCTGGGAACAGAACAGATAAACAGTTCCCAGATGAGTTAGAAACAGTTGCCAGATGAGTCAGAGACAGTTATCGAATGAGGTAATTATTTTAGACTTTTTGCCGCTAAGTTGCAACCAGTGGATCTCCTTGACCTTGTCTCTGATGCTCTTTTTGAGGTTTTGTTCCCTTCATTGGTAAAGCCTGAGTCACAAGAGTATGAAGTATGATTTACAAGAATAAAAGCAAGGTTGTTATCTTTTGACCTTCAGTGTCAGAACAAAGTTGTTACTTTCAAGCTAAGCGTTAGCCCTACAGTACAATTCAGCCCTTACAATGGTATGAAAATGAGTCCATTAAAAACAACATGTTGTCAACACTTAATTTCATGTGTATAACTATTGAAATTTGGGTAAATCACATCAAACTTGAGAGTCAAGTGGTCTATTCAGGAATTAACAAGTACGTGCCAGGGCAGCTGAAGACATTGTTTTTGCTGCTCATGCTGTCGGCCTGGTGTTAGACCACGTAGGGTTCCCACGACCGAGGGGCAGCGGGATCTCAGGAGGGAAGAGAACCCAGCACCCTGAGGGAGGGCTCGGATGCACAGGTAGAGCTAGGCCAGGTGTGCTCTTCTCCCAGGTCCGCCCCACCTCCTCCCTGCCAGCCTCCAAGCCCTTATTACCTGTTCATCTTGTCTCTATCATCCACGCCATTTTCCCCCAAGAACAGAATCTGCTGCACTTGCACTGTGTTGCCCACGCAGGCAGCCTTGTCGATCTTTCTGAGATCTCTTTCTTGGACATGGTAACCCAGCAGCAAGTTGTCAATTCTATTGTTCTTCTGCCCAACGCCCCTGCCCTGCCTCTGCAAGCCAGAAGCGGAGCCCAAGGGCGACATGCCCTTCTCCCTCCCGAACCCCCAAATCCTCTTCATTGTGAAGCCTGCGGGCTCCACAGAGACTTCACCCCGCCCTCCCTTTCCACTACCTCCCGAGCTCAACACTAGCGCCGGAGACAGGCCAAACCCGCCTGACCACAACACCCCAGCAGTGAGGATCCGCGTTTGGGTAGCTGCCACTTCTCAGTAACCGGCAACAAGCAATACCGCCAAACACAAGCGCGCTTGCGCACTTCAGAAGAGGCAACCACTGCGCATGCCACAGAGGCCTAACTGTCAAGGGTACTCACAGCTCCGACACCGGCCCAGCGCGGTGCAGAGAACAGAGGGGAGGGGGCTCCGGTGGGGGGTGGGGCGGGGTCCCTGGGTCCCAAGCCACAGAACCCAGCGAGAGCCAGCACCTCTGCTCACCACGCTCGGGTCTTGCCTTGGCACCCTTCTCGCCCCACGCGCGCCTCCCGAGGGGCCCCTCCCCCGCGCCGCGGCCCAGGGTGCAGCCAGGCGGCCGTGCCTGGACCGCGGGAGGGGGTGGAGGTGGGGGCGTGAGGCAGGGATAGGGGCCGGGCCCGGGGCCGCGACTCCCGAGAAGCCGGGAGCCCGCTGCAGCCGCCTCTGGATCCCGGGATGGGACTAGAGACTGTGGCGGAAGCCAGCATCTCCCAGCCTGGGGCAGCGGGGGCCGCGGAGCCAAAGCCGCCGCCACCGCTGCCGCCTCCGCTGCTGAGACCAGGCTGGAGATGCGTGAGTTGACACTGACGTCCCGGGGGACCCGCGCCACAGCCCCTCCATCCACGCACTCCTAGCCCTCTGCCTTGAACTCCGCCCTGCCGGCACAACCCTCCCCGCCCCACGTCTTCAGGGCTCCCACAGCCCCCTCCCTCCCTGAGCATGACCCTAGGGGCGGGAGCGGGAACCCCGGGCCGGGGGTTGGGGGCTTCGAGACAGGGAGGTGGGGGCCGGATGCCAGGGAGACTATTGGGCTCCCACTCCCACGCCCAGGCCCAGCGGGGCACTGTGAACGGAGGGGAGGGGGCTCCGGTGGGTGGTGGGGCGGGGTCCGGAGCTGCCGAGCCAGGCGGGAGCGGGCACCTCTGCTCGCCGCGCTCCGGCCTGCCTTTGGCACCCCTCTCGCCCCACACGCCCCTCCCGGGGGGCCCCTTCCCCGCGCCGCGTCCCAGGGTGCAGACTGGCCGCCATGCCTAGACCGCGGGAAGGGGTGGAGGTGGGGCCGGGACGCGGGGCTATGGGCTGGGCGCGGGGCCTCGATGCCCGCGATGCCGGGCGCATGCCTCAGCCTCCGCCGGAGCCTGAGATGGGGTCAGAGGCTGCAGCAGACGCCAGCATCTCCCCGCCGGGGCCTCGAGGACTGCGCAGCCATCGCCGCCGCCGCCGCCGCCGCCGCCGTTGCCTGCATTGCTGAGACCAGGCTGGAGATGGGTGAGTTGACCCTGGCATCCCAGGGAACCCGCTCCACAGCCCCTCCATCCACGCCCTCCTCCTGGCCCTCCGCCTCCATCTCCGCGCTCCTGGCACAACCACCCTCCCATGGCGTCAGGGCTCTCACAGCCCCCTCCCTCCCTGAGAGTGACCCTAGGGGCATGAGCGGGAGCCCCGGGCCAGGGGTTGGGGACGTCGAGACAGGGAGGTGGGGGCTGGATGCCAGGGAGACTATTGGGCTCCGATGGCCCTCCAGGCCCAGCTGGGCACTGCGAAAGGAGGGGAGGGGTCTCCGGTGGGGGGTGGGGCGGGGTCCGGAGCCTCCGTGCCAGGCGGAGCTGGCACCTCTGCTTGCCGCGCTCAGGCCTCGCCTTCGCACCCTTCTCGTCCCACACGCCCCTTCCGGGGAGACCCGCCCCCACGCTGCGTCCCAGGGTGCAGCCTGGTGGCCGTGCCTGGACCGCAGGAAAGTGTGGAGGTGGGGGCGTGAGAGGGGGATGTGGGCCGGGCGCTGGTTCGGGATGCCCGCGATGCCCTGCGCTAGGCCCAGACTCTGCAGGAGCTCGAGATGGGGTGAGAGGCTGTAGCAGACCCCAGTATCTCCCCGCTGGGGCCTCGAGGGCCACGCAGCCATCGCCGATGCTGCTGCTGTTGCCTCCGCTGCTGAGACCAGGCTGGAGATGGGTGAGTTGACCCTGGCGTCCAGGGTGACCTTAGCCGCAGCCCCTCCATCCCCACACTCCTGGCCCTCAGCCTCCATCTCTGGGCTCCAGGCGCAACCCCCACCCCGCCAAGCCCTCAGGGCTCCCACAGCCCCCTCCCTCCCTGGGCGTCACCCTATGGGCTGGAGTGGGAGCCCCAGGACCAGGGGTTGGGGGCATAGAGACAAGGATGTGGGGGCGGGATTCCAGGGAGACTACTGGGCTCTGATGCCCCCTCCCCCAACAAGCTGGCCCCAGGACCTTTCCCAGGTCCTGGAGGGCAAAGCCTCATGCCTTAGATCCCTTCGCTAGGCCTGGGCAGGGGCGTTCCCTAGGCGCGGGGCTCAAAAGGCTCTTTTTGAGCTGTGTCCCCCACTCCCCAAGCCTCCAGCGGGTTCCTGGAACAGGGCGGGTGCGGAGGCTGGGACTGTGGCTGCTTGTCAGGCGGAGGGGCGTGGGGAGAGCACCCCTAGTCCTTTCCTTGGGTTTGAGGCGGGGGGGGGGGGGGAGCGGAGCGGCGAGGCTCAGGTGTTTTTCATTGCACTGCCCAGGGTGGGGAAGGGAACCTGGCTGGAAGAGGGCTCTATCAATATCTGCAAATATGAGTTCTGGAAGCTGGGTTGGGGAGGGGAGCTTGGATGTAAGTCAGAATGGTGGCACCTGAGCTGGAGTGCCATGAGAAGCAGAGGTGGGTCTCAGCCAGCCCTAGTAGCTGGAGGTCAGGTGACTCTCCTGGCTCTGGAAGACTCCCTAGAAGGCCTGTGGGCAGGAATACTACCCTAGAGAGACCCCTCCATGGCCCCCCATAACTGGCACTGCCCCATCCCCATAGCACTCCTTGCCACTCCTGGGACACCAGTCCTGACCTGCCTTGATGGGGAGTTGTGGATACTGGCGGGTCACCTCCCCAGGCAGGGCAGGTACTGAAGATCCAGGCCTCCGGGTGCTGAGGAGATAGGCACAGGGTCTTGGGAAAGTTTTGAAGAGCTTCTGCCAGTCCAGGGAGGAGAGAGAAGTTGCTGGAAGAGTTGGCTTGCTCAGCACTAAAGGGAAGGGCACTCTAAGTAGAGGGAATGGCTGGAGCAGAGGATGTGAGATGTGAGCGCCTGGTCGGGGTGTAGAGTTGTGGAAGGGGGGGGTGGTCAGGCACGGGAGTGACCCACGTGAACGAAGGGAAGGAGGGCCAGGTGGAAGTGAGGTGTCAAGCCATCCCAGCGAGCTGGCACAAGCAAGCTCCCAAGGACAGCGAGGAGCTGATGGGGGGGTGGGCAGTGCTGCCATCTGGCTCAGCAGCCCCTCTGGAGTCTGCCCAGGGTCCCTACTGTGGTCATGGCTGCTTGGCCCACATCTGCCGGTGGCTGGACCACCCCAAGCAAGTCTGCTTTCTGAGTCTCAGTGTCCACATCTGTCAAACGGGAGACTCCTCCACAGGGTTGTGGGGAGATCTGCATGAGGTGATGAGTGTAGGGAGCCCAGCACCTAAGAAGGTCTCGGGAAATCCTTGGCCGCTGTGCCAGTATGTTTACCTGGAAAACGGGGGCATTGATGTCAGCTGGTGGGCCAGGCTCACTTTACCCTGTGGCGATGAGGATCCTGTGAGGGCTGGATGTGACCCAGGGAAGCCAGGGCTGGGGGCACTGCAAGTCCGTGTGCTCATGCTATTCTGGAAGAAGAGAGAAACAGTGGGCGGTGGCTGGGGCGGGGTGGTCCTCCTTGTGCCCCTACGGGCACCTTAGCCATGGCATTCAACGGACCCTGCTGTGTTCCCCAAGGCCAAAGCCTCTTTGTTCTCCATGCTGCACGATGCACCCCTTCCTCCTAGTCAGCACTAGCTCTGCACATGGGGGACCAGGGCTCCCTTCCAGAAGGTTCTTCAGACACTGAGACCAACAAACACAATATCTTCCTGTGAGGGGCACTGTCATGGGCAGTCAGGTGGAGAGGACACAAACCTTAGCCCCAGGAGAATGGAAACTAGTTGGGCAGCAAAACCAGTCGGGCCTCCATGGTCTTGCGTAGTACTGTGCTGGCTGCTTAGGGGTGTGTGTGGGGGGCCGGGGTTGGGGGGATGGGGGCCTGGGCATTGTAATAATTGCACATGGGACAGTCAAGGGCAGAAGTGAAAAGCAAGGACTCCAGATCCAGTGGCCCAGGTTCAAATCTCAACTCTGCCACTTCTTACTGTGTGAACGTGGACTGGTGACTCTGCCTCTCTGTGCCTCTGTTTCCTTGCCTCTAAAATGGGAACGAGGCACACTAGTGCTATTTGAACAGCTTGGTTCAGTTTCTAGTGAGCATTTATGCCCCCTTTTCAAGAATGAGTCTCCCAGTTCACCCCTGCGTCCTGGAAGACTACACAGCCTGCTCCAGTAGGCTATGATCTTCCTCTTGTGCGTGAGTCCCTATAGGCGGGGGCCTGCCTTTCTGTGTCCGTTACTTGGGCAGGGGGCAATGGTGTGCTGGCAACAGGCCCTCTGGGAGAAAAAGGTAGCTGATAAACAGCGTTGGCAGGTTTCCATGGTGTAAATATTCCAGCAAGGCCCATTTGAGGCTACCAACAGCTTAACCATCTCGCAGTGGGAGGTGGTCCATGCCAGCTTTAGCACCCAGGCATTCAGTAGGTGCTTAATAAATGATGGTTGAATAAGGAGAGAAGGCTCCAGAGACTTGGAGAGCTGTCAGGCCATACTGTAGCTGAGAGAGGGAGGCATCCGACAGGCTGAGGCCAGGACAAGAGACCACTCTGAATAAGTAACCCGTGGTGAGATGGAGGGCAGAGGGGAAGGAGGACTGGTGTCCTCCCTTCCTGGGAACCTCTGCACCTCTGACCCTGCGTCACTTCTGCTCTGGATCCTCTTGACTTTGGCCTGGTTTCGGCTGTCTGCACAGAATGACCTAACTGGATCCCAAGCATTAACCTGACAGAGCTCTGAGAAATGGTCCAGATGGGTCTCAAACGTCAGATTCTATTCCCTTGCTTATGCTGTTCCCTCTGCCTGAATGTTCCACCCACTTCTTCCTATGTGCCCTGAAACTCTGTCACCCTTTAAAAGCCTCCTCCACCCCAAATCCCACCGACCCTCCTCCCCTTCTGCTGTTTCTCTGGCCTTGCAGCCCCTCTCGTGTGCACCCTGCCTGCCCATAAAAATATTAGTAGCTGACATTGCATCTGGACAGCAACCTATGATAGAGGTACCGTGATAATCCCTTTTGCAGATGGGGGAATGGAGGCTCTGTCTTGTTAATGACCACCCATCTTTTGCCTCTTGGCTTCAGCATCTGTTCATTGTTCAGAGAGGCTCCTTGCTGTGGGCTAGGCAGAGCACCACTTCTCTTTCTTCAGTGTGTTTGCTGTGGCGTGTTCCACTAGGCCATGGGTTCCCTATCATATAGGAGCTTAAATGAATGAATGAATGGAATGAATGAGTGAATTACTTTCAGCCCCAGGCAGCATCCCTGTTCTTTTACCCATTCCTCCTCCCTTTCCATCCCTGTGGGAGGAGACTGACCCTCCAGAGGGCATCCTCACACCATGGAGGGATGGTCACAGGGAACCTGCTTAGCCATACCTGCCAGAAGGGAAGGGGAAGTGAGGCTTTGGGTGGGGCTGAAAGCAGGCATGGTAGAAGGGTAGTGGACCACCCTCCTGTGGTCCAGAGTGGGGCTTACATGGGCCCACAGCACTGCCTGTAACCCAGGAAGTTAACGGGGTCCCAAAATATGTTTTCTTGCACTGCCCCAAATGGAAATTCCTCTGTTGGCCCACTTATTTTCATTTTATCTAGAAAAATAAAGTTGGAAATAATCATTCACACACCCTAATTACTCCGTTGCTTTATGAATTTAGAGCCTGTTTGGCTCTAGACTTTGGCTCCTGCTGGAGGAGGAATCCCCTGGGAGGGGCAGGATGAGGTGCCAAGGCAGGAGGCCAGAGCCTGCTCTGACGCTGGGGCCTCCTCGGGGTCTGCCCTCCAGTTGTCCTCTCCTAGCAGGCTGGGAACTTCCCAGAAGCAGCAGCCCAGATGGGGGTCTGAGCAAGGGAAGGTGGCCAGTGGCAGTCTCCAGGATTCTGGTTGACCGGGGCCCATAATGGATGACTCCCCAGGCTGTTCTACCCCACCTTGACCTCTGAGTCATAATAATTTGCTGCTATTTCTTGAGCACTTACTATGTGCTGGGCGCTGGGCCAAGCACTTTGTCGGCATCATCTCAGCTATGCCTGCTAACTTCCCTTGAAGCAGGTACTATTATTCTCCCCATTTGGCAGTTTGAGGGTGCCTGGGGCCCGGGGCTCAGGGCCGGGAAGTGGTGGGGCTGGGATTGTATCCAGCCTGTAGGACCCCCATAGCCAGATGGGGCCCCTTAGATAGGCCCCTCAGTCACTCAAAATGGAACGTCTCTGAAGCCTGGACGCCCGAGACAACCACGTCACTGGTGTCCTGGACTCCAGGCCACCCTCCTTGTGGCCCTTATTGCTACTCCCTTCTTCCCCATAGTCCTGGGACTCTGTCTCTGGAAGCCCCGTGTAGCCTCACCTGGGCGGCTTGGGGAAAATACAGACTTCCCAGGCCCTGCCACACCCCGCTGAGTCAGAATCCCACTACAGGAGAAGGGGCTGGAAACCCAGATTTTCAAATGTTGTCCTGGGGATACAGAGGCCTGCAGACTCCCAGAACCGCTGCCCAGACCAGTGGAGTTCAGGCTGCTTTAAGAGACTCCCTTGCCCTTAACCCAGATCCCTATGACCCTGCCCCCACTTGTGTTCTCAGCCTCTGCCCCCTGCTACCCTAACCCAGCACTGCATACATCACACCATACTCACCCCCCACGCCCCAATTTGCCTTTATCCAGGAACCTGCTGCTGCTGTTTCCTTCTGGAAACAGGTCCCAGCTGACCACAGACCCCCACAGAGCTTGTGTAATACTCTGGACCGGTCGATCGTGGCCCCACTCTTGCTAACCCGGGCCTGGCACCCAGCCTGGGGGAATCATGGTGGGTGAGCGATGGTGGCCTGGGAAGGCAGAACAAGGTGGGGGCTGCCCATGACAGGTGGGGCTTCTAGGCTGGGAGCACAGGCACTCTCTGGGGGCCGGCACGTTGCCTAACATGCAAAAGGCATTTGATGACTGTTTCTTAACTGTTTAATGAATGGTGCTGGGTCATGTGACAGGTGAGGGCCACTTCCGGAAGCAGTGCAGATTGGCCGGTTTAGGCAAAAGATGGAGAAGGTGCCTTCCGGGCCATCTCTGAGGACCGTGAATATTAATGGTCCGAACTCATTTATGGCTCGGATGGGAGTGAGGGGCTGGTGCTTTCTTGCTTTATTTCATTTCAGTATCTCAGGAGCCCTGGGAGGGAGTGCTGATGTAATCCTTATTTCGTTCAATGGAAACTGAGCCCTAGACAGGTGACTTAGTAAGGTCACACAGCTGGGAGGGGTCCTGCAGAACGGAGCCTTGCCCATTGTGCAAAAAAATAAATAAATAAATGAGTCTGCACTCTACAGTTTATGAAGCAGTAACACATTATCTCAGTTGGTTCTAGCTGTGGCTTGGAGGTGTGGCTCTACATTTTCACCTATGCCTACATCCCAGGGTCAGAAAACCTGCATCCAGGGGCCTTCTGTGTCTCTAAGGGGTAGTGTTGGGAAGAGATCCTGCCTCTGGGCTGGTGGGAGAGAGAAACAAAGAGGCAGTGTTGGGGGCTCTGGCACATAGTAGGTGTTTGGGAACCCCTGTGGTCAGTTCAGGCAGAGCCAGCTCTGGTCCCATCTGGACCTTGGAATAGCCCAGATCAGTCTCCAGTCTTTGAGCCAAGGACTACAGGGTGTGGGTGATGGGTCCAAGGTCATATCTGCCATTAGGACTAGAGCAGAGGGTGTGAGACTCCTCCACCATGGCGGAGAGGTCCAGGGAATGGGGCAGGGGCATTCTGTCTGTGCGGGATGACCTCTGTCAGAGCCATTAAACCACAGAGCCTGGCCCCAAAGGGCCCACAGGCAAACCCCTTCTCAGGGGTGTCCAGGACTGCTGTGGGGCCTGGCGTGTTATTGCTGTCATGGAAGTTCGAGGCCATACCTGAGTAGGGGCAGTGGTCCTGCAGCCACCAGTGGGGGATGTAACAGACTCTGTGGTATGCCTCCAGGCACTGGCATGTGGGGAGGGCAAAATGCACCAGCACCCCACCCAGACTAGAATCCAGGTGCTGGCTTCCCCCACACACACCTCCCCCACCCTTGCCCCGCCCCACCGCTGGGCCTTTGCAGATGCTATCCCTCTGTCTGCAGTGGCCTTCCCCTCCTCTCCTGGCAGGTGCTGGCTCATCCTTTAAGACCTCCAGGAAGCCCTGCCTGACTCCCACCCCAAGGGCCAGGCTGAACCACCCTGCCAGGATTTCCATCTGGCTGCTCCACAAGATGCTGAGAACCTTGAGGGCCTGGTCTGAGATGCCAGTGGAGTGGACAGGGAAAGCAGCTGTAAGGTGCAGCCCAGTTCAGGCGACTGTCCCTGCAGCCCAGAGAGGAGACCAGGCTGGGGAGCCTTGAGGCCAGATAGCTAGCCAAACATGCCATTTCACAGAGGGACTGTTGAAGGCCTGAGGTGCTTGGGACTGACCCAGAGCACCCTGGGGAGTGGTTGGTAGCCCCTTTGTGGCTTGTAAGAGGAGAGCCCAGGGCTATGTGGCCGTACCCCTCCCCCACTCCGGTCCCCAGCTGGAGCATTTGTCTGCAGGATCCAGGTCAGGTCTGAGGGGGATGGGAAGAAGCCCAGGAGAGCAAAGTCCCCAGGGCTCAGGTCTGCACTCGGTCTTCCCATGTGGAGGACAAAGCTCCTTAGAGAAAATGCTTGCTGTCCAAAAGCTGGCAGGAAATCCACATCGATAGCTCATTCCAGCAAGAAGGTGTACGGGAAAAAAAGCCTGTGAGAACTTAGGCCCAAATATTAGTCCCAGGGATGGTGGGTGATATTACCCTTCTTTCGCTGTGATTTTCACATTTCCTAGGTTGTAGGTGAAACCTTTATAACCAGAAAAATGAAGTTACCGTGTAAAGGAGAGAGGTCTAAGAAAAGGTGCCCTGAGAACAGCCAGCTCCCTATTCATGAGACTCTGGGGTCACCAAGTATCAGTGGCTTCCAGAGGGACCCTGGCCCCGGGCCCATTCCCCAGAACAGGCGCACCTGGGGCAGACAACTTAGCCTGTGTGTATCTCTTTCTCGGAATTTGGGTCAGAGAAAGTCCAGACCTGGGACTACTGGGATGTAGCACACCCAGAATTCCATTCAAACCTCTGCTGTCCTTTCTGTCATGTGGGTTAGGCCTCAGGGCCCTCGCCTTCCCACCTCCACCTGGAAAGCCACCCCACCCCAGGCTGCCCTCTGCCCCTCCCAGCCAGAGGTGGTCCTAGGGCTATTTGCTTCACCTCCATCTGGGTGCCCAGGTGGGTGTGTAGCACTGTTGACTGCCTTCCTTACTGACTCCGGCCCCGAAGTGCCTTTCCAGGGGATCTTCCTACAATGTAGTCAAGTTCGACCTCGTGGAAATGGTCTTTGGAATCACAGCTGAGCCTTGATCCTGGGTGAGGATTCGATCTCCATCTCCCCCATATACCTAGTACAGAGCACCCATTCATTCGATCAGCTGTTATTCAGCCAAGTGCCAGGGCCCAGGCTAGGTGCCAGGGGCACAGATCTGCTGACTTGAGGGTGTGATGTGTCTGTGTTTTTGAGCACGTGTTTTGTGCACATCACCTGCACGCACACACAGCGTGAGCATCTCTGTCATATGTGAACTCAGGTCTTTGAGGCTGTGACAGTGTGTAATCCTGCCGGGACTCCGGGCACACCTGGTTAATTCATTCTGCAAGTGTTTAACAGACACCCACTAAGGAAGTACCAGGCTCTGACCCCAAAGAAAAATGACCCAAGGTCTCTGTCCTCGGGAAGTGCCATCTTGGGGGCTGTTGCCATGCGGACTGGTGGGGGCAGAAGCCAGCAGGGCTGGGGGTGGTCAGAAACGTGGTCCTGGAGACACAGGGAAGAGTGGGGAAGAGTGTTCCTGCCCAGCTGTGAGTATGATCTCCAGTATCCCCTTCAGCCCAGTGACCTGGGGCCTGGGACAGGCCTCCCCAGCTATTTTCATGCCCTAAAGCAGCCCTGAAGGCCGACGGAACTGGAGCTTCAGGTGGTGACCTGTGGGCCCCGACTGCTGGGGGCTGGGAGAGAATACAGGGAATGAAAATGAAGCATGTGGGCTGGAGAAAATGCCTGGTCTGCAGACCTTTCTGAGAGGCGAACTTGGGGACCAGGCACCAGAACACAGCACCTGGAAAGTAGAACCCCATGATCCAGACCAGAGAAGCGGGATCACGGAACTCAGAGGAGGAAGATGGAGCAGCAGACCTAGAATGTGGGCCTTCCAGAACCTGGAACACTCAACTCAGCCAGAAGCTGGAAGATCCAGTCTGTGCCCCCGATGGTCAGTGGGGGAAACTGAGGTCTGGCAAGAAAGGGGAGGTCTTGAGCATTGGTGAGCTGCAGTGGCACGCACGTGGTCTCTGCTGAGCCAGGACCTCTCCACAGCTCGCTGCTGCCTGACCTGGTGCGAGTCCTGTCCCCTCTGCAAACCTCAGTTTCCCCCTCTGTGAAATGGTCACGTGATGGTGAGACAAGATGGAGCACTTCACCTGGTGCTCAGGCTCTCCTGGCAAGCTTAGTGGCATTGCTAAGGCCTGGACCCTGGCCACTTGACTCCTGAATGACTCTGTCCCCTTGTGGTGATGGTCTGGTCACTGCTGTTCCTTTCCCTTCTTTCTCACACTCAGTGGGACATTTGGGCACTTGCGGCCCTTTTCCGGAATGCTCTCGGGATCTAGGAGAGGGAAAAGACTAGTCAGAGGAACAAGAGCAGACTGGCGGCTCCATATGAAGGAGCAGACCCAGGTGCCTACAGCCCTGCATGGTGCCCTGTGCCATTTGGTGAGGGCTTCTTGAGTGTCCCCAGGTGGAGACGGTCAGGTCCTGAGCCAAGGGTGCCACGGCCCCTCGAAGGCAGGGCTGGGCAGAGGTGGATTGGGAAGGGAAAAGAGAAAGGGCTCATTGTTCCAGCTCCACGGAAGCTCCCCAGGCGCACCTGCTCCAGGCCACCTCTCCTGAAGGAGGTGGAAGAACTTGCTCGGGCTCCCAGAGAGCCAGAGCTGTAGGATCTGGGCCAGGAGCAGCCTGGTCACTTCCCCAGATCCCCATGAGGCGGCGTTACCAGCCCCCGCTTTTCTGCCTCCAAGAGAGTAGGATTCCAGAGTTGGGGGTGGGGGGCAGAGCCAGGGTCCCAGCCCATCCTTTGAGCCAGCAGCAGCCGGGCATGGTGCCAGGCACTGATGGGGTGAACCAGGGGTGAACTGAGCACCCAGGGGTGAACTGAGATCCCTTCCTGTTTCTCCTCCTTCCTTGCCGGTCTCCTCTGGACCATCAGCCGTCCTGCTCAGAGCGCTTTGAAGGCTGGAGCCCTTCCCCATGTCTCCGCTCTCCACCACTTCCCTCCCATTGTGGGGGACCTGTCGAGTTCCTGTACATGAGCCACCTCATCGGGGTGTGCCTTGCCCAGGCAGGACTAGACTTTTTACAACCCCCGACCAGTTGTGAGAGCCCAGCAGCACTGACTGCAGGTGCAGGTATGTGGATTTGGGGGCGGAGGGGGGGCTGTCGTCAGCACCTCCTTTGCATCAGGGTCTGTCCTGGGGCCCCAGGAGAGTTGGTCAGCACTGTACAGTTTAGGATGAGGAGCCCTGATGTGCAGGCCAGGGGTGAGGGAGCTCAGTCCTTCCTCAGTCTGGGGGAATTGCAGTTCAGCTGAGCCTACCCGGGCAGGGAGTGAAAGATTACACAGAAACTTAGAGCCTCCTAGAGGATTTGGACTTTATCCTGGGAGCAGGTGTTCCAAGCTGAGAGGGACAACATCAGATGTGGCTTTTGCTTGGCTCCTGGGGCTGAAGCCAGGAGCCCCTTCCCTGGCAAGGCTGCTGCTGTTGTCCAGGTGAGCGGGGATGGTGGCGCAGGCAGTGTGGGACAGTGGCACAGGGGGCTGGGTGGGACGACAAGTACCTGGGCATCAAAGAGGTGTGCCTGGCGATGGGGACCTTGAGGTCAGCGAGAAGCCAGATTCAGGATGACTGCCGGGCTCCTGGCCTGGGAGACTGGGTGGATGGTCACATCTCAGGTTATCAGCTCAGGTTTTGGGAAACAGTATTTGAGCGAGTTCTTTGTGCCTGGTTTTGCGGCGGAGGGTCCCAGGCAGGATGGGAGCCGACTCTGAGCCCAGGCCTCTGCCCTCCAGCTTGGCCCAGACCCCGCCGGGTCTGCTCCTCTCTCTCCCTTCACCCTACAGGCACTTTAGCCTCTTGAGTGCACGGCTGCACTTCACAACTGTGCCCTGTACACATGGGCAAGCGCCACTCCACTCCTGCTGCCTGGGTACACAGGGACTGTCCTCTGCCCCAGCACGCTGACCCTGTGCATTGATGTGTCTCATCCACTCGCTGTGCAAGGGCATCTCCCCCAGGCCGCAAGGAGCAGCTCCTGGAACAAAGCCTCTCCGCACTACAGCTTGAATCTGTCACCCTCCTGGCCCTGTGCTGGAGCAGGCTCCAAGAGGACAGAAGAGGGCTGGGGCCCACCCTCCCCTCCCCTCCCCCACCTCAGGCCTGTGGGCTAGAGATGGAGCTGAAGCTCCGTGCTGAAGTGGCCCTTTGTACATTGTCCCCCTGGAGGATGGGGGAGCCTGGTGGGAGGGGCTGGCACTGCCAGACACCCTGTGCTGATCTCAGCGGCAGTGCGGATCCAGATGGGGAGTGCGGGGAGTGGGGGGTGCGGGTTCTCTGGGGCTGGGATCAAGGGAGAACACCCTGCCATGTATGGGCTCGCACTGGCCGGGCCTGCCGCCCCACACTAGATGGTACTTGTCATCACTTCTCAGGCAAGGTGTGTCCTCAGACACCAGTTGTTTAGGGAGTGTCTGCTCGGGGCCAGGCTTTGTTCTAGCGGGTGGGGCTCCACTGTGACCGGTGACCGCTGACTGAGGCTGGCAGGCTTAAGAAGACCCTGTTCTGTTGACATTCTGAGCGCCAGGGTGTGGGTGGAGGAGACAGACCACGAACAGGTAAACAAGGAGACTGCTAGCTTCCGCTGTGAGTGCTGGGGAGCAGAAGACCTGGGCAGGGGACAGCCGCTGTAGCTGGAGGGCCAGGAGGGCCCCTCTGAGCAGGTAGCCACATTCCAGGCCAAGGAGCAGCCAGTGGGAGGACACTGAGACGGAAAGGTGGAGACTGTGACTGGAGCCGAGTGGACGAGGGCGGCGAGGGCAGCAAAGATTTGAGGACCAGATTGGCTGGGTCTGTGGGCCCAGAGAGGAGGTTGGATTTCATTCTGAGGGAGACTAGTGTGCGGTGAGGTCGAGGGGAGGGTCTTGTGGGAGGAGGTTGGGTGGGGTGGGGGGAGGGGGGACGTGCCCTGGTGGGAACTTTGCAGTGACAAATTTGTGGGGCCCAGTGCCAAATGAAAATGTAGGCCCTGAGGGGTGCCTGGGTGTCTCAGTGGTTTAAGCATACGACTCTTGATTTCTGCTCAGGTCAGGAGTCCAGGGTTATGGGATTGAGCCCTGCTTCTGGCTCCACATTGAGCCTGGAGCTTGCTTAAGATTCTCTCTCTCTCTCTCTCTCCCTTTGCCCCCCTCCACTCTTGTGTGCTCTCTCTCTCTCTCTCTCTCTCTCTCTCTTTCTCCCAAATAAAATAAACTAGAGGCACCTGGGTAGCTCACTTGGTTGACCACTTCAGCTCAGGTCATGATATCGAAGTTCATGAGTTTGAGCTCTGCGTCAGGCTCTGTGCTGACAGCTCAGAGCCTGGAGCCTGCTTCAAATTCCGTGTTTCCCTCTCTCTCTGCCCCTCCCCTGCTCACACTCGGTCTCTCTCTCTCTCAAAAATAAACATAAAAAAATAAAATCATGAAAAGAAAAAAAATGAATGAAATCACAACTATATTCAGTTAATCTGAGAAATGCAAAGTTGGTTTAACATGAGCAAATAATGTAATTCCACACATTAACAAATACTTTCTTTTATTTTTTTATTTTTACTTTTTTAATTTATTTTTTTATTTTTCAGAATTTACATCCCAATTAGTCAGCATAGAGTGAAACAATGATTTCAGGAGTAGATTCCTTAGTGCCCTTGCCCATTTAGCCCATCCCCCCTCCCACTACCCCTCCAGCAACCCTCAGTTTGTTCTCCATATTTGTGAGTCTCTTCTGTTTTGTCCCCCTCCCTGTTTTTATATTATGTTTGTTTCCTTTCCCTTATGTTTATCTGTTTTGTCTCTTACAGTCCTCATACGAGTGAAGTCATATGATTTTTGTCATTCTATGACTGACTAATTTCACTTAGCATAATACCCTCCAGTTCCATCCATGTAGTTGCAAATGGCAAGATTTCATTCTTTTTGATTGCCGAGTAATATTCCATTGTATCTAGATACCACATCTTCTTTATCCATTCATCGATCGATGGACATTTGGGCTCCTTAGCATACTTTGGCTATTGTTGATAGTGCTGCTATAGACATGGGGTGCATGTGTCCCGTCGAAACAGCACACCTGTATCTCGTGGATAAATGCTTAGTAGTGCAATTGCTGGGTCGTAGGGTAGTTCTATTTTTAGTTTTTTGAGGAAACTCCATACTGTTTTCCAGAGTGGCTGCACAAGCTTGCATTGCCTCCAACAGTGCAAAAGAGATCCTCCTCCACATCCTCGCCAACATCTGTTGTTGCCTGAGTTGTTCATGTGAGCCATTCTGACAGGCATAAGGGGGTAGCTCAGTGTGGTTTTGATCTTTATTTCCCTGATGATGAGTGATGTGGAGCATTTTTTCATGTGTCAGTTGGCCATCTGGATGTCTTCTTTGGAGAAGTGTCTATTCATGTCTTTTGCCCATTTCTTCACTGGATTATTTGTTGTTTGGGTGGTTGAGTTTGACAAGTTCTTTGTAGATTTTGGATACTAACCCTTTATCTGATATGTCATTTACAAATACCTTCTCCCATTGTGTCAGTTGCCTTTTCGTTTTGCTGATTGTTTCCTTCGCTGTGCAGAAGACTTTTTGTCTGATGAGGTCCCATTAGTTCATTTTTGCTTTTGTTTCCCTTGCCTCCAGAGACGTATTGAATAAGAATTTGCTGCGGCCAAGATCAAAGAGGTTTTTGCCTGCTTTCTCCTTGAGGATTTTGATGGCTTCCTGTCTTGCATTGAAGTCTTCCATCCATTTTGAGTTTATTTTTGTGTAAGAAAGGTGTAAGAAAGTGGTCCAGGTTCATTCTTCTGCATGTCGCTGTCCAGTTTCCCAGCACCACTTGCTCAAGAGACTGTCTTTATGCCACTAGATATTCTTCCCTGCTCTGTGAAAGATTAGTTGGCCATATGTTTGTGGGTCCATGTCTGGGTTCTCTATTCTGTTCCATTGTTCTGTCTGTTCAAGTGCCGGTACCATATTGTCTTGATGATTACAGCTTTGTAGTATAGGTGGAAGTCTGGGATTGTGATGCTTCCTGCTTTAGTTTTCTTTTTCAAGATTTCTTTGGCTCTTCGAGGCCTTTTCTGGTTCCATACACATTTTAGGATTATATGTTCTAGCTCTGTGAAGAATGCTGGTGTTACTTTGATAGGGATTGCATTGAATATGTAGATGGCTTTGGGTGGTATCGACATTTTAACAATATTTGTTCTTCATATCCAGGAGCATGGAATCTTTTTTTTTCCATTTTTTTGTGTCTTCTTCAATTTCTTTCATAAGCTTTCTATGGTTTTCAGTATATACATTTTTCACCTATTTGGTTAGATGTATTCCTAGGTATTTTGTGGCTTTGTGTGCAACTGTAAGTGGGACCGATTCCTTGATTTCTCTTTCTGTTGCTTCATTGTTGGTGTATAGGAATGCAACCGATTTCTGCGCATTGATTTCATATCCTGCAACTTTGCTGAATTCAGGAATCCATTCTAGCAGTTTTTTGGTGGCATCTTAGGGGTTTTCCATATAGAGTATCGTATCATCTGCGAAGAGGGAAAGTTTGACCTCCTCCCGGCTGTTTTGGATGCCTTTTATTTCTTTGTGTTGTCTGATTGCAGAGGCTAAGACTCCCAATACTATGTTGAGTAACAGTGGCGAGAGCGGACATCCCTCTCTTGTTCTGACCTTAGAGGGGAAACTCCCATTTTTCCCCACTGAGGATGATATTAGCATTGGGTTGTTAATATATGGCTTTTATGATCTCGAGGTATGCTCCTTCTATCCCTCCTTTCTTGAGGGTTTTTATCAAGAAAGGATGCTGTATTTTTTCAAATGCTTTCTCTGCATCTATTGAGAGGGTCATATGGTTCTTGCCCTTTCTTTTGTTGATGTGATGAATCACATTAATTGTTTTGCAGATATGGAACCAGCCCCGCATCCCAGGTATAAATCCCGCTTGGTCGTGGTGAGTAATACTTTTCATGTATTGTTGGATCTGGTTGGCTAATATCTTGTTGAGAATTTTTGCATCCATGTTCCTCAGGGAACGTTGTCTATAGTTCTCCTTTGTAGTGGGGTCTCTGACTGGTTTTGGAATCAAGGTAGTGCTGGCTTCATAGAAAGAGTTTGCAAGTTTTCCTTCCATTTCTATGTTTTGGAACAGTTTCAAGAGAATAGGTGCTAACTCTTCCTTAAATGTTTGGTAGAATACCCCCCTGGGGTCTGAATTTTACCATAAGGAAACCTAAGAAAAATCCACGTTGAAAGACATTCCACATTACTGGAATTTACTCGTCAAAAGATTAAAAGTCATGAAAGTCAAGGAAAGACAAAGGAACTGTTCTAGAGTGAAAGAGACTAAAACATACAACTGAATTCAATACATGGCTCTGAACAGGACCTTCCTTGGTATAACGTATACTACAGATAAGTGACCAAACTTAAAGAGAATTATGAGGAATAAATGATAGAATTATACTTAACCCTTGAACAAAACAGTTTTAATGGGTGCACTGACTACACACAGATTTTTTTTTCAGTACTGGAAATGTATTTTCTTTTATAATTTTCTTCATGGTATTTTTTTCTGTAGCTTTATTTTAAGAATAGAGTATGATACATATACAAAAGATTATTGGTAGTAGTAGTAGTGGTTAAGTCTTTGGGGGTCAAAATTTGTTCATGGCTTTTTGACTGTGGAGGGTGGGGTCAGAGCCCTTAACCCCATTTTTCAAGCGTCCAGTGTATTACAGTTAATGTTCTGATTGTGAAGGTTGTATGGTAGTTATGTGGAATGTACTGACTTGTAGGATTTAAATGCTACAGGAATCAGGCATCCCATTAGCAATTTACTTGCAAATGGCTTTGGGGCGGGGGGGGGGGGGAGTTTTTTTTTTCTCTAATTTTTACTTTCTCTAACTTTGTTTCTAAAAAGCAAATCAAAAATAAATAAATAAATAACTAGAAAAGGTGAAAAGCCTTTGCAAATCTTATTTCTCCATGTGGAAAGAGCTACGAATCAGTGTTTACAATTAAAATCATAGGTTTTATGGCACTATAAAAAAAAATGTAATATGACAAACATTGTCAATAGCCATAGCAGGAATACATCAAAATAATGTCTAAATCTTTAGGCCCACATATAGTCATAAAAATTGGAAAATACAAAAAGCCATCCATGAACACTACTGAAGTATTAATGACAACTTGGTTGTTTGGGTGCTGTTCAAACCGCTGGTAGTGGAGCAGTCTGATGTATGTAAAACCCTCTAGTGCTGGTTTCCATGTACAAAATGTGCTTAAAAGTTAATGAGATGCCAAGAAACATAGTTTAAAATATTATAAAGATTTTCATTACACACGTATGAAACAAAAACATTTTCCTTTAATCAAGACTTTGCTGTATATTGTGTTCAATTGGGAAACAATTAAAATGTTTTGAAAGCATCCAGTAAATTTTTTCTATTTATTTTTCAAATCATATAATTTTTGTTCAAAATCTGTACATATTCTCGTGATGCTTTCCATACAGGATCTTGATTTATAATTGAATCATCAGTAGATACTAAAGGATTTCTACAGGATCCTCATTCAAATTCGGTAGCAGCTGAAAAGGAAAAGAAAGAATTATTTTCTTTCTCCAAAATAATTTTCAACTACAAGTGATTAAAAAAAAAAGAAGAAGAAAAGAAAAAAAAAGAAAAAGAAAAAAAGAAAGTTGGGGCCTTTATGATGTTAAGAAAAATGAAAAATACCTACGTACAACTGCAATATGAAACCCAAGATTAGTATTAAATATATTTTGCTCAGGGTTGCACACTGAATGCTATTGTGGATACATATCAGAGTTTCTGGTTTTTTCATTACAAGGTGAAATTACAAGATGAGGACACAGTCCACCCTGAACAATCATAAACTATAAACTGAAAAATCAAACAGGCATTTCCAAACAGAGCCAAGTAAACAGATGTAAGTGACAGGTATAAAACACAGCACTACTGGAACATACGGAAGGGACATCCCAGTTTTGTGTCAATATTGTCTGCTCTTTGGTGAAGGTGATATGTCAGCTGATACCTGAAGGACAAGGAAAAAGTATGCTAGGTAGAGGGAAGAAGCACATACAAAGAGCTAGAAGTGAGGAAGAACACTTGTGCAATTATGAGTAATTTAGTTTGACAAGGTGCTAGAGCAAAGCAGCAGAGTAGGGCAAATAGTGAGAGACAAGGCTGAATCATCTGGCAAGAAGCAAACTGATTTGGGTGTTTTCATTCCATGCTAAGGAACTTGAAGTTTTACCCAAGGGCAAAAGCAATGACAAAGTCAATGAGTGAAGATTGAAACCCGTTACCTGTCAAGTGACAGCTATATGACCTCTAATTACTTAACCAAGCATTACTAAGACGACTTTGGATTTTTGGGTCTTCTGTCACTAGCAGAAACAACAATTTGATAAAGCACACCTTTTCTGAGACTTGTGCAGGTTGACAGTTCCACAGGGATGGCACCAGTGAAGGAAGATTGTTGCCAGAAATAATAACAGATATATAGACTTAGGGAGATTGAAAAAACTTCTTTAACGTTTATTTTTGAGAGAGAGACAAACCACAAGCGGGCAGGGGCACAGAGAGAGGGAGACACAGAATCTGAAGCAGGCTCCAGGCTCCGAGCTTTCAGCACAGAGCCCTCTGTGGGGCCTGAACCCACCTGAGCTGAAATCAGTCGCCCAACCGACTGAGCCACCTGGGTGCCCCTAGACTTGTGGGAGATTTTAAAAGAGCTATGACACATGAGGACTAAATGAGGAAGAAGTGTGTTCTTCATTATGCTCATGCTTTTACATTTTTTATTAGATATGTACAAAAAATGTGAATGTAGTATCTATTATCCAAACAATGGAAAGGGATGCCATTTACTATTTATAGTTTAGTTCAGAAATCAATGATATCTAACTTCATACATTTTGGCAACATACCTTCTTCTAGTGCTCTGGTTATTCTTTTTCCAACTCCCGCTGCATCTGAAATAAGCCAAATATTATTTAGAATGTGTAAGGTAAACAAGACATGGTAGGAATTATATATAGCTTACGACATGTGGTCTTGAAATAATACTTGTAGAGATTAAACCAAAGTTAGGGATTGCTTAAATAGAAAAACTATCACATGAATAAAATAAATTCCTACCTATTTTATTTTAGTTTTAGATAACGGAGAACAGATACACACACACACACACACACACACACACACACATGTATATGTATACACGTGTATATGTATGTATAATACATATATATTATATATATGTATACATATACACGTGTGTGTGTATACATATATATAATATGCGTATATTATATATATAATACATTATGTGTATTATACTAATATATATAATATGTGCATATTATATGTATATATATATATATACATATATATATATATATATATATAATACTATTTAAGTGAATCTGATAAAAAGCACAATTAATATTGATCTATTGAATGTGTATAATCTCTGAAACGTGATGTTTGGTCTTACTGGTACAAAAAAGTTTAAACAAGAATCATATTGTATACTGAATTATTACTTGGAAATGATTAGAAAAACTGCCATTTATGAAAGTTTAATCAGTTTTTTACCTTAATGAATACTTCCTTAAAATGGGCTTTCCATTTTTTCACTTTTAGAAAAACAAAATTTGAAGGAATGCTTTTTGCTATTAATTTTTCAGGACTGACTCTTAAATACATATAAAATGAAGAAAGTGGGACTGTCTTACTGTCATGTGGAAATTCTACTGGCAAAAAATTGAGTAAAAATATTTTGCTATCTGTATTATGACTAAAACACTTATTTATTTTCATATGCACACAAAGATTTCAGAAAATCTCTTTGAAGAAAGGAAAAATAGAGGGTTACAACAGTTTTCAAAGTTAGCTTCTGATGTATAACTTTCTCCATTAGAGATAAGGAAAACAATATACAATTTTCAATTGTAACTTTGTTTCCTTTCTCCAAATTAGGACCAAGTTTTGAAACACTTGACTTATTAAAGTTATGGTTATCCACTTATTTATGAAATGTGTACGAATATTTAAAACTATAGGTGACCCTTGAATAACACAGGGGAGGGGTACAGTCAAAAACCTGTATATAATTTTTCATCCCCCAAAACTTAATTACTAATAGCCTACTGTTGACTGGAAGCATTACCGGTAACATAAACAGCCGGTTCATACATGTTTCGTACAGTAGAATAAGCTAGGGCAAAAAATGACATTGAGAAAAATGGAAGGAAGAGGAAATACACTTACAGTACTGTACAGTATCCAAAAATAATCCATGTGTAAGTAAAGTAGACCCGCACAGTGCAAAACCATGTTGGTCAAGGGTCAACTGTATAATACAACTGTTCCTGTCTAGAATGTTCTTATTTAGATCTTTCCTAGACAAGGTAGCCTCTCCCTGAATGCCCCAAACAGGCTCCAAAATAGTGTACAGGACATAATCAACACTGTGGTGATAAGGATTCCAATGTCTTTACAAATTTAGGTGTGAGGACAAATGTTTTGGCTGACATGTTTCCCAATATTTTCAAAGACTGTTTTCCCTAATACCTTTTTTATAATTGAAGTATAGTTGACATACAATGTTACACTAGTTTTTCAGTATACAAATTCAGATTGGACAATTGTATACACTATGCTAAGCTTGCTACCGTACGTGTAGTTACCCTCTGTCACCATACAACATTAATACAATTTTATTGAGGATATTCCATATGCTGTATTCTTCATTCCTGTGACTTATTTACTTTATAACTGGAATTTGTACCTCTTACTCCCCTTCACCTATTTTGCCCATACCTCTCTATCCACCTCCCCTCTAGCAACCACAAATTTGTCCTCTGTAGTTATGATTCTGTTTGTTCACTTGTTTTGTTTTTTTTTTTGTACTCCACATGTAAGTGAAATAAGATAGTATTTATTTGTCTCTCTCCGAATTATTTCACCTAGCATAATACCCTCTAGGTCTATCAATGTTGTCACAAATGGCAAGATCTCATTCTTTTTGATAGCTGAGCTATATTTCATTGTATACATATTACACATTGTCTTTATCCATTCATCTGTCCATGGACACTTAGGTTGCTTCCCTATTTTGGTTATCGCAAACAATGTTTCCATAAACATAGGGATGCATACAACTTTTCAAATTAGTGTTTTCATTTTCTTTGGGTAAATATGCAGCAGTGGAATTAATGAATATCTATTTTTAAGTTTTTGAGGAACCATAACACTTTTTTGACAATAGCATTATATTCAGGCCTTATAAAATGAATGGGACAACATGACTACACCAGACTTATAAAATTAATAACTCAATACCAGATGATGGGAGAAGGCTTTATTCAAACAATTTTATATTACCATTAATAAATAAGATATAAAATATAAACCTCGTTTTCTATATGACATGACTTAAGGAGCTACCAAGGTAATGTTGCATCTTTTCCCCAAAAGCTCTTTTCCTAAATATTTACTTCTGTGACCTTTATATTTTTATCTAAGTAAAAACTGTGTTTCGATGGTGAAAATAGCTTTCAAGTCCATGAATAAGAACACATGTGTACTTTTATGTATACCTTTCCATTGATCAGAAATATAAGAGGGTGAGAAAATTATACACAGAAAAACTATATATCAGCAAATTTTAATTCAAAGAACATTTTTAAAGGATTTTTAATTAGAAGAATTTTCTCATTAACTGTTAATATTCAAATATGGCCCATAGAAATCTAAGGTTCGGTTGGGGACACTGCAGGATTGAGGGACAAGGAAGTCACAGCCGTAGTCTCCATCTCTTCTTTAGTTAGACAGCTCTACTTCTCTCTGTTTTACACAATACAGTTTAATGCAAAAAACAAAAAACAAAAACAACGTTCTATTCTTTGAAAAAAATTATTTTGAAGGTATAAAAGTCACTAATTTAGTCAAAATCCCGAATTTTGCGTAATAGACAAAAAGGGCTCAGAGAGAGTGTACTTTGCCTGAGGTCATGAAACCAACTAGATGCAGACCAGGAATACACTTGTGGTCTTACCAAGCCTAGAGTTCTATGCCAGTTACTTCCTCATAGTCAGGAAAAATACGTGTATTTTAAGTATAACTCAGAGAAAATGAATACATAAAACTTTGTCATGTGGTTCAGTAATGCTTAGGTATGAGGTACACAATAGTAGCTCTCTAACTAAATTACAAATTTTAAAGTCATGAATGAAAATAAAGGAACAGAAATTATGTTAACTTCTTTTAGTAGCAGTCAATTTTTAAGCACAACTTTTTCTTTAATTTTTTTTAATGTTTTTACTTTTGAGACAGAGAGAGACAGAGCATGAATGGGGGAGGGTCAGAGAGAGGGAGACACAGAATCTGAAACAGGCTCCAGGCTCTGAGCTGTCAGCACAGGGCCCGATGCGGGGCTCGAACTCACAGACCGCGAGATCATGACCTGAGCTGAAGTTGGCCGCTTAACCAACTGAGCCACCCAGGCGCCCCAAGCACAACTTTTTTAAACCACAGGACAGAGAACTTGAAAGAGAAAATCTTTAGGTGAAGCAAGCAAGCTGAAACTGAGGAAATTCTTCCTGAAAGCATTATTTATTCCTTCCAAAGAAAATTTGGTTTACCAAAATCAATCAACTAATGAGTGAACCGATGGTGTGGTTATTTATAGCAAAATTTAAAACCCAACACAGATTTCTCTTTCCCATCTAGCATGCTTCTGCCTAACCTCTCATCATTCGTTGGTATGTACAAAAGACACAATACACTTTATTTATAATTTAAATCCAGTCGGAAATTATAGGTGAATCTTCACTTCTCACATGTGGACTTATCTCTCTCTCTCTCCCGACGGGAAGGGAGACTTACCTAACGGGTGAATTTGGGAGAAGGAGCTAAGCAGTGCTTATGTGTTTCTGAATCTCCTATTTGAAAAGATGTGCCTGCCCACAGTAACATGAGTTTGGGTCTGCTCTCAGCTCTGTGGTAAGCACCCTGCCCCCAGGGTGGGTGTCAAGCATTTGTTTCCTCAATTTACAACTGTGTGGGGAAGTGCCCAATTTGGGAGGAAGCCCAATGTGGCTAACATAACCTAAATCATATCCTCCAATTTGTTAGTGTGTATTAGTAATAAAGCTACTAAGTTTCTCTCCATATCCCTGTCTCCTGTGTTCTGAATTTAGAAAGAAAAGAACAGGGTTACTTGCCACCTACCCAGTGTCACCTGTCACAGCTCCACCGAGAAAAATGACTAGACAACACTTACAGAAACATTCTCTTCTTCCTTGACTTCATAACTAACGTACATTGTTCAAAAGCAACACCCACTCGAAAGAGAGAAAAAGTTGATAGGAACCATTTTAGGAACAAACATGGAAAGTCAGACAAACTGAAGACACAGAGGAGTACATTCCAAATGAAAGAACATGAGAAAACCTAAGAAAACAACTAAGTGAAACAGAGATAAGTAATGTACCTCATAAAGAGTTCAAAGTAACGGTCATAAAGATGCTCAGTGAACTTGGGAGAAGAATGAATGGATCCAGTGATAACATCAACAAAGAGACAGAAAATATAAAAAAGAACCAATCAGAGCTGAAGAATACAATAACAGAAATAACAAATACACTAGAGGGGATCAACAGCAGATAAGAAGATGCAGAAGAACAGATCAACAATTTGCAAGACAGGGTAGTAGAAATCATCCAAGCCAAAAATCAAAAATTAAAAAAAAATTTTAAAAATGAGGCTAGGTTAAGGGACCTGTGTGACAACATCCAGTGTAATAATACTTGCTTTCAAGGGTTTCCAGAAAAAGAAAAGAGAAAGGGGCAAAGAACTCATTTGAAGAAAAAAAGGTTTCATTTAAAAATTCAAATATTTGCTTGATTTAGCTATTTATAAAATGCTCTACAATCACTCATCAAGATATTTGATAAAAATAGAAACAAAGGTGGTATAAGTCAAAAAAAAGGAAAAAGAAAAAAGAGTGCCATAAATAAGAAAGCAATTAAAGATGTATTCTCATGTAAGAAAATAGCAAAATTTTAACTTAAAAGAGAAATTAATCTTTTTAGTGGTACAAGTTGATTTAATTCATAAAAAGGACTTACCATGGATTCTTTTTTTTTAAAGTAGCCTCCATGCTTAGCGTAGAGCCCAATGCAGGACTTGAACTCATGACCCTGAGATCAAAACCTAAGCTGAGATCAAGAGTTAGACGCTGAACTGACTGAGCCACCCAGGCACCCCCATGGATTCTTTTAAATAGTAAACATTCATGTCGTTAAGTGTTTGGAGGACGATCATTCACTGACATACAGGGGTGCAAAAACTGGATTATAACAAAACTTTCAAATGTTTATGAACCACTGCCAACTGAAAATAAGTCCAAGCATCTAAGTGTACCTATGGTTAGCAGGCAATCACATTTACTTTCTAAAATCAAATTTAAATGAAAGCTTTTCAGGAAATTTTACATGGGTCAGTTTAGTTGTATTTACTGAATACAGTTAATACTAGGTGTCTCTTGTGGCGCATCTGTGTGGCTCAGTTGTTTTTAGTGTCCAAATCTTCATTTTGACTCAGGTCATGATCTCATGGTTTTGAGACAGAGCCCCACATTCAGCTCTGTGCTGAGCATGAAACCTGCTTGGGATTCTCTTTCTTCCTCTCCTTTTGCCCCTCCCCTGCATGCACTCACTCATTCTCTCGGTAAAATAAAATAAAAATAAGTATCTCTTAGAAATGAGAGATCAAGGGACTAATATTATATATATTATATATTATATTATAATATATATTATATACATTATATTAATATTATATAATATATATTATATATATTATATATAATATATATTATATATAATATAATATATATTAATATATTATATATATTATATATATATATATACATATATATATATATATATATATATATATAATTTACCTCAGTTCTTTCTTAGCACATATAATTATGACTTTTACTTCGTATGTATTAGTTACTTAAACAACTCAGAATTTCACCAAATTAAATGTAACAATTATATCAGATATCTGAAACCCAAAGTAAAACAGATAATATAACTAACCTTCCACAAGGAAGTCTCCCAGTAGTCATATGACGGCTGTGGGTTCAAGGTAGGAATCACTAAGTTTCCTCCTGGAGTAAAGTTTCCATTGAGCACTAAATTATTTTCAAAATGTCCACAATAAGGTGGTTCCAGGCCTGGGCTCATAGTAAGGGTCCTGAGTAAAGTTTGGTGCTGCTGTCTCTCCACAAGAAGTTTTGTATTGCTCTCTGACAGTCTCTCATTAGTCCTGTGAAGATTAAAAAACACAAATACATTTTCTTTTTCCCTAAATCGTTCCTAAATGACATACATTTTTTTAAGTTTCCATAATAGTAAATAGCATTTGCCATTGAACAGTGTTTTAGCACTGAACATGTGACAGAGCACACCTACTATCTAAAATTGTACTTTTAAAATTGTTCTAAAGAAATACTTTTCTTTCCAGGGGGATTCCTAACAATTCAAATTAGGGAAGGGAAAGAAGTGGCTATCAGTGATGTACATGGCTTAACAAATAATACTTGCTGTCTTCTGGGATGGCTGTACTGACAGGATGCTTCAGGATACCATTATATATACATACTTATATTTAGTAAACCTGTTCACAGATATAAAACTAAACCATCCCTCAAAGACATTTTCAAGCGTTTGCTTTCACCACTCTTGTACATTTCACTTATTATCTCAAAGAAACTGAGCATTTGACACTGACGAATCATTGAGACCAACAATCTCTAGGGGAGATAGTAGATGGCAGAGGTGTGATCAGAAAGAACTAAAACAGCTACAGAGGCAATTAGCTTATAACAGTTACCAAGGCACTGGAGGCAGAATCTGCCCTTTCTGTCTTCCGTCTTCCACATATCTCCCTCCCACCACGGTGCTCTTTTTAGCCATTTTGGGAATTATACTACCCTTCAGCCCTGTGTGAGTCTTTCTGTATTTCACCTGTATGCCTTTATGTAAAGTAGAAAAAGCATAAAGGATAGTTTTTCTCAAGGCCCACTCTAGTAATCTTACCAAAGATCACAATCAAGAGAATAAATGTACCAAGCTGCCAGGATGAGTAGTAGTAGTAGTACTTGACCTTTTAGGTTAAAGATGTAATCTTCCAAAAAGAAACTCATCGACATTTCTAGTTAGGGTAATTCTGACAATCAATTTTATACTAATATGCTTCTAAATGAGAAAGCTTCAAACAATGCACTTAAAGACTAGCAGATCCGATCAATGGAAAATATACAGGGCGGGGGGTGTGGGAGGGGGTGGGGGAAGAGGTCCTGTAAAACCGAAAAAAAGAGGAGGGATTGAAACTGTCCTGGACTAACATTTCAAAGGTAAGTTCACTTAGAAACATCATTTCTCAAAATGACACGATCTAGTTGGCTTTCACTTCCTACTCATCTCATGATCTTGGCTCCACAGAAATTATGCTTTAGAAGCAAATTAATAAGCTAAATTTCTTGTCTATGATTCTGTTTTGACTTACGTGTTCAGCTTATTTCTCAAGGACTTTCTAACTTTTAATTCTTCTAGGTAGAGTTGCCTGTAGGTTTCCAACTCTGTTTTAGTCGAATCTTCTTGAGAAGTCTTCATTGTAGAGACCTGAGATTCCAGATCTCTAATTCTAAGTTCCATTTGACTTCTCGTTGAAGCATGAGCATTTTCTCTTAACTGGTCCAAGTCTTCTTGAGCTGCTGCTTGTGCCTAAAACAAATTAACAGGATAGTTTTAAAATAGCTATAAACTGAATAATTAATTATACCTGTTTCCTTTAGTTCGGAGCCAATGATTCAGAGAGCAATTTTAAATGAAAAAAAGCTCAAATGTAAAATATTTATCATCAATGTCAACTGAATATGATTTATAAAATTAAAGTTGAATCATTCTTGTATTAGTATTCACACAATCTGATAATTCAAATAGTAGAATCAATGACAAAATTTTAAAAGTCAACAATAAACTTAAGAATAATCCAAGTACAGTGCAATTTTTAAATCATTTTTCTTTTCCTCTTCATAGTGAGACTAGTTGTTTAAATCATCATTTTTTCTTATCCTCTCGATTTAGTAGGAATAATGATGAAAACTGAAATCTTTAAAGGGGGGAACAAATGCCTCCAGAAATCTACAAATTACCATAAAGCAAGTAGAGGAAACCCCTACAATACATCTATCCAAAATGTAATTTGCAGTGAAATGAATTAAAGCACATTACAGATCAACTAACCTGTAAAAACAGGTTGACTTCGTGTAATTTTTCTTCTATGTCCAGTCGTGCTCTTTCTTCAATCTCCCGTTTATACTGTTCCATTTGACTGCGTTCTACCATATTCATTTCCATAAATTGTTTCAATTTTACTACTTCTTGCTGTAACTTCTTGTTATTGCTCTCTAGTTTTTCACGTTCTTCTTCGAAAGATTTCATTGATAATAACTCTTGTTGAAGAACTTGATTTTTTGCATCCAGGTGTAGACATTTTGAAGATGTAGTTTCCAGTTCTGTTGTAGGGACATCAGCCTGCATGAATAAAACACTATAGTTTGGAAGGGAGTGAAAAGAGTCTAACTCAAAACTACTATGAAAAAAATTTTTTTTTCAGATTTTAAGTAATCTCTATGCCCAGTGTGATGCTTGAACTCACAATCTCAAGATCAAGAATAACTGAGCCAGCCAGGCACTCAAATTTTTAAATAAACTCATTTGCAATAAAATGTTACCTGTCTTGGAATGTGGAACCTTAAACAACTCAGAAAATCAAGAGCCAAGTTAAAGCCATCAGGTGTTACTGAAATAGATCTTTGCTATCATTCTCTTTACTACACAACATTTGCACTCGATTCTATACTTTTATTTTTCTATGATTTTTTCATATCTTTCTTTCATAAAATAAGTCCCCTCTTAGGAAAAAGTCTCTTGGCCCTTCCCCCATCTTAACACTCCATAACTTTTAAAGAAGTTTTAGCAATATCATATTGACTTATGTATGCCCAAGTCAAAAAATACGTCCCAAGATAAGACTCTGGAAATAAGACTCTAATTCATGAATCTATAAGTAATGATTCTAACACCACGGTCTGTTTCTGAACTGCAAATGTTTTATGCTAATTTGAAGTGCATTCCCAGGAGAAATGATTCTCCAGGATGTGTTAAGAAATCACATCTCCCAGTATAAAACATTAATTGGATGATCCACATATTTTTTTGAAGCAAAAAAAAATTTAATTCAATACTGTTATCTTGTAATCCGTTGTTACTTTCCAGAAAATAAGAGATCATACTAAACAAAAACAACCACAACAAAACTTGCTGGAGTTTCAGTGATGCTGAGTTGGGAAGGACTTCCATCCATTCTATATGATTGGTAAGACAAGGTGAATGGATGTGGTGGTTTCATAAATTCGTTGATACTTCTGTGAAAATTCCTCCCCTTAAATATATGCTGGCTTCAGTAACTGGTTTCTAGTGAACAGAATATGCAGAACTGCTGTGATTTTTTTTTAATTTTTTTAACATTTATTTATTTTTGGGACAGAGAGAGACAGAGCATGAACGGGGGAGGGGCAGAGAGAGAGGGAGACACAGAATCGGAAGCAGGCTCCAGGCTCTGAGCCATCAGCCCAGAGCCCGACGCGGGGCTCGAACTCGTGGACCGCGAGATCGTGACCTGAGCTGATGTCGGAGGCTTAACCGACTGAGCCACCCAGGCGCCCCAACTGCTGTGATTTTTAAGGCCAGCTTAGAAAATGTGATACAGCTTCCATCTGACTTTCTTTCTCTAGGGAAGCTCACCCTTAGAACCCAGCCACCACGTTGTGAGGAATCCCAGGCTACCTAGTGAGTCTTCATGTAGATACTCCAGCTGAGACTAGCCAACGTTCTAGCCAAAGGCCAGCCTCAACAGCCAAACGTGTGCGTGAACAAGCCTTTAGATGATTCTAGTCTCCAGCTTCCAGTTATGCCAGCTGATGCCAAATGAAGAAGAAATGAGGTGCCCTACTCTGCTTTGCCTAAACTAAAATTGGTGAACAAGATAAATGCTGTTTTGAACTACTAGGTTTTGAGGTGGCTTATTATGCAGCAGTAAATTACTACCACAGATACTGATACTAAAAATGGTGTGCTGCTATTCAAAAAACCCTAAAAGTAAACTTCCTTTGAACCAAGAGTAGGTGGAAGTGGAAAGATGTAGAAAAGCGTAAGGATGAGACCCAAAAATGGCCTCCACAAGACTCTTAGTGGAACCCTGAAGGCCTGTGAAGAGGCTGACAGCAAGGGTCTCTAAGCAAGTGAAGAAAATGACACCGGAGGAAAGGGAAGTCATGCTACAAAATACCTGAAAGTAAAACGGATAGGAAAGAGAAACTAAAGAAAGACTATGCAACTGAAAGGAACCAGGACTTACAGGGTTCAAGTATCTATTTCTCCTTTACAGCCTCTCTACATGTTGAACTGTCAAATAATGCTAAAATAAAGAAATGGCTTTTGGGTTAAGAAAAAATCCAGGGTGCTACCAGGAAAACAGAAAGATTTAAGGTATGCCTCCAATTTCTTTAAGGATCTTAAGAGTATAAGATTTTTTTTTTTAAGTAGGTTCCACACCCGACATGGGTGTGGAATTAGCATAAACTCAGCACCCAGAGATCAAGTGTCACATGCTCTACCAACTGAGCCAGCCAGGAGCCCCAAGAGTAGACGAATTTTAAAGGCATTGTCCTATAAGAGCTTCACAGGAAACTGAAGCGAAAAGCTTATCTCAAAAGGACTTGGGAGGGTCGCTTTGCTAAAACACGGCATGAAATCCAGTAATATTTACAGAAAACTAAAAAAGGTAAGAGATTTATAGTAGCAAACATACTATTTGCTACCTTGGACTAAAAGGGGCCAAATAGTGCAAAATGAAAAGAGGCCTTTGGGTCTTAGAAGTCCCACAGGGAGGAAGCAGGATGAAAAAACAGCTGCAAATACAAGTCATTCCTTATGAAAAGGAAGGAACCAAGAGTTTAAAGAGTAAAGAAAGGGAAGAGACATGGAGAAAGTATTCCTGTGGTTAGGACTAAGTCCTAACTTAAGAACTGACAGCATGCATCAGGCTATATTTCAAAACTCTTATGGACTAGGGTGCTTCCCATCTTCTTTTTCTGAATGGGTGAGTCTTTAGCAGTTGACTAGAATGTTCCATTTGTGAGTGGTAAATAACTGTCTCTTTCGTTCTCAAGTCCTCATATTGAGAACCTTTGCAATCAAGGGGCTATACTTGAGATACCATAACCCAGGCAGCTTATCCCCACTGCACCTGATTAAGATGGTAAGATCTTGGACTCAATCCCTGAAGCTGATGCCATGATAACTGAGACTTGCAGGAGGTATTCGAGGGGGAGGGGAGTGAATGTATTTTTTAGGTGGGAAGAATACAAACATTTGTGGCCACCGGCTAAATTATACTACTTTTTAAAGGTGTCCATAGGTTTTAAATATTAATTCCATTAAAAAAAAGGCCATGGAACAACCTTAGTGACTTGCTCCTAATGAACAGAATATGTGACTATGATCCTGTGTGTATTCCAAGCCTAGATGACAAAAGGCGATACAGCTTCTGCCTTGCTCTATATCTCAGGCTGCTTACTTGGAATCTAGCTCCCCATCTAGTGAGGAATCCTAGGCCACAAAGAGGGTCTAGGTGTGTCAGTTTGTTTCTGCTGCCTCCTGAAGCCCCAGGCAATAGCCAGCATCAACCACCAGACCTTAGTGAACAAATCTTCAAATGGATCCAGCCCCAAACCTTTCAGTTGCCCCACCTGAAGCTGAGCAGGGCAGAGACTACCTGTCCTGGCCACACTTTTCCTAACAGATTTGTGAACAAAAGAAATCTAACCTTTGGGGAGTTCGTTAAGAAAAAAACAAAAATGATAAATTGAAAAGTGGATGAAAAAAAAGATATAAGACACATAAACTTGTATAGGAGAAATTGGTCTCCATTAAAGTAGGATGTAATAAATGTTAAGATTAATTTATTAACAACCAATGGTGCTCATGAGAAGCAGATAACTAGAAGCAAGATCTAAGAAGTTTTTCTCTCAGTTTTTCCCCAGTTAGGATCATATTAGCTGCTCATTTTCCATATATGGCCTTTATTATGTTGAGGTATGGTTCCTCTAAGCCTACTTTGTTGAGGTTTGTATCATGAATGGATGTTATAGTTTGTCAAATTCTTTTTCTGCATCTATTGCAATGATATGACTTTATGCTTTTTTGAAAATTAATATGAGGTATCACATTTATTGATTTGCAAATATTGAACCACCCCTGCAAACCAGGGATAAATCCCATTTGGTTATAGTGAGTGATTGAATGATTTTTTTAATGTTTATTTTTGAGAAGGAGCACAAACAGGGGAGGGACAGAGAGAGAGGGAAACACAGAATCTGAAATAGGCTCCAGGGTCCAAGCTGTCAACAGAGCCTGACACTGGGCTCAAACCGATGGACCATGAGATCATAACCTGAGCTGATGTTGGATGCTTACCTGACTAAGCCACCCAGCTGCTTCTGCCCCCGGTGAATGATTTTTTAATGTATTGTTGGATTCAGTTTGCTTATTTTGTTGAAGATTTTTGCATGTTCATCAGAGATGCTGGCCTGTAATTCTCTCTGTGGCGTCTTTATCTGGTTTTGGTATCAGGGTAAAGCTGGCATAGAATGAATTTGGAAGTTTCCCTTCCTTTTATGTTTTTCTGGAACAATTTGAAAAGGACAGGTTAAACTTTTTTTTTTTTTTTTGTATTAGCTCTTCTTTACATGTTAAAATTTATGTCTGAAGGCATCTGGTCCTAGACTTGTGTTTGTTGAGAGTTTTTTGATTCCTGATTCAGTTTCCTTGCTGGTTATTGATTTTTTTCAAATTTTCTATTTCTTCTTGTTTTACTTTGGTAAGTTATATATTTCCAGGAATTTATTCATTTCTTCTAAGTTGTCCAACTTGTTGGCATACATTTTTTCACAATATTCTCTCATAATTGTTTGTATTTCTGTGGTGTTGGTTCTTATTTCTACTCTCACATTTGTGGTTTTATTTTGGTCTTTTCTATTTTCTTGTTGATTACTCTGGCTAACACCTTATCAGTTTTAATTTTTACAAAGAACCAGCTCTAGGTTTCATTGATCTGTTCTAGTATTTTCTGTTTTCTGTTTGTCTATCATTCATTTCTGCTTTAATCTCTTTTTTTTTTAATTTTATTTTGAGAGACACCACACATGAGTGGGAGATGGGCAGAGAAAGAGACAGAGAGAGAGAGAGTGAAAGAGACAATCCCAGACAGGTTCCATGCTGCCAGCAGAGAGCCTAACACGGGGCTCGATCTCACAACTGTGAGATCATGACCTGAGCCAAAATCGAGAGTCAGACACTTAACCAGATAAGCCACCCAAGGGCCCCTGTTCTGATCATTACTTGCTTTCTTCTGCTGGCTTCAGGCTTCATTTGTTGTTCTTTTTCTAGCTCCTTTAGGTATAAGGTTAGGTTGGTTGAAATTTTTCTTGCTTCTTGAAGTAGGCTTATATTGCTATGTACTTCCCTCTTAGGACCACGTTTGCAGCATGTCAAAGGTTTCAGACCATTGGTTTTTTTTTTTTTTTTTTTTTTTTTCCATTTGTATACACGTAATTTTTTAAGTTTCTTCTTGTATCTCTTGCTTAACCCATTCCAGTGTAGTAGCACGTTATTTAACCTGCATGTATTGTTTTTAATAATTAAGGCCTGTTTTTTGTTTGTGATCCATTCTTGAGAATATTCCATGTACACTTGAAAACAACGTGTATTCTGTTTCAAGATGGAACGTTCTGAAAAAATCTCTTAAGTCCAATCTGGGCCACTCTGTCATTCAAAGCCATTGTTTCTTTTTCTTTTTTTTTTTTTTTATTAAATATATGAAATTTATTGTCAAATTGGTTTCCATACAACACCCAGTGCTCATCTCAACAGGTGCGTTCCTCAATACCCATCACCCGCCCTCCACTCCCTCCCACCCCCCATCAGCCCTCAATTTGTTCTCAGTTTTTAAGAGTGTCTTATCCTTTGGCTCTCTTCCACTCTAACCTCTTTTTTTTTTCCTTCCCCTCCCCCATGGATTCCTGTTAAGTTTCTCAGGATCCACATAAGAGTGAACACATATGATATCTGTCTTTCTCTGTATGGCTCAAAGCCATTGTTTCTTTGGTGATTTTCTGTTAAGATGTATTTTTTGGTGATTTTTTGTTAAGATCTGTTGATGTAAATGGGGTGTTAAAGTACCCTATTACTGTCTTATTATCAATTAGTTCCTTTATGTTGGTTATTGTTTTATGTACTTGAGTGCTCTCGTGGTGGGTGCATAAATATTTACATTTGTTAGATCTTCCTATTGGATTGTACCCTTTATTATGATATAGTAGCATTCTTTGGCTATTGCTACAGTCTTTGTTTTTGGTTGTTTATTTTGAGAGAGACAGAGTTGGGGAAGGACATAGAAAGGGGGAGAGAAAATTTCAAGCAGCCTCCATGCTGTCAGCCTGGAGCCCAACATGGGGCTCAAAGCCACCAGCCATAAGATCATTACCTGAGCCAAGACCTAGTCGGTCGCTCAAATGACTGAGGCACCCAGGTGCCCCACAGTCTTTGTTTTAAGGGCTCTTTTGTCTAACAAAAGTATCGGTATTTTTTTTTTCTTTTAACGTGATAAATTTTTTCTTCATCCCCTCGCTTTCATTTTTTTTTAATAGAATTTATTGTCAACTTGGCTAACATACACTGTGTATAGTGTGCTCTTGGTTTTGGGAGTAGATTCCCGTGGTTCATCACTTATAGACAACACCCAGGGCTCATCCCAACAAGTGCCCTCCTCAATGCCCACCACCCACTTTCCCTTCTTACCCACCGCCCCCATCAACCCTCTCTTTGTTCTCTGCATTCAAGAGTCTCCTATGGTTTGCCCCTCTCCTGCTCTGTTTGTAACTATTTTTCCCCTTCCCTTCCCCCACGGTCTTCTGTTAAGTTTCTCAAGTTCCACATAAGAGCAAAAACATATGATATCTGTCTTTCTGTGACTTATTTCATGTAGCATAATACCTTCTAGTTCCATCCATATTGCAAAAGATAGCACAATTTCACTCTTTCTCCTTGCCAGGTAGTATTTCAGTGTATATATAAACCACATCTCTTTATCCATTTATCAGTTGGGCATTTAGGCTCTTTCCAGAATTTGGCTATTGTTGAAAGCACTGCTATAGACATTGGAGTACATGTGCCCCTATGAATCAGCATTCCTGTATCCTTTGCATAAACTCCCAGTAGTGCTATAGAGGGGTCGTAGGGTAGTTCGATTTTCAATTGTTTTGAGGAACCTACGCACTGTTTTCCAGAGAGGCTGCACCAGTTTGCATTACCACCAACAGTGCAAGCATCCCCTCACTTTCAATCTGCAGGTGTCTTTATGTCTAAAACGAGGTTTTTATAGGCAGCATACAGATGGGTCTTGTTTTTTAATCCATCCTGTCACCCTAGGTCTTTTGGTTGGGAGTGTTTATTCCATTTATATCCAAAGTAATTATTGACAGGTATGTATTTATTGTCATTTTACTACTTGTTTTGTGGTTGTTTCTGGAGATTTTCTCAAATCCTTTATTGTTTTTCTCCCTTTGATATCTTTCTAATTTGCTTTAATGATATATTTGGATTTCTTTCTCTTTATTCTTTGCATGGTTATTAGTGTGGGTTTTGGTATATGATAAGCATTAATTTGTATATCACCTCTTCTGCGTGTAGCAGTCTATATTAAGTTGATGGTCACTTAAGTTAGAGCTCATTTTTTTTCTCCTCCCCATGTTTTGATAAGCTATTATATTGTATATCCTTTTGGGGGGCATTCCTTGATGATATTTTTTTTACAGAAATATACATTTTTACTGCTTTTACATTTCCTGCCTTTATACTGTCACTTTTGATCTCTCCTTTCCACTCAGAGTCCCCGATAATATTTCTTACAGGCTGATTTAGTGGTCACAAACTCCTTCCATTTTTGTTTGAGAAATTCTTTATCTCTCCTTCCATTATGAATGATAGCCTTACTGGATAGAGTATATTTGGCTGCAGATTTTTCTCATTCAGCACTTTGAATATATCATGCCATTTCCTTCTGCCTTGCAAAGTTTCTGTTGAAAAATCTCCTGCTAGCCTTGTGGGTTTTCCCTTGGAAGTGAATGACTTGTTTTGCTGCTTTTAAGATTTGTAGCAGTGGGGCGCCTGCGTGGCTCAGTCGGTGAAGCATGACTTGATCTTAGCTCAAGTCGTGACCTCGCAGTTTGTGGGTTTAAGCCCTCCAATGGGCTCTCCACTGACAGCACAGAGAGTGCTTGGGAATCTCTCTCTCTCTCTCTCTCTCTCTCTGCCCCTCCCCCGCTTGTGTCTGTTCTGTCACGGAAATAAAAAATAAAAATAAACCAAAAAACAAAACACTAAAAAAAAAAAGATGTTAGCAGTATATTTTGCAAATTCATTACAACATGTCTTGGGTATTGATTTTGATGGAAGTTCTCTGTGTCTCCTGGATCTGGATGTCTGTTTTCTTCTCCACATTAGGGAATTTTTCAGTTATTGTGTCTTCAAATCAATTATCTGTCCCCTTCTTTCTGTCTTCTTCTTCTGGGACTCCTATCATATGAATGTTTTTACATTTGACAGAGTCACCGAGTGCCTTAAGTCTATTCTTGCATTGGATAATTCGTCTTTGTCTTCTTCAGCTTCACTGCTTTCCATTACTTTGTCTTCTAGGTCATTAATTTGTTCCTCTGCTTCTTCCAGCTTGCTGTTCATTTTTACTGCCCTCTTCATCTCTGATTCTTGAACTCTTTTATGTCTGTGGTAAGGGTCTCTCGGATGTCTTCCATTCTTTCCTCAAGTCCAGTGAATATCCTTATGATCATGGTTTTAAATTCTCCATTAGGCGTGTTATTTACATCTGTCCCATTTACGTCTCTGGCCATGGCCTTATCCTGTCCTTTCATTTGGGATAAATGCCTCTGTCTTTTCATTTTGTCTAAGTATCTGCCAGCTTCTGTGTGTTAGAGAAGCCAGTTATGTCACATGCTCCCGAAAGTAATGGACTTAGGAAAAAGACGTCATGTAATGCCCAGGGTCTAGCACTTCAGGGAGTGTCACCAGTGTGTGCTGCATGTGTTCTGCTGTTGTGTTCTGGCTATGCTATCCTTCAGGCCAGTCGTCTGCAGAGGCTCTCCTTGCCTGGTCTGGTGAGTGTTTGGTCCCTGGCCTGAACATAGCGAGTTTTAACTAGGTGTGCTCTGGTCTGCTTATGAAATGAGACCTGTCACCACCTCTCCTGGAACTGAGGCCAAGGGAAACTCTCTGGTTGGGAGATGTGGTGTGGGCAGGCATTTGTCCTTGTCTTCTGGGGGAGGGGTAGCTGTGCTGGAACTCAAGCAAGAGTGATTGAGAAAGGTAGTTCCACCAGAGTGCAAGGGGGTGGCGTTTGGTGTAAGCAAGTTAGGTACCCAGTGTTAGCAATGCACTGCTTCTTACCGGTGGCTTTATGTTTGTGGTGAGGGGCAGGAGAAGGAGATGGTGCCAGCCAGCGGCTTTGTTCCTACAGACAGGTCTCTCTGAACTTTGCCTCTGAGGGACGTGCTCTGAGAAGAGCAACTAATCTCCCCACTGTGTGCCCCAGGCACTCTTCAGACCACTCTACCCATGCTATATGCTCCCATGTTGTTTGCCTGCCCTCTGTCCATGAGCAGTGCAGTACCTCAGGGCTCTAAACCAGCTAAACCGGATTCCCTTTAAAACTCCAGACTTTATGCACTACTGGTTGCAAGAACTCACGAAATTTTTCCAAGCCAGTGGCTATGGGGAAATGTTCTCTTTGTGCATTCCCTTGTGCGTTCCTCTCTCTCACCCTTACCCACAACCTCAACTCCCTCCCCTCTGCAGAAGCCAGGATCTGTTTCTCTTCTAGACGACATTTCTGCATCAAGGACCTTTTTTGATGTGGCCTCTTCTCTCCCTTTTGTTGTGGAGTTTGTTCTGTCAGTCTTCAGGTCAATTTCTGGGGTATTTAGGGTGAGCTGATTGTTATCTAGTTGTATTCGTGGGATGAGGCAAGCCTAGAGTCCTCCTACTCCTCTGCCTTCTTCCTATCTCTAGATCTTTTTCTAAGATTCCCTTCAATTCCAACAATTCTTACAAGTAGGAAGGAATGCCTCTTTAGAATGTTCCCTCAAGTTAAGGTAGAAGCACAGAGATATACGATTTGAAGCACAATAGTTGAAAAACTAGAGTCAATTTGATAACCAAAATTGGGCCTTTGATCTGATTTCAATTAAAGGAAATAGGCAGTTTTGAGTATTTTTTAAACCATTGAATGCTCAATCTTCATTCTCCTTTCCTCAGTGAGGAAATAAAGAGAATGTTATGGAATCATTTTTAATCTTTTCAGTAGCAAAACAAATGCACTGTCCTTTAGCACTACTTAAATTAACTGCATATTCTCCTTTACCTTACTCCAACCTTCTTTGTGTGGGGAGGTAAGATCACTTCATCTTTGTGTTGTCCCACAATTCTTCTCCATATCATACAAGTTGGCTTCAAAAGTTTGTTGTCATTCAAATTACCAATCTACTATTTGTCTCTGATAAATCAACTTAATACTACCTCACTTTGTACAGCTGTATTATTTGAATGATGTAATGTTTATTCCATTAATTATACACTGAGCTAAAACATATAGCTATGCATATCTTTCTATTTAAGTGAAAGAAGGGGAAACAGGCTACTGTGTTTTCCAAGAATGTAGGTTCTGTGCCAAGAACAGGATTAACACCAGTGTTACACACAAGAACCAGGTCAGAAGAGGATCTCATTGTGAATTGTAAGATGATGGGTTAGCAAGATTGCTTAACAGGAAAGAGGAATAGCCCAGAGTTAATCTTTTCCTTCCTAGATGGTGAAAACTATGGATGAGTCTATGCATTATAATGAGATAATAAAATATAATGAAGTAAACGGTAGTAGACTGAGTCAAGAGATCCTATGGCCAAGATTTGATGGAAATGAAAGTGGGCAGCACTGACTGAGACACTAAAAGTTTGCACAGGCGGGGAACCTGGGTGGCTCAGTCAGTTGAGCCTCGAACTCTCAGGTCATGATCCCAGGGTCATGGGATCAAGACCCCTGTCAGCCTCCACACTAAGTGTGAAGCCTGCTAAAAATTCTCTCTCCCATCTTCTCTCTCTGTCTCTCTCTGTCTCTCTCTCTCTTTCCCTACACACCCCTCGTCCTGCTTGTGCACGCTCTAAAAAATATATAAATATAAATAAATAAATAAATAAATAAATAAATAAAAGTCTGAACACACTAAAGAAAGAGCATTTTATGTTTTTGAGCCTGACTTCACATCGAGTCATGGGGTCAGCAAGGCATAGGCTGGCGAAAGGGTCCTTCAAGAAACAAAAATCTCTATAGGAGCAAAGTTAAGTTCTACTACATTGACTTTTTATTATTACATAAGTGACTGGTAATTTGCAAGATAACACGGAAAAAGTTTTCATAAAATTTGATATGGTACTGGCATAAGGACAGACATATAGATCAATGTATTAACATTGAGAATCTAAACATAAACTCTCACATTATAGTGAACTGATTTTCCACAAGGGTGCCAGACAATTAAATGGAATAAGACTAGTCTTTGTAACAAACGGTACTGGGACAAATGGATATCCACATGCAAAGCAATAAAATCAGACCTCTACCCCATAGCATACATACAAAATTAACTTAAAATCTAAGAGCTAGGGGCGCCTGGGTGGCGCAGTCGGTTAAGCGTCCGACTTCAGCCAGGTCACGATCTCGCGGTCCGTGAGTTCGAGCCCCGCGTCAGGCTCTGGGCTGATGGCTTGGAGCCTGGAGCCTGCTTCCGATTCTGTGTCTCCCTCTCTCTCTGCCCCTCCCCCGTTCATGCTCTGTCTCTCTCTGTCCCAAAAATAAATAAAAAAAAACGTTGAAAAAAAAAATCTAAGAGCTAAAATGATAAAACTCTTAGAAAAAAGCTTACGTGTATGTGTTTGTGACTGGATTTGACAATGATTTCTTAGACATGACACCAAAAGACAAAAGCAGATTAAGTTTATTTCATCAAAATTAAAAACTACTATGCTTCAAATATTACCATCAAGAAAGTGAAAAGGCAAGTGACTAAATAGGAGAAAATACCTGAAAATCCCATATCTGCTAAGGGATTTGCATGTAGGATATTTAAATAACTCTTCCAATAATGAAAAGACAATCCAATATAAAAACGGGCAAAAGAATGGATTAGTTCTTTAAAGACGATACAGAAATGGATAATAATCACGTTAAAAGGGAGATGTTCGGGGTGCCTGGGTGGCTCAGTCAGTTAAGCTTCTGACTTGGGCTCAGGTCACGATCTCACAGTTCATGGGTTCGAGCCCCGCATCGGGCTCTGTGCTGACAGCTGGGAGCCTGGAGCCTGTTTCAGATTCTGTGTCTCCCTCTCTCTGACCCTCCCCTGTTCACGCTCTGTCTCCCCTGTCTCAAAAATGAGTAAAACGTTAAAAAAATTTAAAAAAAAGAAGATGTGATCTATATCTATCTATCTATATCTATATCTATATATCTATATCTATATCTATATATATATCTATATCTATCTATCTATCTATATATATATTCATTCCATGGAGTGTTACTCGGCAATCAAAAAGAAGGAAATCTTGCCATTTGCAACTACGTGGATGGAACTGGAGCATATTATGCTAAGTGAAATTAGTCGGAGAAAGACAAAACTCATATGACTTCCCTAGTATGAGGACTTTAAGAGACAAAACAGATGAACAAAAGGGAAGGGAAACAAAAATAATATAAAAACAGGGAGGAGGATAAACACAGGAGACTCATAAATATGGAGAAAAAACTGAGGGTTGCTGGAGGGGTTGTGGGATGGGGGATGTGCTAAATGGGCAAGGGGCATTAAGGAATCCACTCCTGAAATCACTGCTTCACTAAATGCTTACTAATTGGGATGCAAATTAAAAAAAAATAAAACTAAAGATACAACAAAAGAGTAACGCCCCCCCAGACACACACACAAAAAAAATTTTTCAACCCATGAAGCCTCTGGTTGGGGATTCAGGAGATAAGGACCTTCTAGAGAAGTCAGAGCTATGGACTGAGTTGGCTGAAAGCTATCTAAGTTTTTGTTTCACAGGGAAGACCTTAAAGTGGCAGACAATTTCATGCCATAACCTTAATTCCTTTCTAAAGGGATACACAGAAAATCCCTCGTTATTCTTTAATAAGCTTCACCAGTTTCGGATATTCTTACAAATTTTAGGTTTTGAGACTTTAAAGATTTCTTTAGGACACAGTAGCAGGACAATGCCTAGCACTCTCATTCATAGAAGACTGATCAACAGAGAGTCATGTTACTCGCATGAAAAGTTCCCTATTACTATGTGACTCATTTATAAGACGTCTAGAAAAGAAAATAATTTTCAATGCCTCTTCAGCAACAAAAAGGACCAGTCAAGAGAATGTTCTAATTCCCCTGACGGGTATAGCTGTCTAATGAAACTTGCATGTATATTACATAGCTTTTGCGACTGACAGAAACGAGTTGGTCAGTGTATCTACCTCATTGCTCCCACTTAGGATTTACAATGAGAATCCTACAAAGGAGGGTGAGAGTGCGAGGACATTAACTGTTCTGCTTGGAAAACAGTTGGGGTTTCACTACATATCAATAAATGAGAATCCTGAATGGCACATTAGTCTTTTCTGAGATTGAATTGTGAAATCTGTGAAAGGCTGATTAACTCAAGTGAGTGGAAAAAGATAATGAGTTTCTGAACTTGCAATGGTAGGAGCACTATGTTACTAGGTAAGGCCCTGACAGAGCAGCCATTTCTCCTTTTTCACTGGCATTTCTTTTCCTTTACAAAATCCAACAAAGAGAAAAGTCCATTCCTTTGAGAAGGACGTTTGCATAACGACCTGCTAGTCATTGTTGATGAAGAGAATAAGTTGCAAACTTGTAATTACAAATTACAACAAATCATCATTAAAATAACCCGTTCTCAAACTCTCACTGAAGGGTTGAGACTACAAGAGAAAGTCAGAATTCAAGATGACATGATCACTCAAAGCGTGCGGAAGTTTGAAACACGCTGAAAAATATTAGCAGGGACTCTCACACATCTGTATGCCAACGTTTACAGCCGCATTATTAACAGTAGCCAAAAGGTGGACTAAACCAAACGCTCACTGTGGTATATATAAAATGTTGCTTTTTTAGACTCTCACAAAGTTTTTATGAAAATGTCACTATAAACATCATTACTTTATGAGTTCAATCAACTTCATCTCTATAGAAAAATTCCATCGCTAATAGCAAGTAGGAACAATATCAACCTAATATTTTGATCAGTGAGATTTTTCCATATGATCCAAAACATTCTTATGTACTACACCTATTGAAATAAGGATTCCTTTTCAGTAGGACAGACATCAAGAGACTGACTTACTAAACTTGTCTTTAACAAGTTGCTCGGAAGATTGTGAATTGGGGCCACTTGCTGTTTGATGGTTCCTTCTGGCCTGGCATGTTGCACTTCTAGCCTAAAATGCAGATCTTAAGGTAATTATTCTCACAAATAAATTTACAAAAATACCATATAATTTCTGACAAATGAGGGGATTACAGAAATTCTTAAAATTGTATCAAGAGGAAGATTTGGCAATTGAGCCATTTTTCTCGTTGTCTTTTGTGGATAAGGTGCAAAATTGAGATATAATGTGCCACAATTCTGCATTTCAAAATAACTAAAACCTGGAATTTGTATCCAGTTTAACAAGGATATACTGGCATAACGAATACATTTCTCATACTACATTGCTTATCTGTTTTATAAAAATCAAGCTATTTTCTTTGAGGATTAAATTATACTTTTCCATATGATCTTACATCTTCTCAGCATATCTTATGGCCTCTGCATGTTGATCCTTTGCTTCTTGCAACTAAAATAAAGAAAACAATATAATTTTAACTACTGACAATCTAGTAGAAACAATCACCTGTTTCTGTAACTAAATGTTTTTTTTTTACTTGAGAGAGAGAGAGAGAGAGAGAGAGAGAGAGAACACACACAAGTGGGGAATAGAGGCAGAGGTAGAGACAGAGAAAATCGTAGGCAGGCTCCAAGCTCAGGGTGAAGCCTGATGTGGGGCTCGGTCTCATGACCGCTCTCATGATGTGGGGTTTAGGATCATGACCTGAGTGGAAATTAAGGGTCAGGACACTCAACCACCTAGCCGCCCAAGTGCACCTGTAATTAAATCTTATTGGACCCAGCCACGCTCTGCGCTACATGCTGATTGATGGCTACTGTTAGATCGTAACAATAAAGTTGAGCTGCTGCAACAGAGACTATGGCCTACAAAGCTGAAAATGTTTCAATACTCTTCCAGAATAATGTACCAACCTTACTCTGCTACAAAATCAGAACGTTTTTAATTTTTTTTTAATTATATATGAGCAGATAAATGTACAAATGTATCTACTGGTGAAATGGAGGAAATATAGGAATTAACCTTATGGTAAACATTTCTGTTTTCATATTACAAACACTGCATCAACTATGATTTTACATATTCACATAGGTGAATGACATTTCTATTCTTGTGATGATAAAACTGAACATGCTGTATTCAGTGACAACAAGATATTTCATGGAAGAGTTTGAGAAGCAGCATCCTAGTAGGAGTCAGAAAACCTGGGTCTGAATTCCCAATTCTGCTCGTTATGAGCTGTATGACCTTGAGCACACTACCTAAAACTTCCGTGTCTCAATCTCTGCATCTGTAAAATGAAGTTAATGACAGCACCTACTGGGGCACATGGGTGGCTCAGTCGGTTGAGCGTCTGGCTCTTGATTTTGGCTCAGGACATGATCTCAGGGTCATGTGATTGAGCCCCACATCAGGCTCTGTGTGGACAGCGAGGAGACTGCTTGGGATTCTCTCTCTCTCTCTCTCTCTCTCTCTCTCTCTGTCCCTCTCTCTCTCTCTCCCTATCTGCCCTTCCCACAATCTCGCTCTCTCTCTCAAAATAAAGAACCTTAAAAAAGTTATCTCAAAATAAATAATAATAGTATCTACCCCACTGGGATGTTGGGAAGCTTAAATTAGGAAATAACAGGTGAAAAACTTAGAAGGGTACGTGGCACATAGTCAGCTCTAAGTGTATGCATTTAGCAAGATTACTTTTGCTGTATTTTGCATTCCAATAAAATGAGATAGTTAAGGCAGGTGGCATGCCAATACAAGTGGTCCCCTATAGAAATTATACTGAAGTCATTCTTCATACCACTGCAAGTGGCAGCAAATGGGGAGCATGAGGCCCAGAATCTCTCCTCAGTACTTCACACAACTTTCGCCAATGCCACTAGCAAACAGTACTTTTTTTTTCCCCCACTTATAATACTTTTAACTAACTCCCTCTCTATACTACTCAGTGGACAATACTCACGGACTACAGTACAAATAGCACCTCTTAGATTGAGTAATAGATGATTTACATGACCATCAGAGGCAAGGGAAAGCCACTGACATGAATATAATGAAGGCTTGCTAAACCAAAGTTCCTCAATCATTTCATGCCCATACTGTTTATGTTAGGCTGCTTTAGTGGGTACTCTGATGAAGAGATTAAGGCTTTGTGGTAACAGCATAACAGAAAAGCTGGCCCCAGAGCTTTACAGTTGGTAAAGTGCTATAAATCTGTAAATCCTAGCACTGGGTGCATAAGGAAAAAAAGATTTCAATTTCTCCTTTTCTAGTAACCATTTGCTTAACTTTTGAAGCTCTGTCCATCTATCACGCTCCTTCTCCCCTTGCAGTGGACTCGAACATTCTTTAATGTATCGTCTCATCCACAGAATCAACTTTTCTTCACTTATTTCCTTCTTTTACACTAAAATCTAACTTTCACTCCTATCATTCCACTAAGACATTTTGAGGGTCATCAAGAACCTCTTTTTTAAAAAATTTTATTAAGGTCTCTATCCTGCTTCACTTTTCAGCAGCAGCTGAGAAAAATGACCATGCCCTCCCTCTGCTCTTTTAACCACACCTTTACCTAGGCCCCTTTACCTAGGCCATGTGTCCTTTTCGCTCTTCCATGTAGGTGCTCATAGACAACATCCTCAACCGCACACTCAAAAATCATTACTTGACATGGAGTACCTTTGTAGACAGCTAATTGTGTACATTTTATTTGGACTCTTTTCGGTGTTACATTGAGTGTGCTTTTCTTATTGAGTCTTAGGGAGCACCCTTACCCTTAGGATACTGACCAGCATACTTTGTCTCACTTTTCTTTATAACACGACATTTATCACAAGGGCTGGATGATCACTGGTTTGCCTTTGTTTCCTTTTGAGTAATTTCTTAGTCCATAGAGATTTCAACTTATGGAAGTCTTCTGAAGTTCCTTTCAGATGCAAACTTGACTATATTGTTAGGAAGGTTAAGTTGGCTAGAGCTACCTCTTCTTCCCAATCCAGATTCTTCACCTCAAAATTGTGTGCATCAAATGCCTCCACCCAGGTAGCCCCTGGTTTGGGGATTCAGGAGATAAGGACCTTCTGGAGAAGTCAGAGCTATGGACTGAGTTGGCTGAAAGATAACTAAGTTTTTGTTTCACAGGGAAGACCTTAAAGTGGCAGACAGTTTCATGCCATAATCTTAATTCCTTTCTTTACGGATCTACACTAAATCCCTCGTTATTCTTTAATAAGCTTCATCAGTTTCAGATATCCTTACAAATTTTAGTTTTTGAGACCTTAATGATTTCTTCAGGACACAGTAGCAGGACAATGCCTTGCACTCTCATTCATAGAAGACTGAAAACAGAGTGTCATGTTACTCGCATGAAAAGTTCCCTATTACTATGTGACTCATTTATAAGACGTCTAGAAAAGAAAATAATTTTCAATGCCTCTTCAGTCACAAAAAGGACCAGTCAAGAGAATGTTCTAATTCCCCTGATGGGTATAGCTGTCTAATGAAACTTGCATGTACATTACATAGCTTTTGTGACTGACAGAAACGAGTTGGTCAGTGTATCTCCCTCATTGCTCCCACTTAGGATTTACAATGAGAATCCTACAAAGGAGGGTGTGTGTTCGAGGACATTAACTGTTCTGCTTGGAAAACAGTTGGGGTTTCACTACATATCAATAAATGAGAATCCTGAATGGCACATTAGTCTTTTCTGAGATTGAATTGTGAAATCTGTGAAAGGCTGATTAACTCAAGTGAGTGGAAAAAGATAATGAGTTTCTGAACTTGCAATGGTAGGAGCACTATGTTACTAGGTAAGGCCCTGACAGAGCAGCCATTTCTCCTTTTTCACTGGCATTTCTTTTCCTTTACAAAATCCAACAAAGAGAAAAGTCCATTCCTTTGAGAAGGACGTTTGCATAACGACCTGCTAGTCATTGTTGATGAAGAGAATAAGTTGCAAACTTGTAATTACAAATTACAACAAATCATCATTAAAATAACCCGTTCTCAAACTCTCACTGAAGGGTTGAGACTACAAGAGAAAGTCAGAATTCAAGATGACATGATCACTCAAAGCGTGCGGAAGTTTGAAACACGCTGAAAAATATTAGCAGGGACTCTCACACATCTGTATGCCAACGTTTACAGCCGCATTATTAACAGTAGCCAAAAGGTGGACTAAACCAAACGCTCACTGTGGTATATATAAAATGTTGCTTTTTTAGACTCTCACAAAGTTTTTATGAAAATCTCACTATAAAGGTCATTACTTTATGAGTTCAATCAACTTCATCTCTATCGAAGAATTCCATCGCTAATAGCAAATAGCAACAATATCAACCAAATATTTGGATCAGTGAGCCTTTCCATGTGATCCAAAACATTCTTATGTACTACTGCTAGTGAAATACGGATTCCTTTCCAGTAGGACAGACATTAAGAGACCGACTTACCAAACTTGTCTTTAACAAGTTGCTCTGAAGATCTTGAATTTGGGCCGCTTGATGTTTGATGGTTTCTTCCTGTCTGGCATTTTGCACTTCTAGCCTAAAATGCAGATCTTAAGATAATTATTCTCACACATAAATGTAAAACAATACCATATAATATCTGAACAAATGAGGGTCTTACAGAAATTCTTTAAATTGTATCAAGAGGAAGATTTGGGAATTGTGCCATTTTTCTCGTGTTTTGTGGATAAGGTGCAAAATTGAGATATAATATCCACAATTTTGCATTTCAAAATAGCTCAAAGCTGGAATTTGTATCCAGCTTAACAATAATATACTGGCATAACAAGTATATTTCTCGTACTACACTGCTTATCTGCTGTATAAATAATCAAGGTATTTTCTGTGAGGTTTAAATTATACTTTTGCATATGATCTTACGTCTTCTCCGCATATCTTATGGCCTCTGCCTCTCGATCCTTTGCTTCTTGCAACTAGAATAAAGAAAAAAAATAATTTTAACTACTGACAATCTAGTAAAACACCATCACCTGTTTTTGTAACCAAATGTAATTTTTTTTTACTTAGTGAGGCAGAGAGAGAGAGAGAGAGAGAACGCCCAAATGGGGAAGGGAGTCATAGGAAGAGACAGAGATACTAGTGAGCAGGCTCCAAGCTCAGGGTGAAGCCTGATGTGGGTCTCAGTCTCATGACCGCTCTCATGATGTGGCGTTTGGGATCATGACATGAGCAGAAATTAAGAGTCAGGACGCTCAACCAACAAAGCCACCCAAGTGCCCTTGTAACTGAAATCTTATTGGACCCAGCCACACTCTCCCCTACATGCTGATTGATGGCTACTTTTAGGTCATAACAGCAGGGTGGACCTGCTACAACACAGACTGTGGCCTACAAAGCTGAAAATGTTTCAATATTCTTACTCTCTTACAAAAACATAACGTTGTTAATATTTATAAATTATATATGATCAGATAAACATACAAATGTATGTACTGGTCAAATGGAGGAAATATAGAAAATTACCTTATGGTAAACATTTCTGTTTTCACATTACAAGCACTGCATCAACTATGATTTTAAATATTCACATAGGTGAATGACATTTCTATTCTCGTGATTGAAACTGAACATGCTATTTTCAGTGACAACGAGATATTTCATGGAAGAGTTTGACAAGCAGTATCCTAGTAGGAGCCAGAAAGCCTGGGTCTGAATTCCCAATTCTGCTGGTTATGAGCTGTATGACCTTGAGCACACTACCTAAAACTTCCATGTCTCAGTCTTTGCATCTGTAAAATGAAGGTAATGACAGCACCTACTGGGGCACCTGAGTGGCTCAGTCGGTTCAGCGTGTTGCTCTTGATTTCTGCTCAGAACATGATCTCAGGGTCACGTGATTAAACCCCACATCGGGCTCTGCGTGGACAGCAAGGGGTCTGCTTGGAATTCTGTCTCTCTCTCTCTCTGCCTCTCTCCCTCTTTCTCACTCTCCCTACCTTCCCTTCCCCACAGTCTGTCTCTCTCTCACTCTCTCTCTCTCTCTCTCTCTCTCTCAAATTAAGGAACCTTAAAAAAAGTGATCTCAAAATAAATAATAATAGTATCTACTTAACTGGGATCTTGGTAATATAAATTTAGGAAATTATACAGGAACAACTTAGAAGGGTACGTGGCACATAGTCAGCTCTAAGTGTATGCATTTACCATGATTACTGTTGATGTGTTTTGCATTCCAATACAATGATATAGTTTAGGCAGGTGGCATGCCAATAAAAGTGGCCCCGTGTACAAAGTATACTGAAGTTATTCTTCATATCACCGCAAGTGGCAGCAAATGGGGAGGATGAGGCCCAGAATCTCTCTTCAGTACTTCACACAACTTTCGCCAATGCCACTAGCCAACAGTACTTTTTTTTCCCTCTTATAATACTTTTAACTTACATCCTCTCTATACTACTCAGTGGACAATGCTCACAGAGTACAGTACAAATAACACCGCCTAGACTGAGTAGTAGATGCTTTATATGACCATCAGAGGCAAGGGAAAGCCACTGATATGGAAATAATGAAGTCTTGCTAAACTAAAGTTCCTCAATCATTTCATGCCCATACTGTTTACGTTAGGCTGCTTTAGCAGGTACTCTGGTGAAGAGATTAGGGCTTTGTGGTAACAGCATATCAGAAAAGCTGTCCCCAGAGCTTTACAGTTGGTAAAGTGCTACAAATCTGTAAATCCCAGCACTGGCTGCATAAGGAAGAGAGATTTTAATTTCTCCTTTTCTATTAACCATTTGCTTAAGTTTGAAACTTTGTCCATCTATCATGCTGCTTCTCCCCTTGCAGTGGACTCGAACATTCTTTAATGTATCATCTCATCCACAGATTCAAGTTTTCTTCACTTATTTCCTTCTTTTACACTAAAATCTAACTTTCACTCCAATCACTCCACTAAGAAAATTTGAGGGTCATATAGGACCTTTTTAAAAAAAAAATATTAAGGTATTTATCCTGCTTCCCTTCTCAGCAGCAGCTGAGAAAAATGACCATGCCCTCCCTCTGCGCTTCTAACCCCACCTTATTTATGAAGGAGGGCAACCCCTGACATTAAGTCCTTGCCCCTTGCTCTCTGTGTTTTGAATTGCTCTTAAGGCTTCACAACCAGATTCTCTAATTCACATTTCCAGCTTTGGCCCTTTTACCTAGGCCATGTGTCCTTTTCGCTCTTCCATGTAGGTGCTCATAGACAACATCCTCAACCGCACACTCAAAAATCATTACTTGACATGGAGTACCTTTGTAGACAGCTAATCGTGTACATTTTATTTGGACTCTTTTCTGTGTTACTTTGAGTGTGTTTTTCTTATTGAGTCTTAGGGGGCACCCTTACCCTTAGGATGCTGACCAGCATACTTTGTCTCACTTTTCTTTATAACACGACATTTATCACAAGGGCTGGATGATCACTGGTTTGCCTTTGTTTCCTTTTGAGTAATTTCTTAGTCCATAGAGATTTCAACTTATGGAAGTCTTCTGAAGTTCCTTTCAGACGCGTACTTGACTATATTGTTAGGAAGGTTAAGTTGGCTAGAGCTACCTCTTCTTCCCAATCCAGATTCTTCACCTCAAAATTGTGTGCATCAAATATCTTCACCCAGGTAGCCCCTGGTTTGGGGATTCAGGAGATAAGGACCTTCTAGAGAAGTCAGAGCTATGGACTGAGTTGGCCGAATGCAATCTTAAGTTTTTGATTCGCAGAGAAGACCTTAAAGTGGCAGGTAATTTCATGCCATAACCCTAATTCCTTTCTATAGAGATGTACAGAAAATCGCTCGTTATTCTTTAATAAGCTTCATCAATTTCGGATATCCTTACAAATTTTAGTTTTTGAGACCTTAATGATTTCTTCAGGACACAGTAGCAGGACAATGCGTAGCACTCTCATTCATAGAAGACTGATCAACAGAGTGTCATATTACTCGCATGAAAAGTTCCCTATTACAGTGTGACTCATTAATAAGACGTATAGAAAAGAAAGTAATTTTCAATGTCCCTTCAGTCATAAAAAGGACCAGTCAACAGAATGTTCTAGTTCCCCTGACGTATATAGCTGTCAAATGAAACTTGCATGTATATTATATAGCTTTTGTGACTGACAGAAACGAGTTGGTCAGTGAATCTCCCTCATTGCTCCAACTTAGGATTTACAATGAGAATCCTACAAAGGATGGTGAGAGTGGGATGACATTAACTGTTCCACTTGGAAAACAGTTGGGGTTTCACTACATATCTATAAATTATAATCTTGAATGGCACATTAGTCTTTTCTGAAATTGAATTGTGAAATCTCTGAAAGGCTGATTAACTCAACTGAATGGAAAAAAAAAATGAGTTTCTGAACTTGCAATGGTAGGAGCACTATGTTACTAGGTAAGGCCCTGCCCAAGCAGCCATTTCCACTTTTTTACTGGCATTTCTTTTCCTTTACAAAATCCAACAAAGAGAAAACTCTATTCTTTGGGAAGGACGTTTGCATAATGACCTGCTAGTCATTGTTGATGAAGAGAATATGTGGCAAATTTGTAATTTTAAATTACAACATATCATCATTAAAAGAACTCTTTCTGAAACTCTCACTAAAGGGTTGGGTTTACAACAGAAAGAATGCAAGATGAAATGATCACTCAAAGACTGGGGACGTTTGAAATACGCTGGAAAATATTAGCAGGGACTCACACATCTGTATGCCAATGTTCACAGCACCTTTATATACAATAGCCAAAAGGAGGACTAAACCAAATGCTCACTGTGGTATATATAAAATGTTGCTCTTCTTAGATTCTCACAATATTTTTATTTAAATATCACTACAAACATCATTACTTTATGAATTCAATCAACTTCACCTATATAGAAGAATTACATCACTACTGGCAAGCAGGAACAATATCAACCAAATATTTTGATCAGTGAAATTTTCCATATGATCCAAAACATTCTTATGTACTTCTACTAGTGACATAAGGATTCCTTTTCAGTAGGACAGTCATTAAGAGATCGACTTACCAAACTTGCCTTTAGCAAGTTGCTCTGAAGATCTTGAATTTGGGCCGCTTGATGTTTGATGGTTTCTTCTTGCCTGGCATTTTTAACCTTTAGCCTAAAATGCAGATCTTAAGATAATTATTCTCACACATAATTTTAAAACTGTATCGTGTAATTTCTGAACAAGTGAGGGTATTACAGAAATTCTTAAAATTGTATCAAGAGGATGATTTGGCAATTGTGCCAATTTTCTAGTTGTGTTTTGTGGTAATGGTGCAAAATTGAGAGATAAGATGCCAAAATTTTGCATTTCAAAATAGCTCAAAGCTGGAATTTGTATCCAGCTTAACAATGATGTACTCGCATAACTAATACATTTCTCATAGTACACTGCTCATGTGCTTTATAAATAAACAAGTTATTTTCTAAGAGGTTTAAATTATACTTTAGCATATGATCTTTAATCTTCTCAGCATATCTTACGGCCTCTGCATGTCGTTTCTGTGCTTCTTGTAACTAAAATAAAGAAAAAATAATAATTTTAAATACTGACAATCTAGTTGAACACCATCACCTGTTTCTGTAACTAAATGTTTTTGTTTCTTGTTTTTTTGTACTTGAAAGAGAGACAGAGAGGGAGAGAGCACACACAAGTGGGAAGGGAGTCAGAGGGAGAGACAGAGAAAAAGGTAAGCAGGCTGCAAGCTCAGGGCGAAGTCTGATGTGGGGCTCGGTCTCATGACCGGTCTCATGATGTGGGGTTTGGGATCATGACCTGAGTGGAAATTAAGAGTCAGGACGCTCAACCAACTAAGCAGCCTAAGCACTCCTGTAACTAAAATCTTATTGGACCCAGCCACACTTTCCTCTACATGCTGATTGATGTCTACTTTTAGATCATAACAAAAGAGCTCAGCGTCTACAACAGAGACTATGGCCTACAAAGCCGAAAACATTTCAATACTTGTACAGAATAGTTTACCAATCTTACTCTCCTACAAAAACATAACGTTGTTAATATTTTTAAATTATATATGATCAGATAAACATACAAATGTATCTAATGGTCAAATGGAGGAAATATAGGAGATTACCTTATAGTAAACATTTCAGTTTTCATATTCCAAGCACCATATCAACTATGATTTTCAATATTCACATAGGTGAATGACATTGCTGTTCTCGTGATTATGAAACTGAACATGCTGTTTTCAGTGACATTGAGATATTTCATGGAAGAGTTTGACAAGCAGTATCCTAGTAGGAGCCAGAAAGCCTGGGTCTGAATTCCCAATTCTGCTGGGTATGAGCTGTATGACCTTAAGTACACTAGCTAAAACTTCCGTGTCTCAGTCTCTGCATCTGTAAAATGAAAGTAATAACAGCACCTACTGGGGTACCTAGGTGACTCAGTCGGGTCAGCGTCTGGCTCTTGATTTCTGCTCAGGACATGATCTCAGAGTCACGTGATTGAGCCCCACATCCAACTCTGGGTGGGTAGTGAGGAGCCTGCTTGGCATTCTCTCTCTCTCTCTCTCTCCCTCCCTCTCTCTCTCCCCCTACCTGCTCTTCCCACAATCTCTCGCTCTCTCTCTCTCTCTCTCAAAATGAAGAATCTTATAAAAGTGATCTGAAACATAAATAATAATAGGATTTACCTCACTGGGATCTTGGGAATATAAAATTAGGAAATAATACATGAAAATCTTAGAAGGGTACATGGTACATAGTCAGCTCTAAGTGTATGCATTTAGCATGATTACTGTTGCTGTATTTTGCGTTCCAATACAATGAGATAGTTAAGGCAGGTGGTATGCCAATACAAGTGGTCCCCTATACAAATTATACTGAAGTCATTCTTCATACCACCGCAAGTGGGAGCAAATGGGGAGCATGAGGCCCAGAATCTCTCCTCAGTACTTCACACAACTTTCACCAATGCCACTAGCAAACAGTACTTTTTTTCCCCCCACTTATAATACTTTTAACTAACTCCCTCTCTATACTACTCAGTGGACAATACTCACAGACCACGGTACAAAAAGCACGTCTTAGATTGAGTAAGAGATGCTTTACATCACCATCAGAGACAAGGGAAAACCACTGACATGGAAATAAACGAGTCTTGCTAAACCAAAGTTCCTCAATCATTTCATGTCCATACTGTTTACATTAGGCTGCTTTAGCAGGTACTCTGATGAAGAGATTAAGGCTTTGTGGTAACAATATATCAGAAAAGCTGGCCCCAGAGCTTTGCAGTTAGTAAAGTGCTACAAATCTGTAAATTCCAGCACTGGCTGCATAAGGAAGAAAGATTTCAATTTCTCCGTTTCTAGTAACCATTTGCTTAACTTTTGAAGCTCTGTCCACCTATCACGCTGCTTCTCCCCTTGCAGTGGACTCGAGCATTCTTTAATGTATCGTCTCATCCACAGAATCAACTTTTCTTTACTTATTTCCTTCTTTTACTCTAAAATTTAACTTTCACTCCTATCATTCCACTAAGACATTTTGAGGGTCATCAAGAGCCTCTTTTTTTTTTTTATTTTATTAACGTCTCTATCCTGCTTCACTTTTCAGCAGCAGCTGAGAAAAATGACCATGCCCTCCCTCTTCTCTTTTAACCACACTGTAATTCTGAAGGATGGCAACCCCTGACATTAAGTCCTTGCCCCTTGCTCTCTGTGTTTTGAATTGCTCTTAAGGCTTCACAACCAGATTCTCTAATTCACATTTCCAGCTTTGGCCCTTTTACCTAGGCCATGTGTCCTTTTCGCTCTTCCATGTAGGTGCTCATAGACAACATCCTCAACCGCACACTCAAAAATCATTACTTGACATGGAGTACCTTTGTAGACAGCTAATCGTGTACATTTTATTTGGACTCTTTTCTGTGTTACTTTGAGTGTGTTTTTCTTATTGAGTCTTAGGGGGCACCCTTACCCTTAGGATGCTGACCAGCATACTTTGTCTCACTTTTCTTTATAACACGACATTTATCACAAGGGCTGGATGATCACTGGTTTGCCTTTGTTTCCTTTTGAGTAACTTCTTCGTCCATAGAGATTTCAACTTATGGAAGTCTTCTGAAGTTCCTTTCAGATGCAAACTTGACTATATTGTTAGGAAGGTTAAGTTGGCTAGAGCTACCTCTTCTTCCCAATCCAGATTCTTCACCTCAAAATTGTGTGCATCAAATGTCTTCACCCAGGTAGCCCCTGGTTTGGGGATTCAGGAGATAAGGACCTTCTAGAGAAGTCAGAGCTATGGACTGAGTTGGCTGAAAGCTATCTAAGTTTTTTTTTTTTCCCCCCCCGCAGGGAACACCTTAAAGTGGCAGGTAATTTCATGCCATAACCCTAATTCTTTCCTATAGGTATCTACACTAAATCCCTCGTTATTCTTTAATAAGCTTCATCAGTTTAGGATATTCTTACAAATTTTAGTTTTTGAGACCTTAAAGATTTCTTCAGGACACAGTAGCAGGACAATGCCTAGCACTCAACTGAGTGTCATGTTACTCGCATGAAAAGTTCCCTAATACAATGTGACTCATTAATAAGACGTCTAGAAAAGGAAGTAATTTTCAATGTCTCTTCAGCCACAAAAAGGACCAGTCAACAGAATGTTCTAGTTCCCCTGACGGGTATAGCTGTCAAATGAAACTTGGATGTATATTATATAGCTTTTGTGACTGAGAGAAATGAGTTGGTCAGTGTATCTACCTCATTGCTCCCACTTAGGATTTACAGTGAGAATCCTACAAAGGAGGGTGAGAGTGCGAGGACATTAACTGTTCTGCTTGGAAAACAGTTGGGGTTTCACTACATATCAATAAATGAGAATCCTGAATGGCACATTAGTCTTTTCTGAGATTGAATTGTGAAATCTCTGAAAGTCTGACTAACTGAAGTGAATGGAAAAAAAAAATGAGTCTGAACTTGCAATGGTAGGAGCACTATGTTACTAGGTAAGGCCCTGACAGAGCAGCCATTTCTCCTTTTTCACTGGCATTTCTTTTCCTTTACAAAATCCAACAAGGAGAAAAGTCCATTCCTTTGAGAAGGACATTTGCATAATGATCTGCCGGTCATTGTTAATGAAGATAATAAATTGCAAACCTATTATTACAAATTACAACAAATCATCATTAAAATAACCCGTTCTCAAACTCTCACTGAAGGGATGAGATTACAAGAGAATGTCAGTATTCAAGATCAAATGACCAGTCAAAGATTGGGGATGTTTGAATCACGCTGAAAAATATTAGCAGGGACTCACACATCTGTATGCCAACGTTCACAGCATCATTATTAACAGTAGCCAAAGGTGGACTAAAACAGGTGCTCAATGTGGTATATATAAAATGTTGCTTTTTTTAGATTCTCACAATGTTTTTATGAAAATCTCACTATAAAGGTCATTACTTTATGAATTCAATCAACTTCATCTATATAGAAGAATTACATCACTAGTAGCAAGTAGGAACAATATCAACCAAACCTTTGCAGCAGTGAGATTTTCCATAGGATCCAAATCATTCTTATGTACTACTACTAGTGAAATACGGATTCCTTTTCAGTAGGACATTAAGAGACCGACTTACCAAACTTGTCTTTATCACGTTGCTCTCAAGATCTTGAATCTGGGCCACTTGATGTTTGATGGTTGCTTCTTGCGTGGCATTTTTAACCTGTAGCCTAAAATGCAGATCTTAAGGTAATTATTCTCACACATAAATTTAAAACAACATCACATACTTTCTGAACAAATGAGGGTATTACAGAAATTCTTAAAATTTTGTCAAGAGGAAGATTTGGGAATTGTGCGATTTTTCTCATCGTGTTTTGTGGATAAGGTGCAAAATTGAGAGATAATATGCCACAATTCTGCATTTAAAAATAGCTCAAAGCTGGAATTTGTATCGAGCTTAACAATGATATACTGGCATAACTAGTACATTTCCCATACTACACTGTTCATTTGCTTTATAAATAAACAAGTTATTTTCTAAGAGGTTTAAATTATACTTTTGCACATGATCTTTCATCTCCTCAGCATATCTTACGGCCTCTGCATGTCGTTCCTGTTCTTCTTGCAACTAAAATAGAGAAAAAATAATTTTAACCACTGAAAATCTAGTAGAACACTATCACCTGTTTCTTTAATTTTTTTTTGACTTGAGAGAGAAATAGAGAGAGAGAGAGAGAGAGAGAGAGAGAGAGAGAATGCAGAAGTGGGGAAAAGAGACAGAGGGAGAGACAGAGAAAATGCTAAGCAGGCTGCAAGCTCAGGGTGAAGCCTGATGTGGGGCTCTGTCTCATGACTGGTCTCATGATGTGGGATTTGGGATCATGACCTGGGTGGAAATTAAGAGTCAGGACCTCATCCAACTAACCCGCCCAAGCGCCGCTGTAAGTAAAATATTTTTGGAGCCAGCCACTCTCTCCTCTACATGCTGATTGATGGCTACTTTGAGGTCATAACAAAAGCGTTCAGCTTCTACAACAGAGACTATGGCCTACAAAGATGAAATGTTTCAATACTCTTACAGAATAGTTTACCAACCTTACTCTCCTACAAAAACATAATATTGTTAATGTTTTTAAATTATATATGATCACATAAATGTACAAGTGTATCTATTGGTCAAATGGAGGAAATATAAGAATTTACCTCATGGTAAACATTTCTATTTTCATATTCCAAGCATCACATCAACTATGATTTTACATATTCACATAGGTGAATGACGTTGCTATTCTCATGATTATAAAACTGAACATGCTATTTTCAGTGACAACAAGATATTTAATGGAAGAATTTGAGAAATAATATCCTAGTAGGGGCCAGAATGCCTGGGTCTGATTTCCCAGTTCTGCTCATTATGAGCTGTATGACCTTGAGCACACTACCTAAAACTTCCATGTCTCAATCTCTGCATCTGTAAAATGAAGGTAATAATAGCACCTACTGGGGCACCTGACTGGCTCAGTTGGTTCAGTGTCTGGCTCTTGATTTCAGCTCAGGACATGATCACAGGGTCATGTAATTGAGCCCCACATCGAGCTCTGCATGGGTAGTGAGGAGCCTGCTTGGGATTCTCTCTCTCTCTCTCTCTCTCTCTCTCTCTCTCTCTCTTTCTCTCTCTCTCTCTCTCTCTCTCTCTCTCTCCCTTTTTCTCTCTCTCCCTACATGCCCTTCCCCACATTCTCTCTGTCTCTCTGTCTCTCTCAAAACAAAGGACCTTAAAAAAATGATCTCAAAATAAATAATAATAGTATCTACCCCACTGGGATGTTGTGAAGATTAAATTAGGAAATAATAGATGAACAACTTAGAAGGGTACGTGGCACATAGTCAGCTCTAAGTGTCTGCATGTAGCATGATTACTGTTGCTGTAGTTTGTGTTCCAATACAATGTGATAGTTTAGGCAGGTGGCTTGCCAATACCAGTTTTCCCCTATACAAATTATACCGAAGTTATTCTTCATTCCACCGCAAGTGGTAGCAAATGGGGAGCATGAGGCCCAGAATCTCTCCTCAGTACTTCAAAAAACTTTGCCAATGCCACTAGCCAACAGTACTTTTTTCCACTTATAATCCTTTTAACTTACTTCCTCTCTATACCACTGAGTGGACAATGCTCACAGACTACGGTACAAATAGCACCTCTTTGACTCAGTAGTAGATCCTTTACATGACCATCAGAGGCAAGGGAAAGCCACTGACATGGAAATAAACGAGCTTGTGAAACTAAAGTTCCTCCATCATTTCATGTCCATACTGTTTACGTTAGGCTGCTTTAGCATGTACTCTGATGAAGAGATTAAGGGTTTGTGGTAAAAGCATATCAGAAAAGCTGTCCCCAGATACTTGCATTGGTAAAGTGCTACAAATCTGTAAATCACAGTTCTGGCTGTGTAAGAAAGAAAGACAAATTTAGCGTGCTTTTTCATAGTGAGAGGGAAAAAAAACTAAACATTTGATTGAAGATTTCTCCTCTATTTGATTAAGTGCTTTCATTAATAGTTTTACTTATATAAGTGTGTGTGTGTGTGTGTGTGTATAGAGATATACACACATTTTTTAACGTTTATTTTTTGATACAGAGCACGAGTCTGAGTGGCTCAGAACGTGAGGGACACAACGGATCCAATGCAGGCTCTGCTGACAGCAGAAAGCCCAATGCAGGGCTCCATCTCAAGAACATGGAGATCATGACCTGAGCCAAAGGCAGACTCTAATCGGACTGGAGCCAGCCAGGCACCCCTCAATTTAGTATTTCATTTCTTAGCATACATTTAGAATAAAAGCTTTGCTATACCAATGTTTTCAAGAAGAATTTATTGATACAGTATAAAGTAATTAATTTTATTGGAAAAACTGTTAAGTTAAAGTATTTTCAATTTATACAAGGATAAGTATCACCCGTGTCAAATATTACTATCCCTTAAATTTATACTTAGGAAGATGAAATTACCTGTCATGAAAAAAATAAAAACAATGTCAAATAAAGGACTAAATTGTTCTGCACAGGCTAGATGACAAGTGTCAAGAGAGTTAAAGCTAATGGGAGTTAGAACAGTCAGAGAAAATTCATTGGAAAGGAGACTGTGAGCCAAGTCTGAATAACACAGGTTTACTCAAGAGGAACAGAAACTAAAAAGACAGGACAGCATGAGTAATGGCTGAGAGATGGTAAAATCAACCCGATTAACTCAGAGGATAAAATCTGATGGCAGAGACATTAAAAACGGATATCCACACAAGAACTACGTAAATGTTCATAAGCAGCTGTATTAATAGGCAAGAAGTGGACACAACCCAAAGGTCCATCAACTGATGAATGAACAAGGGCCTTAGCCCACAATGGAGTACTGTTTGACAATAAAAAGAAATGAAGCACTGATATAAGCTGTAACCAACACAGATGAACCCAGAAAACATTAAGTAAAGCTAGCTAGTCCCAAGGGACCATACGTTGTGTGACTCCATTTATATGAAATATTCACAAGAGGCAACTCCATTGAGAGACCAAGTAGTAGACTGGTGGTTGCCTGAGGCTGGGGGCAATGGTAAGGGTTTCCTTTCAGGATGAGGAAAACATTCTACTTGATGGCAGTGATGGTTGCACGAGTGTACACAGAGACCGTGAACTGTGTGTGGCAAATGGGTGACTTTTATGGTATGTGTATTGTACCTCAAAATAGCTTTAAAAAAAACCCAATGGCAGGACACAGAGAATGTTCTTAATTCTCGCTTTTGGGCGTCCATACTACACATGATCAGAATATTTCCGTGCTTTGACAATATGTCTAAAAGGCAAAGAAAATGAAGGAAATGCCGAAGTTCAAGTGGTTTGTTAAGTGATCTTTCTGTACAAGTCATCCTGAAATCAATATACATTCTTCTCAAAAGTGAAGATGAGAACTAAGATAATTATCTGAATCATTCCATTAAACATTATCTTCTGATTTGATCCAGCTTGCCTCATCATGGTAATAGAGATATCATTAAAAAACATTGTTTAGTAGGGGACAAAAGTCTCTTGGGGCACCTGGGTGGCTACGTCAGTTAAGCGTCCAATTCTTGCTTTCAGCTCAAGTCATGATCTCACGGTTCATGAGACTGAGCCTCACATTGGCTCTACACTGACAGCATGGAGCCTGCTTGGGATTCTCTCTCTCTCCTCTGTCTGCCCCTCCCCTGTTAACATGCACGCTCACACTCTCTCTCACTTTCTCTCTCAAAATAAATAAATAAACTGTCAAAAAAATTTAAATTAAAGAAAGAACGAAAAAAGTCTCTCAATTTCTGTGAGGAAGGATACAAAAGCCTCAACTTTCCTAAAAGTAAGTATTATAAGAAAACAATGTATAACACAAATAGGAGAAAGAGAGGCAGAAGTTTATGAAATAAATGCATTGTAAAGATACTAAAATCATAATAAATTAATTATAATGAAAATACCAAAGAAAGCGGTCCATGGAAATTGGTATCCTAAAACACTTTATATTATTTAACTAGCTATAAGTTAGCTGTTGACAGGTTACATTTACTACATACCTGACTTCTGATTTGACCTAATTTCTTCTTGAGATCCCGTGTTTCATCTTCCAGATGAAGATGTGACATAGACTGTTTCTTCAGAGTATCAGCCAGTTCTTGTTGAAGTTGTCTCACAACTACCTAATAAGACATTTCTGTTACTGATTTTCTAAATCATCTTATTATTAAATTATGTTAATAATAGACAACTCTCACATACGTACTTTGAGAAATATCAACACATACATCAATTCACCGTCTTTTTGTAACACATACACATTCCTGTTCACTGAATTCAGTTAAAGACACAAAAGGTGTTATCTCCCTGGCTACTTCTGATTGTTTATGGTGTCTCTTTCCAGTCTCAGCACGACAATTTTATCCTGCAACATGTGGTTTTTATGCAACCGATCTTGTGTTTTCTCATGATTATCAGAAAGCTAAGTAAAACCAAGCACATTTTCAGATAGTACTCAATAAAATGGCATTATCATGATTTTCTTTTAAATGAAAGCATAATCTATGTTTAAACAATGAAAAGGTTTCAGGGGGTGCCAGGGTGGTTCAGTTGGTTGAGTGTCTGACTCTTGATTTTGGCTCAGGGAATGATCTCACATTCTGTGGGTTTAAGCCCCGCATCAGGCTCTGTGCTGACAGTCAGGAGCCTGCTGAGGATTATCGCTCTCCCTCTCCCTCTCCCTGCCCCTCCCCTGCTTGCATTCTCTCTCTCTCTCTCTCTCTCTCTCTCTCTCTCTCTCTCTCTCTCTAATGAATAAAGAAGCATAGGAAGGAAGGAAGGAAGGAAGGAAGGAAGGAAGGAAGGAAGATTACAGTAAGTGAATATCCAACTGGAAAAAAAATAAAGTTGGCTCCAAATCTCAAATTTTATACAAGCGTAAGTTCCAAAAAGTTCAGAACTTTAACTGTAGATAATGAAGGCATGAAAGTAAAAAAGAATTTGTGAGAAAAGTGTTCAGAATCTCAGAATTGGAAAAGCCCTTTCTCTGATTTACAACAAACCAGAAGGCCTAAAATAAAAGATTAATAAACCTGACTACACTTAAAAATTGAGTTTACAGTAGATATCGAACACAGCGACCCCACAGTAAAATCCTTAGCTCTGCATATACTCGGACAGATTAAATTTCCTAAAATTCTTCTTTCCTGAGAATATTTCATAGGTATCTACTTTGCTACCATTTCTATAGTCAGTTATAAGAATTATATCTATTGATAACTGAAAAATCTAGGCACTGTACTATAATAGAAACACTTCTACATACATCAATGAACTCATTTGGTTATCACAATTCTAGAATGGAGAGATTAAAACGGTGAGCTGTAGGACTCTCCCCAGGTCTTCTCACTCCACAAAAAGTGCTCTTGCACCAACCACTGCCACTTCTCCAGTGTAAATACACAAGTACGAAAGAAGTCTTGTATTTCAAAATACTGATAGGAAATTAGGTGAAATTTATACATCTCTTAGAATACCATGAGATTATTTACTGCTACAATAACTTGTATTTCCTCTTCATGTTGAAAACAGTAATAAATATAAAAGAGGGGAAATACACTCAACTATTTTATTAGGAATAAAATACCTATCAATAAATTATCATTAAGTATATACCACAGCATACCATTGTTATCAAAAGTTCCTTGTAATGAAATAGGATGCTTCTTGAAGTAAAACTGTTACTTTTCTCAAAAGTAGGAGACTTGATACCGAAAATATGATCAGTGAACTGGCTACACTTGCCCTCCTGTCCATTAGCGGAAGTGTTCAACTAACCTATTAATATATCAAGGCAGTGAAGTAACTGTTCAAAACCAAAACACATGTTGCTAGTAGCAATAGTTTTGAGATTAGGGAGAGCTCATCAATTCCTACAGAAAGTAATAAAAGCCTCTCCCTTGGATGAGGACATTATGAATGTCACTATTTGTTGCAGACAAATGCATTTAATCAAGACTATTATTTTATCCACTGAAGCAAAAATGCCACCATCCCCCATGACCCTCCTCAAAATATATGTGCTTTTAAAATCCTCTATAGTTTCCATGATGAACACAGTTCAGTTTCATATATACATACATATATATGTACACATATATATACACATACACACACACACACACACATATATATATATATATATATACACATATATATATACACATACACACACACGGAGAAAAAAGTAATAATAACTAAAAAATAGAATATATACAAATACATACACACATGTACTTCAAAATAACTAAAGAAGATACCTTAGAATTAGTTTTCTTATGAGCCATTTCTAGCTCCTTTTGCTTGCAAAAGTGATTGTTTAGACTTCCATCTTGTAAGACTCTGGCCTTCTGTTCTGGAGAAAGTTGCCACTGAGTGTCACTGCGCTCTTCTACAACCTGGAGACACATTTCATTATGATTCTGGTCTCATACCGTTAAAAAAAAAAAAAGGTCAAAAGCTGAAGTGGAGAACTTTAAAAAAATGTTCAAAAGAACATAATCCCATGTTTTAATTTATTTTAAACCTAAATAATATATCTTGAGTCAAAGGGATACTGTAAAATATATATGTATAATATTACACTATGTAATATGGATGGAAATACAGTTTTTATCAAAAACCGATTTACCTGATTTTTTGTGGCCTTCAATTCCATGTTTAGCGTTCTAAGAGTGAGTTCAACTTGTTGTTTTGTTTCAACTTCTTTCTTATATTCGTCTTCTTTTCTTCTTAACTTTTCCCTAATATTTTTATATAACATATCAGCATTTCTTCTTTCTTCTTCTTCTTCTTGTTTTAAGGTACATCTGCAATTACATGTGCTTCTTTTAAAATTTGTTTTGTTAGACATAAAAAGTTCATTTTATGATCTGGTTCCACATAAGTTGGCTTATTATCCAAATGAAAAATTTCTATGTTCTCCAATTGTTTTCCTTGTACGGCTCATGTTTTTAATTTGTCACTTCAATCTCTTCCAAACCATATATACGGTTGAAAAGAAGCCAGGAGAAAGCATTATGCAACTTAGTTTTAGTCAGTAATAACTCTGGTAGATGTTGTAGGAAAGGAAGTTTGAAATTATTCAGGAAAGTTAGAGTTGAAAATTACCCCCTTTCCCACAGGTATAATTATTCCTCCATAGGACAGATAATTCAGTTTCTCATTAAAAAGAGAAGTTGCTGTTTATAAGCAAGTTTATCAACTCACTGGAAATGAAATCTCCACTTGATGAAACCTTACAGGTACCTCCAAAAATGATGTGCAGTGAAAGAGAGCATCTGTGGATGTTGTTTACACAACATACATGTGCAGATTACTGTCATCCAAGACTACGCTGACTAGTCTAATATCTGTTGCCTATGCTTTTTGTTTCTTCTTCCACAACATTGCAACTTACCTTGTTGATGCATACCTACTTTATGAATCACTTAAACATCCATTCTAGAACACAACAGGATACGTATTAATTAAGTAAACAATAAAGAGTAATATGACCTTTCAGCATACACTTTTGAATTAATTTTATCTACCTATGACAGAGATGTTGAAAAAACTTATCAGTAATCACTTTCTGTATTACTTTTTTTTAGTTTATTCATTTTTGAGAGAGAAAGGGAGAGCCCATGCAAACAAAGGAGGGGCATAGAGAGAGAGAGGGAGGCAGAAAATCCAAAGTGGGCTTTGCACTGACAACACACAGCTCGATGTGGGGCTCGAACTCACGAACCCTGAGATCATGACCTGAGCCAAAGTCGGAAGCTTGACTGACTGAGCCACCCAGGCGCCCCCATTTTACTTTGTTTAAATTTTTTATTGAGAGAGAGATGACGCAAGTGAGCGAGGGCAGAGAGAGAGAAAGAGAGACAGAATCCCATGACGGGCAGACAGAGAGGGAGAGACAGTGAGAGAAGAGGAGCTCACCTGAAGCGGGGCTCGTGCTCACCCAAAGCCGGGCTCGAGCCCACCCAAAGCAAGGTTCAAACTCACGAGATCATCACCTGAGCCGAAGCCAGATGCTTAACCAACTGAGCCACCCAGGCACCCCCACTTTACCTTTTAAGCCCTGCATGTTAAGAAGCAAACGGAATCAATTTTGGGGAATTTTACTGTCTTGAGAAAAATGACCATTTTATACTCTGTTGGTAGGTACAGAAAGTAATATAAACTTTCCTGAGAACAATTTAAAAATATGGATCAAAGACCTTTTTTAAAAGTTTTATACCTTATCCAGATAACATTATATTGAAGAATTGATTCCAAGTAAGTAACCAGACATGTAGAAACAGATTTCTATAAAAGACATTCCTGACAGCATTAATTAAAATACAGAAAGATGAAAAACAGGCAGAATTCAATCTCTTAAATAATGATGTTTCTTGGACTATGGTGGACTTTTATATGGCCATTAAAATTGTGATTTGGAATATACATTAAAGTATTAGAAGTATTCACTGTTAAGAACTTGCTGTGTTTTTTCCAAGAATCGCACACCTCACAACACTAAACAAGTATTCTTTCCAGGAAAATCCCATAAGGTAAGTCAGCAATTACAAAACTGCCTCTACACATCTGTAGTATAAAAGGAAAAAGTTGAAATATTTCCTTAAAGCCAAGATGCTATACCTCAAACTGCAGAATTCACGTTCCCATTCAACTTTTTGATGCTCTAACCGTGATATCATGTCTTTCGCTTCTTGTAGCTCGTTTTGTAGTGCACTAACCATTTTTTCCATTTTTGTAATTTTTCCCATAAGAAGTTTACAGTGATTTTTGTTAAGTTTCCTTAATTTCTCATAGGAAACACGTATATCTTGGATTTTCAAGAAGCCAGCATAATCTGCATCAGAGAAGAAACAGAAATAAAATAGATGAGTACTTTTTGCATATACAGGCCTGTGCATCTTCATTTCACTCATTCAAACATTGAATAAATATATACCTTCATTGGAAGATGTTATACTCAGCTCTACGCATACAATAGAGAAGACCCCTGGCTCTTGATTAGCTTAAAGTCTAGTGAAGGAGAAAGACAACTCAAATGGTAATTCTAAATTCAGATAGTTCCTATTAGAAGACAGAGTTCTGTGATCATAACTTGATCTAGATTGGGCCCAAGGAAGATAGATGTCCCTGAGGAAGAGATAACTATACTGAGGAATGAAGGAGGAGCAGGAGGCAATTAAGCAAAGAAGGAAGACAAGCACTCTCGACAGTCTAGAGCATGTGCTGAAGTTCCACTGTAATCTGCTTCTGGACAAGATGGGGTAACACATACTGATTGATCTTCCTACCTGAAGCAAGCAAAAACAAAACAGACAAAATACAATTTTAACATGATTTTCAAGACACAGAACTTCAGAAAATGAAGGACAATGATCCCTGAAAACAAAACACGTTAGCCTAACACGTATGCCCAAACTCATTCCCTTGAGAGAGTTTTCAGGCTACGACACAGGAGACGTAAATTATTTAAGTAGATTTCACCATACTCCTTGTGTCAAGGTGGCAAAACTGAGAGTGTGGTGAAGTCAAGACAGATAGAGACGACAGGTCAGCATCCAGGAGAGGAGAAAGCAGGACACAGAAAGAACCCTGGGCATCTGCACAGGGTCCCCTTTGGCTATTCAGCAGAGTAACAACCAGTGCATACATGGAAGGAAGTCATCAAGGGAAAAAAATCTGAAAAGAGTAGAGGAAACACTGCCTGGTGCTCCCACAGCACGAGGGACAGTGTCTATTCACATTAGCTAAGATAGAAAAACTCATAATTTGCCTTAGGCTGATCACCACTCTGGATTCAGCCAATAATTCGTAAGAGCAAGACTAAAGGATCCAATTGTTTGTAAGTAACTTAACTATATCTCCAAACAAAGCATGAAAAGATAACTAGAGGCATAGAAGCTATAGTTTTAAAAACCAAATAGCACTTACAGAGATGTAAATTATGTTAGCCATGAACAATACGATGGGTAGGAATAAACACATATTAGACATCACAAACAAAAGACTGAAGTTTAACATTGGAAACCTGGGAGAAAACTTCAACTGGGAAATATACAATTGCCCAAAGAGGCAGGGGAAAGGGACAGGAAAAAAATATGGCCCAAATCTTCCTAAATTTCATGAAAACTGTAATCCCACTGACCCAGGAAGGATCTGTCTAGGAAAGAAGAAATGGAAGTCAACTCTTGTAATTTGCCTAAACTATATACGATGTGGTATAACATTACTGGAAGGGAGACTGTGATGCTGAAGCCATAGACTATAAACCCTAAACCAACCACTAAAGCAGCAAAACTGAAAAGTTCTAGCTAGGAAGCCTAAATAAATAAGTGAATAAATGAATAAATGAATACATGAATAAATAAATAAATGGATAAAACTGAATCATAAAAATTACTCGATTAAAAGAAAGCAGAAAAAGAAGAGAACGGGAACAAGGAGCAGATAAGACAAATGCAAATCAAACAGCATGATGACAGATTCAAATCAACTATCTCAAAAATCACAGTAAATGGCCCTTTGTAGCAACGTGGATGGAACTGGAGAGTGTGATGCTAAGTGAAATAAGCCATACAGAGAAAGACAGATACCATATGTTTTCACTCTTATGTGGATCCTGAGAAACTTAACAGAAACCCATGGGGGAGGGGAAGGAAAAAAGAAAAAAAGAGGTTAGAGTGGGAGAGAGCCAAAGCATAACAGACTCTTAAAAACTGAGAACAAACTGAGGCTTGATGGGGGGTGGGAGGGAGGGGAGGGTGGGTGATGGGTATTGAGGAGGGCACCTTTTGGGATGAGCACTGGGTGTTGTATGGAAACTAATTTGACAATAAATTTCATATATTGAAAAAAAATCACAGTAAATGAAAACGGTCTAAAAGCCTCAACTAAAACGCAGACTGTCAGAATGGATAAAAAAGGAAGACTCAACTATATGCCACCTATACAAAATGCACTTTAAATGTCAAGACAGAAATTTGTTCAAAAGATAGAAATATGATATGCCACACTAACACTTGACCAAAGAAGGCTGAGCTATAGTGGCTATATGAATAGCAGACAAAACAGTTTCAAGCAAAAAAATCATTACCAGCAATAAACAACAGGTCATTATATAACCATAAAAGGGTCAATTAAGAGCAATCTTAAATGTTCATGTATCTGTTAATAGCTTCAAAGTACATGAAGTAAAAATTGATAGAACTGAAAATAGAAATAGGCAAATTCACAATTATAGTCTGATATTTCAATAGGCTCAACATCAGCAAGGGCATAGTAGACTCGGCCACCACTATTCTTCTCAAGGATCTATGGAACACTTACCAAAAAAGACTATGTTCTGGGTCAAAAATAAGCCTTAATAAAAGGAAGAAGTCAAGAGGCCTGAAGTCATAATAGTGTGTTCCCTGACCACAAAATAATCAAATCAGAAAACAAGCACAAAAATATCTCTGGAAAATACTCAACTATTTGTGAACTACAGAACACTTCGAAATATCCCCTGGGTCAAAGAAGTAATGAAAAAAGAAAAAAAAAATAGAAAGGATTCTGAACTGAATGAAAATGAAAACATAGTAGAATTTGTAGTCCTACCCTAGTAGCACTCACATGAAGACTGATAGCACTGAATGTATACATTAAAAAAGAAGAGGGAAGTGCGGTCCTCCTTGCTGCCTTTGTGGCTCCTCCCCCAGCTTCCCGAGCGCCCCGCCCTGCCCCGCCCCACCCTGGCAGTGGCTGGAGAGCAGGTGTTTTGTTCACAGGCTCACAGCAGGCACTTGGCCTTGTGGGGGCGGGGTCCCCCACCTGCCGGGAATTGAAGGTGGGGGAGTAGCTGTAGGAGGCGAACCCCCTAGACTGAGGTGGGCATTGGCCGGGCCCCAGGCTCTGCTGGAACGGGAGGCGGCGGCAGTGGCAGAGGCATGGCCTTCTGGAAGGGAAAGCCCAATGCCTGTGCACCTGTCTCTCCTCCCTTCATCTCCGCCCCTGCTATGAGTTGTGTGTTCTAGCTCCCCATCTTTTTCTCACTACCTACATCATCACCCTTCTTCCGACTTCACTTCCCAGCTTCTTGCGACCGTTTCTCTCACTTAAGCCTCAGTTACTCAGGCTCCTTTCACCCTAGTCCTGCCGGAGACTTCATATGCCAGCAGTCTCTTTCATGGGATGTCCCCATCCTTCCCCTCTCCCCACATCCTATTCTGGGCTGATGGCAGCCAGAAATCCTTCCTATTGCATTTACCAGCAGTTTCTACCTGGCCCTGAAGCTTGGCGCAGATCAAGTCCACCACATCCACGCTGAGAAGGACCCCTAGGAGAACCACTTGTCCCATGGTGGTATTGGACAATATGTTCTCGATTTTCCTCTGGTTGCTTATTTTAGTCTGAATATTTGTTACCTCCACCACTATACTTTACAAACGTATGTTTTGGTTGCATGACAAGGAGTTAGAAATGAGCCAGAGACCATTCGCAGGTAAGGAGAAGATTTAGACATTTAGTATTAAAGGAAGAAAGGAGAAACAGAATGTTAAGAAGGTTAGATTCCTCAAAGTATTTTGATATCCTTTGTGATCTGAGGAAGTGGAGATTACTGAGCCTACACAGATTGACATTTTGGGAGAAAATTTCATGATGCTTGATTCGCTCTTGGAGTAACGTGAACACAAGTTCTCAAACCTGCATATTCTCTCAGTTGGAACCAGCTGTATATCTGAATGTTCACTTTCATCAGAACTTGTATCAGAGAAAGAATGGGAGTCTGGTTCAATGAAAATGACTACGTCCGGGACCTGAAAAGGGTCATTCTGTTTCCTAATAGTGTATATGGCCATTTTAGTGGGCACAGATCAGGATGTTTACAGTTTACTTGGAGTATCCAGGACTGCAAGCAGTAGAGAGATAAGACAAGCTTTCACGAAGTTGGCATTGAAGCTATGTCGATAATGACCCAAAGCAATCTACACATTCAGTGCAATCCCAATCAACGTTGCACCGGCATTCTTCTCAGAGCTAGAACAAACAATCCTACAATTTGTATGTAACCACAAAAGATCCCAGATAACCAAAATAATGTTGAAAAAGAAAACCAAAGCTGGAGGCATCACAATCCCAGACATTAGCCTCTACTACAAAGCTGCGATCATCAAGGGAGTATACTATTGGCACAAAAAGAGACACAAAGGCGAATGGAATAGAATAGAGAATCCAGAAATGGACCCACAAATGTATGGCCAACTAAACCTTGGCAAAGCAGGAAAGAGTATCCAATGGAAAAAAAGATAGGCTCTTTAGCAAATGGTGCTGGGAGGGCTGGACAGCAACATGCAGAAGAATGAAACAGGACCAGTTTCTTACACCGTGCATAAACTCAAAATGGATGAAAGACCTCAATGTGAGAGAGGAAACCATCAAAACCCTAGAGAAGAACACAGGCCACAACCTCTTTGACCTTGGCTACAGCAAATTCTACTCAACACATCTCTGAAGGCAAGGGAAATAAAAGCAAAATTGGACTATTGGGACCTCATCAATGTAGAAAGCTTCTGCACTTCAAAGGAAACAATCCACAAAATTAAAAGGTACCAACGGAATGGGAGAAGATATCTGCACATGACATATCGGATAAAGGATTAGTATCCATACTCTAGAAAGAATTGGCCAAACTCAACACCCAAAAAACAAATAATCCAGGGAAGAAATGGGCAGAAGACATGAATAGACACTTTTCCAAAGAAGACATCCAGAAGGCCAACAGGCACATGAAAGGATGTTCAATGTCACTCATCATCAGGGAAATACAAATCAAAACCACATTGAGATACCACCTCACACCGGTCAGGGTAGATAAAATTAACAACACAGGAAACAACAGACATTGGTAAGGATGTGCAGAAATGGGAATTCTCTTGCACTGTCGGTGGGAATGCATGGGTGGTGCCACTGCTCCGGAAAACAGAGTGGAGGTTCCTCAAAAAGTTAAAAATAAAATTATCCAACAACCCAGCAATTGCACTACTAGGCGTATATCCAAGGGATACAGGAGTGCTGATTCATAGGGGCACATGTACCCCAACATTTATACTATCAACAATCACCAAATTATGGAAAGAACACAAATGTCCATCAGCTGATTTATGGGAAAAGAAGATGTGGTTTATATATACAATGGATATTACTTGGTAATGAGAAAGAATGAAATCTTGCCATTTGCAACAACATGGATGGAACTGGAGGGTAGTATGTGAAGTGAAATAAGTCAGTCAGAGAAAAACAGATATCATATGTTTTCACTCATATGTGGATTTTGAGAAACTTAACAGAAGAACATGGGGGAATAGAAGGGGGAAAATAGTTTCAAACAGAGAGGGAAGCAAACCATAAGAAACTCTTAAATACAGAGAACAAACTGAAGGTTCATGGAGGGGTGGGGGAAAGGGGAGAATAGGTGATGGGCATTGAGGAGGGCACTTGTTGGGATGAGCACTGGGTGTGGTATGTAAGTAATGAATCATGGGAATATACTCCCAAAGCCAAGAGCACGATGTATACACTGTACGTTAGCTAACTTGACAATAAATTATATTTCATTAATTAATTAATTAATTAATTAAACTACAGCCATGTGTGTTTGTGGGGGGGGGGATCTAACAATACGCTAAGGGATAATTTGTTATTACCAAATGGGTTTTATCCCAGAAATGCAGAGTTGGTTTAAGATTCAAAAAACGTATCTATCTCTGTACAGAAAATAAGTTCCTTGTTCAAAATTCAACATCCATTCCAGATAAAAACTTTCGGCAATCCTGGAATACAAGGGAACTTCAATATGATTTAAAACAAAACAAAACAAAACAAGTCATGATAACTCTATAGCTAACATTATAAACAATGGTGAAAAACTGAATGCATTTCCTATAAGATCAGGAAGAAGACAGGAATGACATTCACTGACTTCTTCTGTTCAGCACTATACTAGCAGGTCTAGCCAATGCAATCAAACAAGATAAAGCAACAAAGGACATCCAGATAGAAAATGAAGTGAAACTGTCTCTACTAGCAAGGACATGGTCACAAAATAGAAGTTGGCAATCTCCAGCCTATGGGCCATGTTACTTGTTTTGGTAAATTAAATTTTATCAAAATACAGCCATGTCCATTAATTTATGCAGTATCTATTGGCTGCTCTTATAGTACAATGGAAAAGCTGATTAGTTGTGACAGGGAATGTATTGGCTACAAGTCTACAATATTTACCATTGTTAGTAAAATAGTAGTTAAAAATGAATTTTATGACCTTTGCTTATGTAGAAAATCTGACAGGATTAAGAAAAATGCTACTAGAATTAATAAATGAATTTATTATGGCACATGGATGACTCAGTCGGTTGAGTGTCTGTCTCTTGATTTCAGCTCAGGCTATGATCCCAGAGTCATGGGATGGAGCCCTATGTCAGGCTTGCACTGAGCATGGGGACTGCTTAAGATTCTCTCTCTCTCTCTCTCTCTCTCTCTCTCTCTGCCCCTCTCCCCTGCTCATGTATTCTCTCTAATATTAAATATATCTATACATATAAATTTATCAAGGTTGGAGGATACAGAATCATTACACAAAAATCAACTCTATTTCTATATATTAGCTATAAAGAATCAAAAATTAAAATTTCAGGGCATCTGGGTGGCTCAGCTGGTTAAGCACTGGGCTCAGGCTCAGGTCATGATCTCACCGTTGGTGATTTCAAGCCCCACGTCGGGCTCTGTACTGACAGCTTGGAGCCTGGAGCCTGCTTCAGATTCTGTCTACCTCTCTCTCCGCCCCTCCCCAACTCATGCTCTGTCGCTCTCTCAAGAGTAAGCATTAAAAAAAAATTAAATTTAAGATGTATTATTTACAACTGCACTTAAAATAAAAAAATAATCACAGTTAATATCATAAAAGACAGAAAGACCTATACATTAAACACTACAAAATATTACTGAGAAAATTTTAAAAGACCTATATCAAGGGAGAGATATATACTCTGTTCAGGGGTTAAAAGATTCAATAGAGTCAAGAAGCCAATTCTCCCCAAATAAATCTGTAGTTTCAACATAATCTAAACTTAATTTCCAGAAGACCACCAGAGTTGTTGTTTGTTTGTTTGTTTGTTTGTTTGTTTTAAGAAACAGACAAACTGATTCTAAAATTCACGTGGAAATGCAAAGGATCCAGAGTAGTGGAAGAACACCGAAAAGAACAGAGCAGGACGACAAACACTACCTGATTTCAAAAATCCTTGTAAACTGGCAGTGATTTAAACAGCATAATATTGGTACAAAGATGGACAAAGAGATCAATGAGACAGAATAGAGCCCATACATAAAGCCACACATATGTGGCCAACTGATTATGACAAAGGAACAATGGCATAAAGTGGAGAAAACACAGCCTTTTCAATAAATGGTGCTGGAACAACTAGATATCCATATGCAAAAGAATGAACTTGTATCCATACTCTGTATCACAAATAAAAAAGAATATAAAATCAGTCATAGATCTAAATGTAAGACCTAAAACTATATAACTTCTAAAAGAAAGCATGAGATAAAAGCTTTGTGACCTTGTGCTATGCAAATATTTCTTAGATATGAAAACCAAAAGCAAGAATCATACAAGAACAAATGAATGTGTAAACTGGACTTCACCAAAAAGAAAAACTGCTCTTTAAAAACACTGTTGAGACAAGGAAAAGTCACAGAGTGGGAAAAGAAAAACCTTGCAAAAAAAAGAGAGGTGAGAAAGGAACTGTACCTAGCTCTTTCCACCATCTTTCTGTGCCACCATCATGATGCTAGTGAATGTCGTGGCAGATGCTTCCCAAAGCATAACAATACTGAAAAGAGAAGCAAACGCCAGGTTCTTACTAGGCCATGCTCCAAAGACATTGTCCACTTTCTAACTGTGATGATGAAGCATGGTTACACTGGTGAATTTAAAATCATTGATGATCAAAAGAGTTGGGTAAATTGTTGTGAAACTCACAGGCAGGTTAAGCAAGCATGGAGTGACTGGCCCCAGAATTGATGGAAAATGCAAAGATCTAGAAAAATGGCAGAATAATCTGCTCAGTTTGGTTTCATTATACTGACCACCTCAGCTACAGTCATGGACCATGAAGAAGGAAGATGAAAACACACAGAAGGGGAAATCCTGGGATTCTTTTTCTAGGGATGTAATACATATGTGAAAATAAAATGCCTCAGTGGAAACAACAACAACAAAAAAAAAAGAAAACAAAATAAGGAACTGTGTCTAGAATATACAAAGAATTCTGAAAACTCAACAAGTAAGAAAACAAACAAACAAATTTTAAAACAACCGAAGATTTGGACAATTCAAAGACGATACACAGATGGCAAACAAGCACATGAAAATATGTTCACCATCATCAGTTATTAGGGAAATGTATATTGAAACCATAATGAGATATATACTAAATATCCATCCGAATGGCTAGGATTTAAAAAGCTGACAATACTAAGTGTTCATGAATATGTATGTAGGAATTGGTGCTCTCACAGACTGCTGTTGGGAATGGAAAACCGTACAACTCCTTTAGAAAACAATTTGGCAGCTTCATAATAAGGGAATATGAAGGGACATGAGATTTTTAAGGGTGATGAATATGTTAGCTGTCTGGATTATGGTTATCGTTTCATACGTGTAAACATATGTCAAAACTATCAAATGACACACTTCATATATGAACTAAACTTCATATATGAACTAAAAATGTTGGAAACGAAAAGCTCTTTCACAGGAAGAAACGTCTAAAACAGTGGATAAGACAGACTGAAAGAAGGATGTAAAACAATACAAGATGAAGCCAGAGGACTGTGGCCTCTAACCTAATAGCAATGAGAAGTACTAGCTAAGCTTTAAGCAAGGGGGTACCATGATGAAAGACACATTTTTTTAAAACATATACTAATTATGGTTGCAGTGTAGACCAAGGTCTTGGGAGGTAGAACGGCAGGGAAAACAATCCTGAAGTTATTTCAGTCATCTAGGAGAAAAATAATGACCTGAACTGGGTGAAGGCACAGAAGAGAAGCAGAGTTAACAAACACATTAGATGTGCCATTCCCTCTAAGAAAGGTACAGTAGAAATGATGACTCTTTGGCTGAGAGGATACAATAGTTCTGCTTTTATTTTAATATAAAACATATTTCTGAGATGAGCAGCTCTATAATACAGCAGTGTTCTATGGTACAGTAGTAGGCAAGGTGTGCACATATTACTACAGCAATATACGTACCTTTACAATCCATGCCAAGTTGTTCAATCAGCAACATGAAATTCTTAGAGTAAGGCAACTCACAATGCTCTGAAGCTGCTTCAGATGACTGAATGAAGTCGACAAGATCATCCATAGAAGTAATTTGCTTTTTGACCTACCAATGAATAATACCATTTCAAAATGTCCCCCAAATATTTATAAAATATACTAGGTGTAGAGAAGTGGTAAATAGCCGTCTTTTTATAAAAGCAAAAACAGGGGCACCTGACTGGCTCAATCGGTTGAGCATCCGACTCCATTTTGGCTCAGGTCATGACCTCAGGGTTCCTGAGTTTGAGTCCCACGTTGACCTCCACAATGACAGCATGGAGCCTGCTTGGGATTCTCTCTCCCCCTCTCCCTCGGCCCCTCCCCTACTTGTGCGTGCTCTCTCTCAAAATACATTTTAAAAATAAGTGAATGAACATTTAAAAGCGAAACCATAGAGACTTTTTAAAAGAACGGATTTTTATCAAAAAGACACTGTTATCCATAGCTAGTATTTCTAAATAACTTTTTCACAGCAAATGTCTCTACAACAAAGGAAGATTTTCTATTTTTTCACTACATCTTTCATAAAGTAATTTTTGCCACTGAACAATATTCCTAACAAATATGTATCAAAATAATATAATAAAATAAAAATAAAATAAATAATAAATAAAATAAAATTACATTGTCTCTTTTGCTTACCTTGTTCTTTTTCTTAGAAATTTTCTTTGCAGGTCTGAAAAAAAAACAATTCTTTTCAGGCAAATATTAAATACTTAAAATACAAAGCGTATCTAAACCTATTGTTTCTGATATAAAATCTCTGCATTTGAATCTAATTTTCTACAAAGGGGATTAAACAACAGAGTAACATTAAACAACATCGAAAACATACTACTGCTAATATTAACAAAGGATTAGGTGTATCCAGTTCTAGTATATGTGCTGCTGAAGCAAGCACAACAAAGTACTAAAGTTAGGTAAAAACTAACAAAAGCAAAGTAAAATCCTACTGCTACTTGCATTATTTGATAGGAATGATACCATTGTTTGTGTTGTTGTCATTTTACTAAAAATAAGCTTTTACTGGCACTAAAACCTACTTGGAAAGTGCAAGTTAAGTCCCTATATGAAAGAACCCCTTTTTAACAATCATGATATTAACGTGTTGAAGAGTCACTATGCAAGTACTCTCTAGGCATTACTATGAGCACTTTACATGTCTTCAAGGTATTTGAAGCCCCACAACAATCCTATGAAGTAGGTTATTATATTAGGTATTTTACACAGGAAGAAAATGAGGCACAGAAAGTCGAAGTGACTTTCCCAAGAAGCCCTAGTCGCTGGCCAAGAACAGACCCTGAATTCAAACCCAGGAATGTGCCTTCAAAGCATGTGTTTTATACTATGTGGTTAAAGTAATACTCCAGTGTTTCTAACTAATATGACAGCAAATGAATCTATATTATGATTCGATTTCTAGCTATAGTGATACATAACAATTTCTGAATCTTACACATTTTTTAAGAGACTTTATACTTGGCAAGATGGGAAATCTACTTTCAATAAACTAAAGATTTGCTTCTTCTAGAGAAATTCCTCAACAGGCATTCATTCATTCATTCATTCATTCATTCATTCATTCCACTGTTTAATTCCACATTTAACACATACTTATTGAGCATACAATCTGTGTCAATGGCACTGTTGGTACAGGAAGCATGGTTTTGGTAATTTAGAGCTCTCTAGTCCAAAAGGAATAATCTGTTATGGATTACTAGTTTCTTTTCCAATTGTAAATAAATAAAATCTTCCCCTTTCCCCAGAACCTAAATAATATTAATTTAATAGAACCAGATACTTTAAAGTCCCTAACACAATCATAGCTATTTGTGATACTATCAAAGGCACTGGATATCTAAAATCATCAAGGAAGGATTAGTTTTATTCAGAATGGCCTCAGTGTTTGCATACATTTATGATAAGTGTGTGTGTGTGTATACAAATATATACATATAGAACTTATACACATATACTTATATATACATATATAAGAAATTATACATATAATTTGTATATTATGCATATGCATATACATATAAATATAATATGTATATTATACATATAATATACATATAATAAATATACATATACATACATATAGGAAATTATACAGCCACATATATATAAATATATATAAATATATAATTAATTAATTAATTAATTAAATTATTAAATTAAATTGATTTACTTATTTTAAATTATTTAATTATTTTATTAAATTAAGTAATTTAATAAATTAAATAATTTAATTTAATATATTATATATATATACATATATACAAATATATATTTATATATATATGTGTATATATATATATATATATACATATATACAAATATATATTTATATATATATGTGTATATATATATATATATATATATATATATATACTTGCATACATACATATATATTTTTAAATCTGCACATTCAATTGTATGAGAATACCCCATTGTGGAACCAATTCAGAATAAACCAACTTCTTGCACAAAATCACATGAATAAGAGTAATAAAGACAATTACTATAATTTTTAAAAGATAATGTAATACAATCAACAAACTTCCTAATGTTTGCAAACGCAAACAAAATTAAATTAACTAACCATGTCTATATCTATTGATCATTTCCAACAGAATACATTCTCTAAAAGCTCCCATCTTAAAATAAAAAGAGAAAGAAAATGCCTTTGCAATTCACATTCTTTTTCAGTTATCATCCATTTCTCTATTACCTTTCCCTATTAAAATGCTGTAAGGAGTTGTTTACACTTACTCATCTTCCATGCTTCCATGGTGACTACTGAAACTGCTCCTTGACAAAGTCACTTACCCTCATCACAACTTTTCAAGCAGTGTGTTTGATATGTTGAGTATTTCTTGCTTTAGCTTGGACCTACCTACACTAAAGCATTTTATTTCCACAAAAGGTAATCACTGCTAAAATTCCTTCACAGGCACGTAGGAATGTATAGATTTTACCTGTTTTCATGCTGATCCTTTTCACTGAAATGGCTGCCATCATTCTTTTGTAGTGGACCACCAGTTAGGGAATCTGCCTTCTGCAACACTGGTGTGATCACAGATCCTTTTGATGTCCCTTTTTCATTTTCACCTTTCTTTAACTTCTTCATATGTAAACCAGGTTCCCTCCTTAAAAAAAAAAACAAAGCCATTAAAAAGCCATAAAAAAGCCAATGTTTTCTAATAATTTTACTGATAAAGAATAAAAAGACCATTTTCATCAAGTTCTGAATTTTACCCATCTGACTTAATTTGATTAATTCAGAGAACAGTGCTGAAGTACCAACCATACACAAGGAAATACTCATCTGTTGCTTCAAACACAGATAAATATACAATTAGAATACAATGCGATTTGTAAGAATTGACATGTGAAAAGCTGTAAGTGAGGACAGAAAGGCTTTACTGAAGAGGGAAAATAAACAGCAGAGGTCACCAGGGAAAAAACAGGAGAAAACCATTTTCTTAGAGATTAGAATGTGAGCACAAAGATTACACAGATGTCATCTAGGTGCCTTGAAAGGAAAAAGTATAAGCTTTTAGAAACTTGGAAAAAAACCCATAAAATACATGGAAGCAAGTAGTAAGAGATCAGTCAGGAAAGATTCTGAAGAACCTTGAAGGTTACACTAAAAAGTTAGAGTTCATTGCCTAAAGGCAGTGACTCTTAGACATGGGAGTAATAACTAGATGTGTGCTCTATTTTTGGCTTTGCTTTGAAATATAAGAATGCTTAATTTCAACAAAGTTTTAAAGTAGCATGAGGTCCATATAACATGAAAGAAGAAATCAGGGAAATATCTTAGGGGAAAAACTACTTTTAAAATACCCATATGTCAGAGCGATATCAGTATGATAGCTGAACAAGATGTACCTTGTTGCGTCTCCCCACCTACAACAAACTGGCATCTTATCCACCCACGGGCAAAACTGCCTTTGCAGGAGCTGTGGGAATCTAGCACCATATTCCAAGGGACCAAGGAAAAGTCTTGCCTACCTGTGCATCAGGTAACAGGCAGACATACTACAGTCTAATCTGTGGACCTAGAAATAGCCCATAAAGTGCCTCCAGCCCCTCCCTCTCAGCCGCATCTGGGAGTCCCTCCCTAGAAAACACTCTCTAAGATAATCACCCGTGGATGAGAGAGCCTTTTTGGAAAACCAGGTGTCCTGCAGAGAATTTCCAGCATCCCACTGGAGCAAAAAAATCAGGTTTGGACACACTGAAGAGGTAGTCATTAAAGACTGGAGGAGGTGACTGCTACTTCAAATGCAAAGACAGCAATGCAAAACTGCAAAGAATATAAAATATCAAGGAAATATTATACCATCAAAGGATCACAATAATATTCCAGTAATCAATCGGAAACACAGGGAGATCTGTAATTTATTCAAAAGAGAATTCAAAAATAGCAGTTTTAAGGAAACTCAGTGAGTTACAAGAAAAACACAAAAGCCAAATCAATAAAATCAGAAAAACACTCTATGAATAAAATGAGAAGCTTAACAAAGAGCTGGAAATAGTAAAAGCTAACTAAACAAAAATCCTGGAGCTGAAGAGTATAATGAAGGAGATGAAAAAAGCAAGAGTGATCACTTACAGGAAATGGATCAAGCAAAAAAAAATGTGAATTGAAAGACAGGAACTATCAAATTATCCAGTCAGCAGAGAACAAAGTCAAAAGAATGAAAAAGAGTGAGAAAAGACTATGTGACTACAAGTGAACCCTCATAAGGCTATTAGCAATGTCTCAGCAGAAACCTTCCATGCCAGGAGGCAGTGGGATTACATATTCAAAGTGCTAAGAGAAAAAAGACTACCAATCAAGAATACTTTACTCAGCAAAATTATCCTTCAGAAATCAAATCGAATAAATACATTTGATACACAGCATTAACAGGATAAAAAAATCATATCATCATCCCAGCATGGGAGAAAAAAGCATTTGACAAAATTCAACATCTTTTCAAGATAAAAACTCTCAACAATGTGGGTACTGAATTATCACACCTGGACATAATGAAGCCCAATATGATAAGCCCATACCCAACATCATATGCAGTGGTAAAAAACAGAAAGCTTTTACTCTAAGTTCAAGAACAAGGCAAAGTTGCCCACTTGACCACTCCTATTCAACAGGATAGAGGAAGTCCTAGCCAAAGCAGTCAGGCAAGAAAAGGAAATAAAAGGCATCCAAATCAGAAAAGAAGAAGTAAAACTGTCTTTGTTTACAGATGATATGTTCTTATATATAGAAAATCCTGAAGATACCACCAAAAAGCTGTTCCATGGATGAAGGATACCAAATCAACATAAAGATGCAGGGGTGCCCGGGTGGCTCAGTCAGTTAAGCTTCTGACTTCGGCTAAGTTCATGATCTCATGGTTTATGGTTCAAGCCCTCTATTGGGCTCTGTGCTGACAGTTCGAAGCCTGGAGCCTGCTTTGGATTCTCTCTCTCTCTCTCTCTCTCTCTCTCTCTCTCTCTCTCTCTCTCTCCCCCTCCCCTGTTCACACTCTGTCTCTTTAGCCTCTACTACAAAGCTGTGATCATCAAGACAGTATGGTATTGGCACAAAAACAGACACACAGACCAATGGAATAGAATAGAAACCCCAGAGATGAACCCACAAATGTATGGCCAACTAAACATTGACAAAGCAGGAAAGAGTATCCCATGGGAAAAAAAGACAGTCTCTTTCTTCTGGGAGAACTGGACAGCAACATGCAGAAGAATGAAACTAGACGTCTTTTCTTATACCATACACACAAATAAACTCAAAATGGATGAAGGACCTGAATGTGAGACAGGAAACCATCAAAACCCTAGAGGAGAAAGCAGGAAAAAAAACCTCTTTGACCTCCGCCGCAGCAATTTCTTACTTGACACATCTCCCAAGGCAAGGGAATGGAAAGCAAAAATGAACTATTGGGACCTCGTCAAGATAAAAAGCTTCTGCACTGCAAAGGAATCAATCAACAAAACCGAAAGGCAACCGACAGAATGGGAGAAGATAGTTGCAAATGACATATCACATAAAGGAAGGGCTAATATCCAGAACCTGTAAAGAACTCACCAAACTCCACATCCACAAAACAAATAATCCAGGGAAGAAATGGGCAGAAGACATGAATAGACACTTTTCACAAAGAAGACATCCAGATGGACAACAGACACATGGAAAGATGCTCAACGTCACTCCTCATCGGGGAAATACAAATCTAAACCACACTGAGATACCACCTCAAGCTGGTCAGAGTGGCTAAAATGAACAAATCAGGAGACTACAGATGCTGGCAAGGATGTGGAGAAACAGTAACCCTCTTGCACTGTTGGTGGGAATGCAAACTGGTGCAGCCACTCTGGAAAACAGCGTGGAGCTTCCTAAAATAATTAAAAATAGAACAACCCTAGGACCCAGCAATAGCACTGCTGGGAATTTACCCAAGGGATACAGGAGTGCTGATGCATAGGGGCACATGTACCCCAATGTATACAGTAGCACTTTCAACAATCGCCAAATTATGGAAAGAGCCTAAATGTCCATCACCCGAGGAATGGAGAAAGAAGATGTGGTTTATATATACAATGGAATACTACTTGGCAATGAAAAAGAGTGAAATCTGGCCATTTGCAACAACGTGGATGGAATAGGAGGGTATTATGCAAAGTGAAATAAGTCAGGCAGAGAAAGACAGATACCATATGATTTCACCTATATGTGGATCCTGAGAAACTTGACAGGAGACCATGGGTGGGGGGGATGGGGAAAAAAAGTTACAGAGAGGGAGGGAGGCAAACAATAAGAGACTCGTAAACACTGAGGGTTGATAGGAGGTGGGGGAGAGGGGAAAGTGGGTGATAGGCATTGAGAAGGGCACCTGTTGGGATGAGCACTGGGTGTTGTATGGAAACCAATTTGACAATAGATTATATTTAGTAAAAAAAATTACAAAATCAGCATCAAGAGATCCGTTACATTTCTAAACAATAACAATGAAATAGCTGAAAAAGAAATATAAAGAAAAAATCCCCTTCCCCAAAGCATCAAAAAGAACAAAATACTTTGGAATAATTTTAATCAAGGATTTCTGAAAGATAGGTATAGTAAAAACTACAAGACATTGGTAAAAGAAATAGCAGAGACACAAACAAATGGGAAGATACCCCGTTGTTATGGATTCGAAAAATTAGTGTCATTAAATATCCACATTACCTGAAACCACCCACAGAGTTAATGCAATCCTTGTCAAAATTCCAATGACCTTTTTCACAGAAATAGGAAAAGCATTCCTCAAATGTGTAAGGAACAAGAAAGACCCCAAATAGCCAAAACAATCCTAAGAAAGAAGAACAAAGCTGGAAGCATCACACTTGCTGGTGTCAAACTATTACAAAGTTATGGTAATAAAAACCGCATGAAGTTGCACAAAAAAAAAAAAAAAACACAAAGATGAATGAAACAGAATCAAGAACCCAGAAATAAACCCATGCATAAAGTCAACTAAAAACCCATGCATAAAGTCTCTTTGTTAAGAGACCCAAGAATACTCAAAAGAAAAAAGGTAATCTCTTCAATACATGATGGTGAGAAAACTGGATATTAACATGCAAAAGAATAAAACTGTGCCTCTACCTTACACCACTCACAAAAGTCAACCCAAACGCAAATGAAGACTTCTATATAAAATCTTAAATCATAAAACTCCTAGAAGAAAACAGAGGATAAAAGCTCCTTGACATAGATCTTACGAATGATTTAGGATAGGACATCCAAAGTACAAGCAATAAAAGCAAAAACAACCAATGCAATCAACAATGTTTCTGCACAGCAAAAGAAACAAGCAACATGACGGAAAGGCAACCTATGGAAAGGATGAAAACATTTGCAAGCTACAAATATGAAAAACGTCAATATCTAAAATGTGTGAGGAATTCGTACAATTCAACAGCTAAAAACAAATATAATTAAAAACTGGGCAAGGCACCTTAAAAGACGTCTCTCCTCAAAACATATTCAAATGGCCAAGGGTACACAAGAAGGTGCTCGATATCACTATTCATCAGGGAAATGCAAATCAAAACTGCAGTATATAGATATCACTTTGACCTATTAAAAAGGCTATTGTCAAAAAGACAAGAGATATCGTTGGCAAGGATGTACAGGAAAGGAATTCCTTGTACTCCTGTAGGACTGTAAATTGGGACAGCCACTATGTAAAACAGTATGGTGGCTCCTCAACAAACTAAAAATAGAACCTCCATATGAGCCAATAATCCCATTTCTGGGTATATATCTTAAAGACATGACATCCTTATCTTGGAGAGATATCTGCAGCCCTATCTTTATTGCAGCATTATTTACAATAGTCAAGAAACATAGGGCGCCTGGGTGGCTCAGTCGGTTAAGTGGCCAACTTCGGCCCAGGTCATGATCTCGCGGCCCATGAGTTCAAGCCCCACGTCGGGCTCTGTGCTGACAGCTCAGAGCCTGGAGCCTGTTTCAGATTCTGTGTCTCCCTCTCTCTGACCCTCCCCCATTCATGCTTTGTCTCTCTCTGTCTCAAAAATAAATAAACGCTAAAAAAAAATTAAAAAAAATAGTCAAGAAACAACCTAAGCATCCATCAGTGGATCCATGGATTAAAAAATATGGTATACAGTTACAATGGAATATTTTCAGCCACAAACAAGAAGGAAATCCTGCCATTTGTGACAACATGAGTGAAACTTGAGGGCTTTATGCTTAGTGAAAAGAAGTCAGACACAGGAAGACAAACACTGCATGATCTGACTTATATGTGGAATTAAAAAAAAATTGCACAAGAAACAGAACAGACTGGTGGTTGCCAGGGAGGCTGTGAGAAATGGGTAGATATTGGTCAAAGGGTACAAACTACCTGTTACAAGATTAATAAATTCTGGGGATTTAATGTGCAGGATGGTGATTACAGTGAACAATACTGTATCATATCATTTGAAAGTTGCTACAAGACTAGATCATCACAAACAAGAAATGATATTTATGTGAGATGATGGAAGTATTAACACTATTGTGGTAATCATTTGACAATATAAAAGTGTATCAAATTAATACAGGTACACCTTACAGTTAGTTACACAGATGTATGTTACTTATATCTCATAAATCTGGAAAAACTTAAAAAATTCAAAAGTACTCATATGTTATTATCTATCACTCAAAAATAACAATCATCTGATTAGTTATGCTTTTGTTAAAAAAAAAAATGGTTTGCAGCGCCTGGATGGCTCAGTACGTTAAGTGTATGACTTTGGCTCGGTTTGTGATCTAAGGGTTTGTGGCTTCGATCCCCACATCGGACTGTGTGCTGACAGCCCAGAGTCTGGATCCTGCTTTGGAATCTTTGTCTCCCCCTCTCTCTGCCCCTCCCCAACTCTCACTTTGTCTCTCTCCAAATGAAGAAACATTTTAAACAATTAAAATAAATGATTTGGTAAATTTTGTATACTTTTAGCCTAATATCTAATCCTGATAGAAAAAAATGGGGGATTCACAAAAAAGAAAATTATAATTCTGTTTTCATGGACTAAATGCATGCAACAGAATATTATTACCATACAGCTACGTACATTTCCAAAAATAATGAAATTTCCCACAGATTATTTAAGACTTAAACATGAGCCCCGAAGAGCACCAAAAACAAAAACAAAACTAACAATTTTTTTTCAAAAACTGTTATACAGATAACTTTCTTCGTGGAAATAACATCCAAGAAAAGAAGAATCTTTCTGAAAGCAATTATCAAACAATTCCTCTCGACTCAAATTTCAAAAATGAATCTGTAATTATAGAATTTGAAATAGCTTTCATTTTGAACCCAGTCAATAGAAGCAACTTTTAAGTAGAAAACATCTGGTGAAAGCCACCTCAAACTTAGAAAAAACAAAACAAAACAAAACAAAAAGAAACCCTAACACGTAGCCATGGTAACAAGAAGCCACCAGAATCAGTTTTAAATGTGTTAATCAATGCCCACCAGCCCTATTCACCAACCAATCCATTTCAGCTCCTTCCTTCTGAAAGACAGCAAATAAAGGACAAAAATGACTCCAATACACATGCTTCAGCGTGGCAACCAATCCACAACAGTATCACCCAAATAAGCATGGTGCTTCAGATGATGACAAACCATTTAATTTTCTGAAAGTCTCCCCATCCTTAAACTCCACTCTTCCCCAAACCCTGTATAAGAATAGCAGACTGCTCTGTCAGAAACGACTATACCTAACCAGCAAAGCTCGCTCTTATTTGTAAGTGATCAATTCCAACTTCATCTTTTTATTTCAGATATTGAGGGCTCATAATCTTTGGCAAGAATTTTTAAAGTCCTATAATAATTTGCCACCATATTTTAGTTTCCTTAATAAATATAAAGGAAGTTTGCTATTCCTTTGATACATTTCACCATAATTAAAACTAACATAAATACAACTAAAAGAATAAGTAGCAAGTAAACACAATATTGGGCCCCCTAAAATCCAAAAACTGTATATAACTGGCAGGTTTACTTGTCAGAATGAACCCACGCCAAGCTTTGTCAAGGTGGGGACTAGTATTATGTCCCCACTACACTATACACACTTAAGTTAAACTCCGTTCACTCAATAAACATTATTGAATAAGTACTATATAGACTAGAACATTTTCTAGGCACTGAGGACATGGCAATGAACAGATAACAATCCTACTCATGAGTGAAGTAAACATACAATAACAATAAGCTACACAGGCAAAATATACAGTATTAGAGGAGAAAAACTAAAGCAGATAAATCACATTTTGATGTGTTATAGGGAAAAGCGTAGTTGAAGTACTAGTCAGGATGGCCAAGAAAGGCCTTGCTGAGAAAGTGACTTTTAAGCAAAAACCTGAAAGGAAAAACAAACAAAAAAGGAAAAAGCAAGCCATGAGGTATCTGAGGGAAAGCATTCCAGATAGAGTCAACAGCAAATACAGAAGTATGTCCGAAGTACTTAAAGAGTAGTGAGAAATCAGTATGGCTGGACAGAATGAAAGGGGTAGAAAAGAGTTCAAATCAGAGAGAGAGAAGGAGACACCTGATCATATACAGGCCTTGTCGGCATTAGGAAGAGTTTTGTCATGTACTCTGAGTGATATGGGAGGCAATTAAGCTTTGAGCAGAGGAAGGACACAATCCGACTTACGTTTTACTAGATCCAATGTGTTTAGAATTAACGGAAACAGAGGAAAAACAAAAGAAGAAACAAACAAACAAGAAGACCATTTAGTTACCTATTACACCAATATAAACAACAGATGATAGTCTATTGGTCATGGAAGATGTGTTTGGATTCTCGATATATTCGAAGGAAGACATGACAAGATTTGCTGACAGATGAGATGTGATGTGTATGAAAAAGAAAACGAAAAGAGAAAGAAAAAGTGAAAGAAAAAGAAAAGAAAGACAGGAGTCAAAGATGACACCAAGTTTTTTAGCAGAGCAACTCACAGAACTGTTATTAACTCAATTAGGAAAGACATGAAAGGCAAATATTAAGAAAGAATATCAGGAGTTCAATTTGGGACATGTTAAGTTTGCAATAGCTATCCAGAAAGAGATATCAAGTAGGCAGTTTGATAGGCGGGCCTGGAATTATGGAGAGAGATCCGGGCTGGAGAAGTAAACTTGAGGATCATTAGAATATACAAGATAGTAAAAGTGAAGAGAAGGAAAATCAAAGGCAAATTCCTGGAAGACATCAATGGGTTAAAAGGTGGGGGACGAGAAGAAACAAGCAAATCAGGCTGAGGTGTACAGACTAGAAAGGCAGCGGGAAAATCAGGTGAGTGAGTGACAGCCTACAAGCAACATGGAGACAGAATTTTGGAGGAGAGAGTTTTCCATTGGGTCAAATATCGCTGAAAGGTTAAGTAAAATGAGATGTATGAAATTGTTTAGATTTATTAAAGTGAAAATCGGTGGTAACCTTGAAAAAACAATTCTGGAGGAATGAGAGGGAAAATTGCTACAATGAATTCAAGAGTGGATGGGAGGAAGGGAAATCAGGATCAAAGAGTGAAGAAGGCTAAGTGGAATGGTCATGGTTGATTTAATTTTCTATTATTGCTGTAGTTTTCAATTGTTACATAATGATTAGGTAGTATTTTTGTAATATTTGGAAGTCTTAAAAATTGCATATACGTAACACTAGTTTTTTTTTTTTTTTTTTGCTTTTTTAAAATGCCAGACCAAGGTACAAAATAACTCACAAAATTATACACTGAGAAGACTCCTTAAATTTTTTCTAGATATATAATATTATATAAGCTGATTACCATTTTTCTCATGCTTAGAAAGACCACAGAAAAACTAAATTTCAAGGGCAGTATTTCGTGCTTGATAAAAATTATTGAACTCTAAGGGCACCTGGGTGGCCCAGTCCACGAAGCATCCAACTCTTGATTTCGGCTCAGGACATGATCTCTAGGTTCTCTAGCATTGAGCTCTGCACTGACTGCATGGAGCCTCCTTGGGATTCTCTCTCTCCCTCTCTCTTTGCTCCTCCCCCACTCATGTGTGCATGCTCTCTCTCTCTCTCAAAATAAACAAACATTTTTAAAACGTCACCCAACTCTAGGATATTTTATACTATCCAAAGTAATGAGTCATATTAAAATTTTATACACAGAAGTAAAAGGGGTTGGGAATGCAGAAAATAGTCCTACTTTGTAAACTGAATTGTCACAAATTGTATAACATGAAGGCACTGTTGAAAAATTTGTTGTGGTTCATGTTGAATTATATTCTCTAAAAAGGCAGGATAATGGCATGCAAGCAAGGTACCTTTATAAAAACGATTCATTGCATTACCAGCATCTTGGCTTATAGCACAGGGGCCGTGAAATGTTTATATAGAATATGAGACATGTTGCCACGTGAATCCTCTTGGCAATAATCAGATTAAGTTGAGGGTCCAACATTGGAGCACTCATGCACTGGGAAACAAAACCAAAAATCTAATAACTAGCAATTTTGTTGGTAGACTGCCAGTGTAGCAGGGAACTTCCGTTTGCAATTCAGTAGATATTAAAAGTATTCTAACAAAATGTGCATAAGACATGACGTCAAACCAAACCATATGCTTTAAATATACTTTGTTAAACCATCAGTACACATAGACCTAAATTCATTTTTTAAAATAGTCACATACTCCATTACTTTATAGAAGTGAAACTTTACTTCCTTATTAATGAATGGATATTTAGCCTATCTCTGGGGCCCATAGGTGGCTCAGTCTGGTGAGCATCTGACTGTTGATGTTGGCTCAGCTCATGATCTTGTGGTCGTGAGATCGAGCCCTGTGTTGGCCTCTGCACTGTTAACGTGGAGTCTGCTTGGGATTCTCTCTCTCTCCCTCTCTGTCTCTGCTCCCCCTCAATGCTTGGGCTCCCGAGTGTGCACATTCTCTGTCTGTCTCTCAAAATAAGTCAATAAACATTTAGACTATCTCCAAATGTTTGATATGGGAATGCTATAATAAATACCCTTCACATATACATGTAATATATTTATATAAGTAACCTTAATATATCTGTCCTATTTTGTATATGTAATAATATATAATAAATGCCCTTATAGTGTGTGTGTGTGTGTGTGTGTGTGTGTGTTTGCATGTGCAGGCACACGCGCTTGCTTATAGAAGTCACATATTTCAGAAGGACCCAGTCCTGGCAATGACACCATTGGAATAAAGAGATGACCTACCTGAAATATTTTTCTCACGTTATATTATTTATTTTTGACAGTGACAAAGACAGAGCACAAGCAGGGGAGGGGCAGAGAAAGAGGGAGACACAGAATCTGAAGCAGGCTCCAGGCTCTGAGCTGTTAACACAGAGCCTGACACAAGGCTCAAGCTCGTGAAGTGCAAGATCATGACCTGAGCCAAAGTTGGATGCTTACCCAACTGTGCCACCCAGGTGCCCCGACATATTTGAAATTTTGAAATACACTGCTAAATCACCTTTCAGAAAGGAGTTACCAATTTCATCCAGCCGCAGTGTCTAAGAATGTCATTTTCCTCACATTTCCTAACTTTGGTTATTTTTCTAAATAAAATATTTATCACTATGACTGCAAAAAATGGTATCTCATTGGTATTTACATTTTTCTCATTAGCACGTAGGATGAAATATCTCCACAAAAAATACGAAATTTGTTCATCATGAACATTAGCTCAAACTAGAAAAGATTGTTGCATAGGAAAATAACAATTATCTACTATTTAAATATTGCTATAGGCTTACATATCAGAATCTTTATTTTCTGTAATAGGCAATTGATGGTTATCAGTTTTTCCATTCTGTCTTTGTGGAATTAATCCAGCAGCCGCAACATCATGTATGTTTTCTGATACTTCCATGTCACTTCCTCTGTGCTTCTTTTTTTCTTCAACTTTTAATGGAACTTGATACTAAAGGTAATTGTTACTTTAGTCAATAAAAAGAAGTTTTTTTTCATTAACTTTATCAGTTGACACTTAGTTTGTCATAAATTCAATGGAGGAAAATATTTTGTGTTTACTTTATCATTACAATAATTGTTATTTTTATAAACTCTGCTTCATTTCTGTTGAAAATAAAAAAAGGCAGGGTGCCTGAGTGGCTCAGTCAGTTGAGCGACCGACTTCGGCTCGGGTCATGATCTCACGGTTTGTGAGTTCAAGCCCCGCGTCGGGCTCTGTGCTGACAGCTCAGAGCCTGGAGCCTGCTTCTGATTCTATGTCTCCCTCTCTCTCTGCCTCTCCCCCACTCATGCTGTCTCTCTCTGTCTCAGAAATAAATAAACATTAAAAAAGAAAATAAAAAAAGGCAGAAGTTACCAAAATTTCTAAAAGGGCTTTCTTAATTTTGTACTCTTATTCATATCCACACTTTGCTACTGAGAATTCCCCACCCACCCCCACCCCATCTGACCAAGAGATACAAAGAAATAAAAAGACAAGAGACAAAATTTGTCCTTTTCTATCCTTACCACCTGGGTTTAACACAACAGCCAGATTTAAAACATGTGACATGGAGGTGCTCCAGTAACAAAACCAGGAAGCTTTCCTCTTTCTGCACGAAGCTATTCTTTCCCTGACTGCCTTTTACAATTCTTTTTCTTTTGGATCCTAAGATTCTCAAAAAAAAGTGACAGTGTCCCCTAAAATTTATGAACCAGTTTGCCACAACACAAAAGGAACAAAGTGAAACAGATGTTAAGGTGGAATTCTGGGAAATTAGTAATGCTCTCCGAATCTCACATTCAATAACCATAAAACTTTATAGGGAGAGGGTATAAAAGTAATGATCACCTTTAATCCCATTTGCTACTGATAATGCGAGTAAAACTCAAAAAGGTTAAATGATTTGTCCCAAGTTCTTAAAGTGGCATTCCCTAGCATTTTATGGCACCAAAAGAGACGATACAATTCTTGAATGCTGAATCAGAGAAATGACCACAAATTCATTAAATTAGTCAGATGCATGAAAAGTGTGACTTTGGCACAGTAAATTAATACCTTGATAGGGGACGAGGAGATTAGCTACTTATTCTTTTAAAGGAGGGTATCTCTAGATTTTGTCTATTTCTAAAGTCCACACATCTCAAAACTCAGTTTTCTCCCTTGGAGTTAAATACTGAAGGTTTGCTGAAGGTTTATGCTACCTACATGGTAAAAATCATACAGGCCAAAAGGTATCATACTTTAGTGAAGGTTTGACTCAACAGAAACATCTGAGAATGAGATTAAAAAAATGTGAAAAAAGGGGGCGCCTGGGTGGCGCAGTCGGTTAAGCGTCCGACTTCAGCCAGGTCACGATCTCGCGGTCCGTGAGTTCGAGCCCCGCGTCGGGCTCTGGGCTGATGGCTCGGAGCCTGGAGCCTGTTTCCGATTCTGTGTCTCCCTCTCTCTCTGCCCTTCCCCCGTTCATGCTATGTCTCTCTCTGTCCCAAAAATAAATAAAAAACGTTGAAAAAAAAAATAAAGATTAAAAAAAAATGTGAAAAAAGGGGTGATAATACAAATAGCTGTTATTAAGCCTATCTCAAAGGGGTCATGTTGAAATTCTAAGTTCCAAGATTGTGAATAAAGCAGACAAGACTGCCTATTTTTGTGGGGAATAAGCTTAGGAATTCCCTGAGCCTGCACTGATGGGTTAACCAGGCATAGAAAATTACAAAGCCATAGGATGCTCACACCCAAGTTTGGGTAAACAAGATTAGGTATCTAGGTATAGAGAGGGTGGGGCAAAGGCTCCAAGACCAAGGTGTGAGAGGTAAACAAGATTAGATATTCAGGAGGACACACTCCCCAATTTAGTACTATGGCAGAAAGCTGCTTTCACAGGAAGGAAGGACCGAATGAGGTAAACAGGTAAATAGGGCTATAGGCTGTAGACTGCAGGGTGAAGATGCCAAGAGGGGTGCTAATTAGCAAAATAAAGGTGCCTTGTGGATCCTGGGGTAGCATCTGTCTTCTCCCCTAGACTAGCTAAGATAAACAGAGAAGCTGCCTCAGGTCAGCTGTTAACAACCATCTGCCAGGCGCCAGGATTTTGTTTTACATTGACCCTAACCCCTAACACCCTATATCTTGAAACCCCCTTTCCCTCATGCCCATGAGGTCATGTTCACAGATTGTCTCTTTGTGCACGTCCATCACCATGTTTGGAAGCCTTCTGATCCTATTAAAAACAGAGCAAGGACACTGAATCCGGGCTCGTGTGTTCTCCGGGACATTAGCTGTCTCTCCCATTGTAACCCTGCATCCCACTGCTGTCTTGCTAGACAAGCAAGAACCCTAGACCCAGAGTCTACAGACACATACTGAAGCAATACATAGATTGCTTTAGCTGGAAACATGTGTTTATATTCCTTCTCTTAGTTATTGCTTCTTTCTCATTTTATTGTTCATGGAAATGCAATTTATATTTAAGCCAATATATTTTAAAAAAACAACCTGGAGATTATTATGTTTTTTAAGCAGTTTCTTTATGGTTATTCTGGTTCATGAGGTCACATGGTACTTATATAGTTAAGTTAATTTCGCAGTTCATATACTACTTGGAAGACTGACACAGAAACTTTAAGGAAAACAAATCACAAGAATATTTCCCTGAACTCCTATTTGTTAGATAGCAGAAATAATCTATTTCCAGACACAATTACTTATTTAGACAATTCCATTTTATGCACACTCTTGTTCTCTTGAGTGGAAAATCAGAATGGATCAGATAATTGCTAAAGAGAAAAAACAAGAGTAATATCAAGGCGGACCTCCTTCTCTTTTGGAGGTTGAACTTTCTCTCTTTCCAAAGACAGGAACTCTACTTGTGACATGCCTATCTCATTCTTAAACCTTTGCATATCTTGATGTAATTCTTCACTTAGATGTACTTCAGATGCTGGAAAACTAGATGCTGAAGAAGAACTCACAATTTCTAATTCAGAATCAATACTTTTATAGTTATGAGTACTGTCATTATCTGCATATAATGGCTTCTGGAAAAAAGTCTTGTACTGGTTTTGTTTTCTCGTAAGTGTTTGTGACAGCAGAAATATCATGCTTTTTTGTTTGAACCATGTGTTTCATCACATCGCAGCAGGCAAGCCACAAATCAAAAAGGCTCTATGAATCACTAGACTGAGGTCTAATTTATAATCGGTGGTCGTGCTCGTTTCGGCAGCACATATACAATCGGTGGTATTTTGGTCCATATTTTTTGCCATTTGCATGTCAAACTCTCTTGGCCTTCTTTCACTTTAAATGTAACTAGTGGGTTCTTTACTTTTTTATTTTCTATATCATTTTAAAAATCCTCATTGTTGTTAAAAAGATGCTCAATATCTGGTTTGTTCTCATTTTCATAGTCTGATTTACTTTCTTTCTTTAATTTGAAATTTATTGTCAAATTGGTTTCCATACAACACCCAGTGTTCATCCCAACAGGTGCCCTCCTCAATGCCCATCACCCAGCCTCCCCTCCCTCCCATCCCCCATCAATCCTCAATTTATTCTCAGTTTGTAAGAGTCTCTTATGGTTTGCCTCTCTCCCTCTCGAAGGTTTTTTGTTTTTTTGGTTTTTTTTCATTTCGCCTCCCCCATGGTCTTCTGCTAAGTTTCTCAGGATCCACAAAAGAGTGAAAACATATGGTATCTGTCTTTCTCTGTATGACTTATTTCACTTAGCATCACACTCTCCTGTTCCATCCACGTTGCTACAAAAGGCCATATTTCATTCTTTCTCATGGCCAAGTAGCATTCCATTGTGTAAAGCACAATTTCTTTATCCATTCGTCGGGTGATGGACATTTAGACTCTTTCCATAAATTTGGCGATTGTTGAAAGTGCTGCTATAAACATTGGGGTACAAGTGCCCCTACGCATCAGCACTCCTGTATCCCTTGGGTAAATTCCTAGCAGTGCTACTGCTGGGTCATAGGGTAGATCTATTTTTCATTTTTGAGGAACCTCCACACTGTTTTCCAGAGTGGCTGCACAAGTTTGCATTCCCACCAAGAGTGCAAGAGGGTTCTTGTTTCTCCACATCCTCCCCAGCATCCAGAGTCTCCTGGTTTGATCATTTAGCCACTCTTGACTGGTGTGAGGTGGTATCTCAGTGTGGTTTTGATTTATATGTCCCGGATGATTTGCTTTCATTTAAAGAAAGCTTAGAAGATCACTGGCAAGCATATTCTGGGGACCCAGAGTATGAATGAGAGAGAATGACATTTTCAAGACTAGGCTCTTTTTAGCCTAAATGTCCATCAACTGATGAATGGATAAAGAAATTGTGGTTTATATACACAATGGAATACTACGTGGCAATGAGAAAGAATGAAATATGGCCATTTGTAGTAACGTGGATGGAATTGGAGAGTGTGATGCTAAGTGAAATAAGCCATACAGAGAAAGACAGATACCATATGGTTTCACTCTTATGTGGATCCTGAGAAACTTAACAGAAACCCATGGGGGAGGGGAAGGAAAAAAAAAAAGAGGTTAGAGTGGGAGAGAGCCAAAGCATAAGAGACTGTTAAGAAGTGAGAACAAACTGAGGGTTGATGGGGGGTGGGAGGGGGAGGAGGGTGGGTGATGGGCATTGAGGAGGGCACCTTTTCGGATGATCACTGGGTGTTGTATGGAAACCAATTTGACAATAAATTTCATATATTGAAAAAAAAAGAAAGAAATGTGTGTGTGTGTGTGTGTGTGTGTGTGTGTGAGTGTGTGTCTGTGCATCTTAAAGATGTTTAGGTCAAAATTTCATTTCTAGCTCCTAAACTTATTACAACATTCTTCTTTAAGAAGAGAATTTTTTTCATCTGCCCTTTTCCCCACGACCTGCTTAGATTCTGTGGTTCATAATTTCAATAAATATCCTACCAATATTCTAAAAAAAAAAAAAAAAAAAAAAAAAAGACTAGGCTCTTTTTGTTCAGGAAATACCTGAAATACTACCAAGACAGACACTCCAAATGCATCTTCTTCCTCACAGTCAAGTACAGTATTTTTCCAATTCAAAGGTATTTCCTTTCAGTTGGTTCCTCCTTAGAGTGACCCCGTGGTGGTTCTTCTTCAAGATGAGTAGGAATGCTGTATTGTTAACAAATTTCACCAAACTTCAGCTTTCACTCACTGGTGATGAGTTTAAGCTATTTTTCCAGTCTAATTTGCCTTATTTGATCCACATTTCCTCAAAGTTTTGCATAGAAGCATGTCTTAAATATAGAGATATATCATGCTCCCTATCACATTCCTTATTCATTGCTGGTCCTTGAGTAATTTTTTGCAGTTGCAAAAACGGATGGTTAATTTCCTTGTTTTGATTTTCACATGTCTTTTCTGCCAGGATACATTTTTGTAAAAACACCTTGTCCTTAAGTAATCAAGTACGGACAAAGAAAAATGAGAAAATAATTACAATTGTACTGTTAACTTTCTTCATCTATGTTTAGCTGTTCCCAAGTCACTGGATTGTAACTTCCTGTAAGAAGTGAAAACTAACTTGCCTTAGCCTAAGACAGAAGAAAAATATGAACTCATAAACTTAAGCTTGTCAGTTTTTGGAACTAAACAATTCATTACATGTTAAATCGACCAAAAAATAAGTTAGATGATTTTTAATGTTACAAACCTTAAAAACTATTTAGCTTACCATCCCTTATAATGAGCACTAAAGTGCATTTGAGTACTTTTTAAGGATTAATAACTAGAGAATTAGAAATCTTTAAATTATTAGCAGCCAAATCAATTAATATCAAAGAGAAAGAAATATGCTGGCAGTGTGAATCGGCTTAAGATTCTCTCTCTCACCCTGCCCTCACCTACCCACGTACTCTGTACTCACTCTCTCTCTCAAAAGAAAGAATTAATAGAAAAAGAAACCATAAGGAACAGAAAATACATTTACACTATGGTACTCTATTTATTGAAAAATATCTGTGTGTAAGTGGACTCCCACAGTACAAACCCACCTGGTTCAAGGGTCAACTGTATACCTATATGATATCTCCCCTAAGAGATTACCGGAACTTAACATAGTGCCAAATTAGAAAATCAAAAACCCATTCCTAATTTCCCATTCTTTTCTGGACCCTACGACCATTTTATTGGCCTTCAGACATCTTCACATTTAAAACAAATATTCTTGGGGGGCCTGGGTGACTTAGTCGATTAGGCGCCCAACTTTGGCTCAGCTCATGTTCTCACAGTTCATGAGTTCAAATCCTGCATTGGGCTCCTTGCTCTCAGTGCAGAGCCTGCTTCGGATCTTCTCTCCCCCACCCCACTCTCAACAATAAACAAACATTCACCAAACAAAGTATCCTCAATATTTAGTAAGTCACTAAAAGCCACTGTGATCATTTTGTCTTCTGTTTCTATAGCACCCTTTACAGGTTACAAAACATTGCCACATTTGTTCATTATGCATAACCAAGAGGTGGGTATTGGTGCCATTTTTAGGAACGAGGTCATTGACCTTGAGGCAAGTTTTTCCAAGATCCCACAGCTAGGAAGTGACGGAACCAAGATGCTAGCATGTCTTTGATTTCAAATACAGCACTTGTAGCATTATGCAGCAGCTGCCTGGGCCTAACAGATCAGGACTTTTTTACCTCCTTCCCTAGTTGTCACCTTAGAATACGTCATCATTACTTTACTTATATTACTACAAATATGACTGCGATGTTATTTTAGTCATTCAAAAGTCAAAGTCAATGCATCTCTTGGATGTTTTAACATCACTCCATGCCTATACTCAAAAATAAGAAGAAGAAAGTACCTCAGGAAGAGAAGGTGATTCTACATCTTCCTCTTCTCCTAATTTTATTGCTGACATGATATCTACAGAATAGGGTCACAGATAAATTAATGAAAATAAGTGTTACTATGAATTTTAAACACATACCCAAGTCTATCTCCATTCATGAATATTTCAATAAAATAAAAGCAATAGCAGAAAAATGTTCAGGGGGTTCACGATTTTCCGCAAGTAAAAGGGGGTAGTACTTGGGATACTTCTAAAGAAAGATAGCAACAGAAAAATACCTTCACGAAAAAAGGATAATATATTTGGATCTACATACTTCCAGATTTTTTTCATACTAGCATTTAATCATAGGAAAACAACTCACAGAGATTCACTAGCTTACCGCTTCTGTAATTTTTATGCACTCCACCAGCAGAAGTCAAACTGTCATTAACTGCTTGCTCTGGTGGCACATTTTCAATAATACCAACACCATCTTCTTTTGCTTCCATTGCTGACTTTGATGTTCCTTCCTAGAAAAACAGCACAAAATAAAAACCCAACTTCAGAAAAATATCACATTGATTCATTTGGTCATTCACTCACCCACTCAAAAAGACAAGCACATACTGTATCTGTCAAGTCATAGCCACGATCTGGGGAAGAGCTGGAAATATAAATAAAAGACAGAGTCTGTTCTATATGCTAGTAGCAGTAGAGATTCATGAAAACAGGTAAGGACAGAAAAATAACATCCACTAGTTCTGCAAGGGAAGTGAATAACATACAGTGAACGCACAAAGGAGAAAAGACTTACATTTGGGAAGCTCAGGAAATGCTGGGAAGATAGGGCTGTATCTTAAAAGATAGACAAAGTGCACAGGGAGGGTGTGAAGGGCATTCTATAATGGCAAAAGAATCAAGTATGAAATAATATAGTAAGTGACAACACCTATGCAATATGGCAAAACTGGAACAGAGTTATTGGAAATGGGATAGATAGAGAGATATTACTAGAACATCAGGACGAAACCAAAAAAAAAAAAAAGAGCAGTGTTATGCTAGAACATGAATTTTCACCTTCAGGTAATGGGGATCCATTGAATAAGCAGAGGAGTGACATCGTCACAAGTATATTTTAGAAAGGTCACTCTGGCAGCCATGTAGGACAAACGTAAAGGAAGCAAAACCAGAAGAGTACTGCAAAATTATAGGTGAGTGAGTGAATTACAGGAATAACATATGAAAAATGGTAAGCAGGTACAAAATATCGAATGTGGTGACTGACTGGATACGGTGATTTCAGGGAAGTTCGGAGTCCAGGACATTTCCTGTTCCAGGGCTGATATTTATTAGGTTAGGGAACACAAATGACAGAGCAGATTACAAAGAGTCAGGGAAGAGGAAAGGGAATGGGTCAGAAACAATGTCTTTAAACTAAGGCATATTAAATTAAAAGTACCCGGGGACTTCCAAAGAAAATGTTAGGGCCGCCTGAATGCCTCATTCAGTTAGCACCTGACTCTTGATTTTGGCTCAGGTCATGATCTTGCAGTTCATGGGTTCAAGCACCCCATCTGGTTTTGCGCTTACAGTGCAGGGTCTGCTTGGGATTTTCTCTCTCTCCCTCTGTCCCTTTTCGCCTCCCCACTTATGCTCTCTCTGTCTCTCTCTACAATTAATAAATGAATAAACTTTAAAAAAAGGAAAAGAGAGAAAATTCAGATCAATACACTTCCTGTAAGAAAAGCCCATCGTAAATATCTATAAAACATATTAAACTGATATAATAATGCAAACCTACACAGAAGTGTGAAATTGTGAAAAGGAAAATAAAAGGAGGCAGGAGGAGGAAAGATGGCAGAGGAGAGTGATCAGAATTTCCCTTGACCCTCATACACAGCAGTATTGAGGTCACAACACTCGGAATACCAGGAATACAGGCTGCAGAGGGACAGAAAAATCTCCACAGGTGCAAAGACACAGCTTGGCGGGACAGAAGGGTGTGTATGCGGATTGGGAGAAATAAAATGGTACACATAGGCATGGAGTGGGGGAAGCCCTTTTGTGGAGAAAGAAATGAAGGTAGAGAGAGAGGCTGTGGGAAGTGTATTTGGATATGAGAAAACCTGTCTGGACCACAGACCAAGGAGAGGTCCAGAGAGCCAATTCTACTTTGCAAAACAGCCTTAGAGGCTAAAAAACAGAATTTTCAAGGTTGCCAGACTTTCTCTAGAAAAGAGCTGCAACCTCCCATGCCTGGTGGGGAGGGAGCCGCCCCTAGGCTCTCAGTGAAACACTGGGAGAGAACACCTTGAGTATGGTGTAAAGGGGAGGTATTGCCCTGCCCAAGGGAAAAAGACTCTGCAGGCATGAGCCAGAGACCCTTTGTCAACTGGGCAGAGTGGTCCTACTCCAAAACCAGGTCTGAGTAAAGCGGGATCCTATAGGGTTTTGAATCCCAGCTCAGTGCTCAGGGAGCACAGGAGAATTTGCAGCAAGGAGAGCCAGGCCCCCAGGATATTCTGTGAGGATGGCCTAAACAGTGAGCTTTGAGACACCTCGTGTGGGCAGGAGAGATTGGGGTGTCGCCATTTCTCTCTCCATGACCAACATCGTGGGGCTTCAGGAAACGGACAGTGAGATTCACTGGAGGCAGGCCAATTACACAAAACCCTGCCTCTTTGTGCCTCATAACTGCTCTCTGTGGGAGTGAGACTGACACTGATGGGACCAGACAGCCCCTCGTCTAGACCAGCACAGCCACCAGTACCAGGTACCAATAGACAATTCTCCTCTGGTTTTCTACCTTTGTTTGTCTGTTCTCATTTGAATTATCATTCTTTTTATCTTTTTATTCTGTCTTAATGTTTATTTCTTTATTTTGAGAGAGAAAGTGAGTGATCAAGCAGGAGAGGTACAGAGAAAGGGAGAGAGAAAGAATCCGATCAAGATCCATGCTCTCACTGCAGAGCCTGATGGGGGTTAAGAACCTAATTACAGCGAAACATGACGTGAGCCAAATTCAAGACTCGGACGCTTCACCAACTGAGCCACCCAGGCGCCCATCATTTCTTTAGTTTGCTTTCCCTTTCTTCTCTTTCCCCTTTTTTCTCTTTCTACTCTCCTCTTTCCTATTCTCCCTTCGGAAACAGCCTAGTAGTCTCGAGTTGACGTGGGGCAAAGCTAATTGTATACTATATATATATATATATATATATATATATATATATATATATATACCTATATATCTATATATAGGTATATATAGATAGACCTATATATATATATTATTTCCTTTCTTGCTGTGTTCTGGTTTTTGGTTTGTTTGTGCAATTTCTCTATACTTTTCTAGATCTCCTTCTTAATTTTCCTCCCTCTCTTCCTGGATGAACTCTAGCTCCTTTGAGGCACTTCCTGGTCTTTTTTTCCACTCCAGTCATTTCTCTTTTTGTTTGGGCTAAGGATTCTTCACCACATTCTTCTCCTTTTTTCCAGGATTACTTCAACAAACAAATCAAAGCACACCTGGTGGAAGGCCCAAACCACCATTCCAAGTAGCGAGAACAGCAGCCAAAGACCCACCGAAAGAGTAAACACAACATACTCCAAAAATATTTGTTCAACTGCCAGGCCCTGGACACAGTAGGAGCTCTTTTTAATATAGTAGTACTCGCAGGTGTGGGACACAGAACAAGCTATTAAAACACATAAAGGGCAGGAATCTAGCCAGCACAACGAAATCGAAGACTTCTCCTCAAAAAAAATTCCGGAAAGAAAGGACTTCCAGAGAAAGGCTCAAAAGAGACAGAAACAATATATGTGAGCACATTTTTGGAATGACACTCATAAGATGCATAGTTACGCTTGAAACCACGCATAGAAGACAGCAGACAATCTACTGCTTCAGAGATCAAGGATCTAAATAATCATCACGATGAATGCTGAAAATGGTGTAAAGGAGATACAAAGTAACCTAGATGCAGTGACAGCAAGGATGGGAGAAGCAGCAGACAGCATCGGTGAAACAGAAGATACAATTGTGGACAAAGATGAAGCAGAGAAAGGAAAGCAAGGAAATTATGGACCACGAGTCAGGTACTAGAGACCTACGTGATTCGGTGAGATGAAATATTAGCCAGATCCTAGGAGTCTCAGAAGAAGAAGAGTGAGAGAAAGGGGCAGAAGGTTTTTATTGAACAACTTATAGCTGAGAGCTTCCCTCATCAGGGGAAGGAAACGGGCATCCGAGTCCTGGTGGCACAGAGAATTCCCATCCAAGTCAACAAAACCAGGCCAACACCACGACATGTCATAACGAAACCGGAAGAATACAAAGATAAGGAGAGAATTCTGAAAGCAGCTAGGGACAAACAGGTCTTAATCGACACGGGAAGACACATAAGGGTAGCAGCAGACCTGTCCAAAGAAACTTGGCAGGGCAGAAGGGAGAGGTAGGAAACGGTCAATGTGCTGAATGGGAACATCTGCGGCGAAGAATCCCTTCCCCAGCAAGGCCGTCATTTAGAATAGAAAGAGAGAGAAAGGCTTTCCCAGACAAACAAAACCTAATGGAGTTCATGACCACTAAACCAGCCCTGCGGGAGATCCTAACGGGCGACTCTGTGAGTGGAAAGCAGCAGAGACTACAAAGGACCAGAGGCCTCACCAAAAGCATGAAACCTTCAGATAACACAATGACACTAAATCCATATCTTTAACTAATCACTCTGAATGGGAATGGACTCAATGCCGCAATCAAAAGACACAGGGAATCAGAATGGGTAAAACACAAAACAAAACCAAACAACAAGATCCATCTATATGTTGTCAACAAGACACTGATTTTAGACCCTAGGACACCTCCAGGTTCAAAGTGAAGGTATGGGGAACCACCTATCATGCTACTAGAAGTCAAAAGAAAGCTGGACTCGCCACACTTCCACCAGACAGACTAGATATTAAAGCAGAGACTGTAGTAACAGATTCAGAAGGGCATTGGATCATAATTAAGGGGTCTATCCATCAAGAGGAGCTAACAATTGCAAGTGTTTATGCCCCCAAAGTGAAAGCCCACACATATGAATCGATTACTCACAAACATGATTAAAGGTATACATACAAATACCATGATTGTAGACGACTTTAAGACTCCACTCATGGCAAAAGGCGGATCGTCAAGGCAGAAAATCAGTAAGGAAACACAGATCCAATGTGTCATTGGACCAGATGTATTCAGATATACATAGATATATATTGGCCTCATATATATACATTTATATACATGGATATCAACACCGATATATTAAGATCTTTTCATCCAACAGCAGTAGAACGCACATTCTTCTTAAGTGCACATAGAACATTCTCCAATGTCTCCAAGTGACATCCTGGGTCACAAAACAGCCCTCCACAAATATAAAAGGACTGAGATCATACCTTGCATATTGTCAGATCACAACAACGAGCACTTGCTCATTCTTTCTCTCTCTCCCTCCCTTTCCAAGAGAAATGCAAACATTTCAAAAACATTTATCTCAGCCCCTTCCAAGAAAGAGAAAAACAAGAATAATAAACCTTGTGGGGCAACGAGTCCTGGATGGAAACCCCACACAGACAGTAGAATTCCATAACCAATATGTTGACAATGGAGTTGACAGAGAGTGATGTACTAAAAGAACAGACACTAAAGAAATAGTTTCTGCAAGGACAAATTAGGGTAGGGGGTAAACCATTAAAAACGAGCCTGGTGCGGGGAACACATATGTGGCACAGTCAGTTCAGCATCCACCTTCAGCTCATGAGTCATGATCTCACGGTTTGTGGTTATCAGCCCCACGTTGAGCTCTGTGTTGACAGCTCGGAGCCTGCAGCCTGCTTTGGATTCTGTGTGTCTCTCTGTCTCTGCCCCTACCCCGCTTGCACTCTGTGTCTCTCTCTGTCTCAAAAATAAATAAACTTTGAAAAATAATTAAAAATACCGTAATAAGCATGGGTTGAGAAGAGGGAAAAAGGAAAAAACAAAACAAAACAAAACAAATGACCAATCAATCAAGCATGAGCTTAAGACAAAAAAGAAAAGGAAAAATGTGAGCCAAAGAAGGTAAGTGGAAACAACATACATTTTTCAACAGGTACATAAGTAGGATTGGGAATATACTATGAAAAATAGTCCCTTTTAAACCTTTTAAAGATATATGTCTTTATATATGTGTGATATATATATATATATATATGTGTGTGTGTGTGTGTGTGTGTGTGTGTACGTATAGGTGTACATAAATATGTATACATATAAGTGTGTATTTATATATAAGTGTAAATATATATGTGTTTATATGTGTATATTATATATATCTCTACCGATATCTGTCTATCTATATCTATCTATCTATCTATCTATATCCATATCCATCTATCTATGTATCTATGTATATAATATTTATGTAAAAGAGAGGCTTTGATTCACAGTATATCCCTAATAATACTGACTCTTATCACTCTACAGTTATCTGGTTATAAATACTGTAATAAAGAATTTAATTTTTTTCACTATAAATAAATTGTTCAATTCCTGGCATCTATCGCTTCCGAAAAGCTAGAAATTATTACTAGACTAACAAAAGAACAGAAAAAGAGAGGTTCCTAACACGTCAACTTTCACTATGGAGGAAGAATTGGGAATGAGAATTCTAGGAGGAAATGGGAACCTTTAAAGGATGTAGGTAATGGGACACAGATGGGGTTAAACAAACCAAGGCTGAGGACTTTTTCTCTGCACTTCTAAGCTCACAATGGGAGGATACCAAAAATATACTGTAACCTTCTTTCTTATGTAACTCCTGATTGCCTCAATAGAATTCATTTGCGTGTATACATGTTAAACACTAAAACGGAATATAAACTGAAGCCTGACTTTTTAAATTCACATATTTAATTGTGATATATCATGCGTATTTTGTTACTTTTCAAACTCCATTCTACGGAATTCCATTTCCCTACTCATTTGTTCACATTCAACAACCATGACATTGCTTCTTCCAAGCAAGACTTTATTTTAGGAGCCCCAGGAGTCAAACCAGTGCGTTTCCTAACCTCCAGGAGCTTATCATGATTTAGGGGCTTTGAAATGAATACTGAAATAAATATCAGATGTCTGAAACTTTAAATTTTAGAATCTGACACAAGGACTAGGAGGAGATAGTGTTCAAAGCTAGAATGGGCAAGATTTCTGAAATTAGAAATTTGACACCTTGGCTATGAAGAGCCTCTGCCCATAGAGCTACTCTTTTCAGCAAAATACGTATTCTTCGGGGAGATGCACAATTTTAACTTACTCTTCATGGAGTTATTTCAAAACTACAGGGGAACACCTTTGTAAGGTAAATGTTGAGAAATAATGTAAACATCTAAATTTCTACATTTTCTACTATGGTTTTATTCTAAATGTAGAACAAAGGATAGAGCCAAAAGAAAATCCTGTATCTCACCAAAATAAAACTTGCCCGGGGCGGGGGGCAACCTACAATAGATACTTGGACCCAATCACGTTTCATTTAGGCGTGAGTATTATCAGTCATGTTACGATCACAGTAAGAATCCTTATCCTTAAGCAAACGTCATATTGCCTCCATTGTGGGAAAGCTTTTCCCACTATAATTTGACGGTCATTATATATTTTCCAGCCCATTCTTTTATCAGCCTCCACCTGTAGGATTTACCACAGTACAACAAAACAAAACAAAACAAAACATTCAACGCGTCATGTATCTGTAAAGTGGTTTGTTCTTGCCAACTTTCCATGACACACATAAAATGATGATACACAGGCTCCTCTTAAATTTTCAGAGTGAATAAGGGAGAAAACTCAATTCAGAGCAGGAAAGTGAGTTTCACAGGAGGGTACTTTACCTTGGTACCAAAATCTAAGTCTTGGCTAGATGAGGTAGACCATGAATCGTCAGGACCAGGTTTGTCGGAAAGCCTTTAGAGCAAAAAAATACAACAAACACATGTTCATTCATTTAAAAACAAAATTTAAAAAAGTTAAGGGAAAGGTCACCTATCTGTTTATTCCACGAAGTTTCTTGGTATAATGAAAAGTTGGCCTCTGGTTTTGTCATTAAGTTTTATTTTAATTCCAGTAATAGGAACATCCAGAGTTATAGTAGTTTAAGTTGTACAAAATAGTGATTCACCAACTCCATACTCACCCCGTGCTCATCATGACAAGGGCACTCCTTCATCCCCATCATCTCTTTCACCCCTCCCACCACTCACCTCCTCTCCACAACCATCCGTTTCTTCTCTGCAGGTAAGAGCCTATTTCTTGGTTTGTCTCCCCTTTTGTTTCCTCCCTTTGCTCGTTTGTTGTTTCTTAAGGGCTACATGAGTAAAATCATATGGTATTTGTCTTTCCCTGACTTTGCTTACCATACTACCCTCAGGCTCCATCCAGGTGATTGCAAATGGCAAGATTGCATTGTTTTATGGTTGAGTAATATTACAGTGTGTGTGTGTGTGTGCATGTGTGTGTGCGTGTGTGTGTCTGTGTGTATGGATATACATATACACACACACATACATTCATATAGGGCTTCTTCTTCGTTCACTCAGCTGTCAATGGACGCTTGCACTGGCTGTTGGAAATAATGCCGCAATAAACACAGGAGTGCGTGTGTCCCGTGGAATTCTTGTTTTTGTATTCTCTTGGGTAGTATCCAGTAGTGCAATTACTGGATCATAGGAGAGTTCTGTTTTTAATTTTTTGAGGAACCTGCATACTGTTTTCCACAGGGGCCGCACCCATTTGCATTTCCACCAACGGTGCAAGAGGTTTCCTTAGTCTCCACATCCTCGCAAACACTTGCTTCTTGTGTCTTGGAATGTAGCCATTCTGACAGGTGTGACGTGGTATCTCGTTGTAGTTTGGGGAGCATCTTTTCATGTGTCTGTTGACGATCTGTTGTTGTCGTTGGAAAAGTGTCTGGTTATGTGTACTGCTCATTTGTAAACTGGGCTTTTTTGGAGGGGGGTGATGTTGACATGAATCAAGTTTTTAGACATTGTGAACACTAACCCTTTACTGGATTTGCCAAATATTTCCAAATTTGTTCTCCCATTCCAGAGGTTGCCTTTCAGTTTTGACTCTTTCCTTCACTGTGCAAAAGCTTTGTAGGTTGAAGTAGTCCTCAAATTTTATTCTTGCTGTATTTCCCTTGGCTCAAGAGACATAACTAGTAAAATGTTGCTACAGCCAAAGTTAGAGAAATGACGGCCTGTGCTCTCTTCAAGGATTTTTTTTTTTTTTAGGGTTTCAAGCCTCACACTTAGGTCTTTAATTCATTTTGAGTTTATTTGTGTGTATGGTACAGAAATTGGTCCAGGTTCATTCTTTGGCATGTGGCTTGTCCAGTTGTCCCAACACCATTTGGTGAAGCGACTGCCTTTTCCCCACTGGATAGTCTTTCCTGTTTGTGGAAGATGAACTGACCATACAGTGGTGGATTGATGTCTGGGTTTGCGGTTCTATTCCACTGAGCAATGAGGCTATTTTGTACGCCAGTACCCACAATACTGTTTGGATACCACACACACACAAGCACATACAAACACACACGCAGACACACACACACAATGAAATATTACGCAGCTCTAAATGAGAATGAGATCCTGCTATCTGCAACATCATGGATGTACCTAGATGGCATGAGGATAAGTGAAATAAGTCAGACAGAGAAAGACAAATCCTCTATGATTTCACTTCTGTGTAGGATGTAAAAAGGGGAATCAATGAACAAACAGAGCAAAAGCAGAAACACACCCATAAATGCAGAGATTTGACTCTTGCCAGAAGGGAGGGGAGGTGGGGGGATGGACAAAATGGGGGAAGGGGAGAGGGAGTTCAGGGTTCCAGTTATAGAATGAATAAATCACAAGGCTCAAAGGTACAGCATAGGGAATCTAGCCTGTGGTATCGTAATAGCCTCATACATTAACAGATGGGAGCTACGCTTATGGCGATCACGGTGAAACATCCAGAGTTGTTGCATCACGTATTACATTGTGTGTCACGTAGACCTCCGTTTAAGTAAACGTATCGAAGTTTAGGTTTCTATGTTATGAGTGGTAGTACTAACTAGAGATTGAAAGACTCAAAGTTCCCAAGGCCAACTTTGTTCCCACACTGGTCTTGCCTTGTTTAGGTCCATAATAACTAGCAAGACACTCCAAGCCTTCAGGGGCATTCAGCTACCCAAGGAGGGAGACTGTGATCAAAATGGTCCTGGTAGTTGTGCCTCTATTTCTCTATATGCTGCCTGAATATTTTCTTCCCTATGAGCTCCCACTCCTACATCACTCTTTGGCACGGTTCTGTGGCATTCCCCAACCTTTGAATCTGTAGGCTATGAAGCCATTCACTCCTACAACAAGGATGGGCTCCAATGACCGAGGGTAGGGACCATGTCCTGCTCCTGGAGAACAAGCGAATTGGGAGTCTCACTCATCCACACAGTCACCTCAACATAGGCATGTTATCACCGATCCAGATGAAGCTCCCTTACTGATTTCACAAGTCAGACCTACCCCTGCCCAGCCCTACAAGTACATGGGAAGGGCATCACAGATTTAGGAAAAGAGGTGGAGTGAAGAGACAGCTTGCCTTGGGCCATACATCTCTGATGTTCGGAATCTTCACCCCCACCCCCAATTCCTTGAGAGGATCTAAGCTATCCTCCCTCAGTTGGGGTGGAAGTAGGGGATATCATATTTCTATCTGCTGTAAACAGACTCTTCCCAGAAGCTCAAATGATTTTTAATCTCTCTCATCAGAAAATCTGAGGTATGCTCGCACCTTTAATGAAACCAACACACACAAAAGCAGAAAACTGATCACGACCCTCTTGAACTCTCTATTTGAATATGCCTTTCTAAACAACTCCCCTAATCCTGGGTCCTTCATTCCTGTCATTCACCTTTATCTCACTTGGCATAACCCCCCACATTCTGACATCTTTTCTCAAACTCGTATTCCTAACCAACTCAGTGTTGTTCTCCTTGAAACCTGGTCTCCTCTGCTAATTCGATTCTTACCCTCCTTCATTGTATTCATTAGACCCACTCCCCAGCCTTCTATTATTAAAACAGTTGCCTGCAAGATCAAGACAAAAAAGAAGGAAGGAAAGAAAGAAAGAAAGAAAGAAAGAAAGAAAGAAAGAAAACCAGAATTTAAATCGCATTTCTGTCACTTATCATATCCAAATAGGTCACTTCAATCTCTTTTGAGTTTCCAATTCTCCAGGGAAACAACCATTGGGCAAGGAGGTGAAACATAGGTTGACGGACCAGAGGGTGTTTTGAGGAATTAATCTCTGTGGTTCCCTAAATCTGGAGATTCTAAGTGCTTTTGATTTGGCCTCTGGAGTAATGGAGAGTCCTTAAATGGCAGAAGTGGGGAAATTATTGGAAAAAAAAAAAAAGAATAAATACCAAGGAAAAAAGAGAAGAAAGTCAAAAGGCAAAAACACAGTACAAAAAGCCATTGGAAAAAAAAAAAAAACTCCAAAAAACCGAAAAGCTTCCTAGAACTAGACAAGGATACTAGCCCAAAGGGAAACCAGCCTGGGAACTTAGGCAACAGAGAATCATATAGCAATATCCTCGAAATAGAGAGTGAGTTTAGTTAATGTAACATGGTCTACAACTAGATATCCTTCCCTTACAGAAAACTCATTTGTCTCAAGAAGAGGGGATAGCACTACATGTAAGGAGTTGCCTGACGACATCTTGCTTTTTATGGAAAAGCCTTGACACCATGGCCATAGCTGACATCCACCCTAAAATCTCGGATGGTAAAAACAAGGGAGTAGTTACCACTACACTAATGACTTTGGTTGGCACTAGTGGTCAAATATATGAGGCCAAATGCTTGGACTAACCTGGGTTCTTAAGCAAACCCTAAATTAGTGTTCCGACATCATTACCTTTGACATTCTGAGTTGATCTGCCTTAGGATCTGTATCTTCATCTCAGTGCTGCTGAGGAACCAGGGAATGGATGTGGAAGCTTCACGGGCTAATGGGCAAAGCCCCTCAGCTACCCGTTAACTATGGAATCATGGTCGAGTCATCAACCTCCCTGAACCACAGTTGCCAAAGTAATAAAATGTAGGCTACAACAGCACAGCTACTTGGCAAAGCTATACAATGACTATATAACTGAACAGATGTTACCCATAGGATATAGTGTCTGGTCCAGTGTAGAACACGCAACAACTGCTTTTGTTCTCTGCGTTCCCTTAGGAGACACATAATTTTCAGTTCATTCATTCCCTTTCCTTTCCTTTCCTTTCATTATCCGTTTCATTTCATTTCATTCCTTTATACTTTAAGAGTGAGTGCCCACAGAAATCGGGAAAGATATCCCAAGGAGGCTGTGAGCGCAAAACCCGACATGGGGCTTGAACTCACAAACCTGAGTTGAAATCAAGAGTCACACCCTTAACCGACTGAGCCACCCGGGTGCCCCAGCAAATGTCATTTTTACAAATCCACAAAAATCCTACCTGGCTACAGAATCTTCCTCAGCATTCTTATCTGCTCCTAAAGAAGAAAGCAAAATACATGTTAAATCAACAATCGAAAAATAGAGGAAAATTACAAGTGTACGGCTTATGATTTGTTAAAAAGTATTGCTTTGGGACCACACCTGGAAACCACACTACACTGAATGGTAATTATACCATTCGTAGGCTTAAAGCACTAAGAAATCTTACTTTCTCCTCTATATTGACCAAGAGCAAGAATGGGTTTTATCAGAATTTGACACCTACAGGGGAACTGATGTTTACAATGGCCATCACTGACCGACACTGTGACACTGGAGGAAACTGGTATCGTTAGGAGAATGATTATCATGAGCTGACAATGTCAGACTGAAACTAGCATGATTTTTCTGGACTTCCACTACTAGAGGAGTTGAAAGAGAGTATCTTTATTTTGCTGTAACACGGCAGAACCTCCCCAGCTCTTCAGCAGACACTCTTCAGTTTTAGGAGGAAACACCCCCTCACAAAGTGTGCTCTATAGCTATTGTACTTTGCAGCATGGCCAAACCATAGCAAACAGACTCTCCCTGGTCTTATTTCCAATGGCAACGTAAGAAGGAAAGATTTGGCCTTCCACTTTGATATAGTTCTAACCTCTTGAGGCTGTCTCCTTCCATTGCTAGAGAGTCTATCTAGACCCACCGCACATCACAGAGGAGGATGATCCCAATGTGAGTGCTCTGTAGTGGTTCATGAGGTCATTTTTCTCAACCCTCCCCATTAGGTGACACACATCTAGAGAAATCATACTTTTTGTCATGGAAGGCAGAGGTCATCAGATCCTCTACTGATGAGCAACTAAACAAAACAAAGGGCAAAGAATATCTTGAATGCCTACATTCAATTACCAGGATATTTTCGCTTTCTAAACATTCAAAGACATCCACTCTATGATTCTAACTACATGACACCTGGAAAGAGCAAGGCTATGGAGCTAAGGGTTGGGGTGAATGTAGGGAGAAACGGGCACAGCACAGAGGACTTTTCAGGCAGTGGAACTCTTTCACACGGTACCACAAAGGTGGATCCACATCATTACACATTTGTTAAGACTCATAGAATGTATAACACCAAGGCTGAACACTAATGCAAATTAGAGACTTGGCCTCCAAATGAAGAGTTCGTGTCCAGAGAAAATGCACCACTGTTGTCAGGGTGCCTGGGTGGCTCAGTTGGTTCAGCGTCCAACTCTGGATCTGAGCTCAGGTCATGATCTCACAGTTCATGGGATCAAGTCCTGCATCAGGCTCTGGGCTGACAGCACAGGATTCTTTCCCCCCTCTCCCTCTGCCCCTTGGCTGCTCACACGCATGCATGCTCTCTCGCTCAAAACTCAACCAAGGAACTGAAAAAAAAAATTCCTACTCAAAATGGACCACTGTCGTGCAAGATGTTAACAACAGGGGAGGCTAGGCGTGTACGGGAGCATGGTATGGTATATGGAGACTCTCTGTACTTCCTATTATATTTTGCTGTGAACTTAAAACTGATGTAAAACATCAGGCTTACTAAATGTATGAAACAACAAAAACAACAAAATATGGTTTCCATTGAAGCTACTCTTAGCATATACTAACTCATGATACAGTCACCTTGAACATTAAAATAGAGATCAAAGTAACACAATAGGGGTACTGTCTCCCATTTGGAAGTATATGAAAATGCATAAACAAAACACAAAAATACAACAGTTATTTGTATACTTAGGCAACAAAACAATTGATGAATATGATCCAAAATCTTATACCTATAAACAGGGGTTCAGCACCATAGGAATCAAACCTGGGTTCTCCATATAATTACGAGATTTTCATTCTAATTTTAAATCAAAAATCATTATGTTGATCATACCTCAGAATCATAATGAAAGCTTAATCACATAAAAAAAAAAGATTATAATGACCTCATATTGCCCTAGTAATTTTTATACAAATACCTACTTCATATGGATGATGAAACTGAAAACAGTACCATGGTAACCATCATGTTACTTGCTAGGAAAACAAAATTTGAAGACACCACCAAAAATGACGTCAGGGCTATAATTCCTATGCAGAACAGATTTCATCCAGCAGGCCAAAGATGGCTACCCTCAGAACATCCTACTTGAATGACTGGCCCTTGGTTGTTCCCTGGGATCTTGGATTTAAGGAGGGTTCCCACCATTCCCTAGCTGGTTAAGAGTGGTTCACTGTGCCTAAGTGCTGGTACAAGCAATGTCCTCAAGGCTGTACACTTGATTTCCTTGGTGGAAACCTGGAATTTTGGGACATGCTAAGGAGAAGATGCCTATGTGATTAGCATTTGATGAAAACCTCGGGCACTGAGTATCCATAAGCCTCGTACTGGCAGACCACATTTCACTTGTGCTGTCCTAATTTCATGCTGGAGGAATTTAGCACATCCTGCTAACTCCATAGAGAAAGGATTGCTGGAAGCCTGCGCTTGGTTTCCTCTGGCCTTCACCCCATGCACCATTGCTCGGTGCTCATTGGCCTTTCTAGCCTGTCCCCATACCAAGCCACACGCATGACTACAACTATATGCTGAGTCCTGTGAGCTCTTCTAGCGAATAATCAAATCTGGGTGTCATTGGGATGCCTCTAACACAACTGCATTATATGAAATTTTATTATTTCGGTTGATGTCTTTCACGTGGTTACAGTCAGAAGGTTATGTCACAGAATACCTTTCCTGGAATCTCTTTTCTTGGTGTTTGCCTTGAAAATTCCTACATCCCTACATATCCATTTGAAGAAAGGTTTAAAAGGAATAGATGAAATCATGATGTCAGAAAGTGTGAAACAAGCAACAATCTTATTTTACTCTAAAAAAAAAACAGAGAAAGAGAGCAAATCCTGGTGATTGCCCCTATGTTCTACCATATAAAAGTTCTCTGAAATATGAAAAATCAGTTAATTTTCTCCAACTACCTAGGACTTAGTTCATTTTTCTGGCAGATAGGAATCAAAGAAGTAACAGGGATCATTCTACAACAATCAGAACTGTCAGACAGAATATGAAAACATACTACTGATTATAGTGTTCTTTTGTTTCTTTTCCTTATGTTCCTAGAACATTAAAAATATAGTTCACCTATTAAAGGCGGTTATCGCCAAAATAATCAAAACTCACAAATACGGCATCCAAAATGTCAGATGAGTTATCTTGATGTCTCCCTATCTGACCCTCCTTCCAATTCTCTTATTTTGCCCTAAATGATACTACCGTATGAAGTACCCCCATTTTATATGGCATTAACGTATATACATTTATCACTGACTACAAATGCTTATGTTCACCCATGGTAGTTAGGACATAACTCTGCATCATCAGCTAGGTCAGTCCTTAATGTCTTGCCAACAGTGAGCATCACAGTAAGAGTGGGGACATTTGGGGATACTACTCTGACAAATTCTGGTACGAGAAGCTCACCTGAGAGTGTTGCTGCATTTCAAATAGTCTGCTCTTCCCTTTAAAGGACTAGTGTATTTTACCACCTTCCAGTAGAAACACAATACACACCGGCTTACTTTCCTTCATTTACTCCCTGTAGTCTCCGCCATTCACATCATTCCCTGTTTGGCTCGTCTCTTCTTTCCTGAGGTTCCTTAGGCCTTCCAGTGTCTTGAAAGGGAACTAGCCATTTAGCTCCTTTGGTGGCACTCTCAATTTAATCTGTTGCTGACACCACATACGATATGCAACTTATCTCCTTTTCACATCCCTTTCTCTTTCCTATGCACTTAACAGGCCGTTTTCTTTAGATATTAGAATATATCAGTATTCCTGTTTGAAATCAACATTCTGTCAAATGACCTTTGAATAAAATACAGTTCTTACCTTCTACTTGTCCATTTAATACACTTTGCCCTTTCTGATCCACAGCTCCAGAGACATGAGGAACATATTTGTTGGGCTTCTCAGACACACACTGTTAAAAGTAGCATCAGTAATGAGTTGCGTGAAGACTTCCTAATCCTTTTCCAAGAAAATATCTGAATTTATGATTTTAATAACTATCAGACTTACAAATAAGAAAACCGTATTGAACACCAAAACATTTAAATACAAAACCTCATATGTGCTCTCTTGATTCAGCGTCCCTTTGAATCTTCATTTGGCTATTGACTCTCTAAACTGATCATGGAAGGCCAGAATAAATACTTTCAAAGGCAGAAGCCTGGCTTGTATGCAGATTTCAAAAAGGAACTAACAAAACCCCTTCCTTTGCATTCCTGACCCAAATAAAAGGACATTTGAAATAAGGTTTGAAACAAAATCTTTAAAAGTGTACTTGCTATAAATGAAAACTGCTTCTAATAAAATGGCAGACATTTGTTTCAGTGTCAATTCATACCTCACATGATCAGAAACTTTGGAGTATATCATGTTGTGTATCAACAAAACACTGTCGTAGCTGCTGCTTCGTTTAGGTAAACAGAGGCTTGACCTTTTTCTTGACGAAAGAAGGGTTGGATCGAATGGCAAAGTAGTAAGAAAAACTTTTCTTAAAATTATGATGAACTAGTAGCAGAAACAATGTAGATATAGGTATGGAACTCTTCAGAATGTGTAGTAAGCATTCAAACGGCAAGTATAAGAACATGTATGTCTTAGTCACCTAAAATGTGCCAAGCACTCATTTCACTATGCACATTTTCTTTTTTACACACAACAACAATAATGATGATTATGATGATGGAGTGAGCCTTCCTACAGCTTGGTCACTCTAAGACGTTGGAGTAAAATGATGATCCGTGGTCCTCTCTGTCCAGAATGTCCCTCGCCACGGTCTACACGACTGGTCCTTCTCATCTTTCACTTGGCACCTTTTGCCACTCTCAGATCTTTTCTGACTACCAAAATTCCCACTCCCACTCTCATCCTCATCCTCACTACAAACGCCCCCAATATTCTCTCAACTAACATTGTCCATCCCCTACCGATGAAGCCTTTATAGTGACTTATAACAGATTGCTGTTGACTTACTTTTCTGCTCCGACCACAACAACCTAAACCCTCCACTTGTACACTCAGTAGCTAACTGCTTGGTACGTACTCAGTATGCAAGGACCAATTAATTAAGGTCAAAACATTTACACTAATCTCACTGAGAAGATCTCAAAAGTACCAAATCACTATACCGTTGGCCCTTGAACAAAGCAAGGGTTACGGGCTCTGATGGCCATGCACTCGAAAATCCACAAATATCTTTTGAAACCTCAAAACCAAATAAAAAAAAAACAAAAATTCCTACCGAATTTCCTACTTTAAAAGCAATCACACTTAAAAATCAAAAAGTATATATGTATTGAAAACCAGAACATTAAAGCAGAATCGCTTGTATATGCTCTCTAGGTCTAATCTACCTTTTCGGCCTAGTTAGGCCATTGACTCTGTAAACTGAGCATGGGAGGTCAGGGTTAGGATAACGGAATGCTGAGCTTACCAACAATATTCACAGTCGATTAATGCATGTTTTCCCTGTTATATGTATTACATACTGTATTTTTACACTATAAACTGAAGGAAAGGTTACTAAGAAACTCGTAAGGAAGGGGTGCTGGGTGGCACTGTCGGTTCAGGGTCAGGCTCTTGACTTTGGCTCAGGTCATGATCTATACTTCCTGAGTTGAACGCTGACAGTGTGGAGCCTGATGAAAATTCTCCCTCTGCCCCCACTTCCCTACTCACGTGCTCTGTCCTCTCTCTCTCTCCCAAAATGAATAATTAAAAAAAAAAAAACCAAGATGAAAAAGAAAATCATAAGGAAGAGAAAATATGTTTACAGGATGGTACTGTGTTTATTGAAAAAAATCTGTATGTATGTGGACTCCCACAGTCCAAACGCATCTTGTTCAAGGCTCAAATGTATACCTTTATGATGTCATCGCTAAGAGCTTACGGGAACTTATTATAGCCCCAAATGAGAACATCAAAAACCCATTCTAACTTTGCCAATCTTTTCTGGACACAAGGGCCATTTTATTGGCCTTTGAACATCTTCCCATGGAAAACAAGTATTCTTTGGGGGGCCTGGGTGACTTAGTCGATTAGGCACCCAACTTTGCAATTGCGAAAAGCAAAGCAAAAGGTGGAGGGGGGAGTTAAGATGGCAGGGGAGGGGATCAGAATTTCCCTTGTCCCTCAAACACAGCAGTATTGAGGTCACAACACTTGGAATACCAGGAATACAGGCTGCAGAGGGACAGAAAAATCTCCGCAGGTGCAGAGTGACAGCTTGGCGGGACAGAAGGGTGTGTATGAGAATTGGGAGAAATAAAATGGGCAGCACAGGCATGGAGTGGGGGAAGGCCTTTGGTGGAGAAACGAAAGGAAGGTAGAGAGAGAGAGGCTGTGGCAAGTGCATTTGGATATGAGAAAGCCTGTCCGGACCACAGACCAAGGAGAGGTCCAGAGAGCCAGTTTCTACTTTGGAAAACAGCCTTAGAGGGTAAAAAACAGAATTTTCAAGGTGGCCACACTTTCTCTCGACCAGAGCTACCACCTCCCATGCCTGGTGGGGAGGGAGCCGCCCCTAGGCTTGGTAGCAATCTCAGGGCTACACTGGGAGAGAACACCTTGAGTATGGTGGAAAGGGGAGGTATTGCCCTGCCCAAGGGAAAAAGACCGTGCAGGCACGAGCCAGAGGCCCTCTGTCCACTGGGCAGAGTGGCGCAACTCCACTACCAGGTCCGAGCAAAGCGGGATCCTACAGGGTTTTGAATCCCAGCTCAGTACTCAGGTGGCACAGGGGACTGTGCAGCAAGGCAAGCCGGCTCCCCAGGCTATTCCGTGAGGATAGCCTAAACAGTGAGTTTTGAGACACCTCGTGTGGGCAGGAGAGATGGGGTGTCGCCATGTCTCTCCCCATGACCAACATCGTGGGGCTTCAGGGAATGGACAGTGAGCCTCAGTGAAGGCAGGCCCATTGCACCAAACCCTGACACTCTGTGCCTCGTAACTGCTTCTCTATAGGAGTGAGACTGACACTGATGGGACCAGACAGCCCCTGCTCTAGACCAGCACAGCCACCAGTCCCAGGCACCAATAGACAACTCTCCTCCGGTTTTCTATCTTTGTTTGTTTGTTTGTTTTCGTTTGAGTTATTATTCTTTTGTCTTTCCTTTTCTTTTTTAAAGTTTATTTCTTCATTTTGAGAGAGAGAGTGAGTGATCAAGCAGAAGAGATGCAGAGAGAGGGAGAGAGACAGAATCCGAGCAGGATCCATGCTCTCACTGCAGAACCTGGTGGGGGTTTCGAACCCACCAACAGCGACAACATGACGTGAGCCAAATTCAAGAGTCAGACGCTTCACCTACTGAGCCACCCAGGCGCCCATCTTTTCTTTCCTTTGCTTTCCCTTTCTTCTCTTTTCCCTTTTTTTCTCTTTCTACTCTCCTCTTTCCCCTTCTCCCTTTGGAAACAGCCTAGTAGTCTTGAGTTGACGTGGGTCAAAGCTAATTATATATCTACATTTATCTCTATATCTTAATATATACCTATATATCTATACATAGATATATCTATAGATATATCTATATATTTTTTTTCCCCTTTGTTCCTCTGTTCTGGTTCTTTGTTTGTTTCATTGTACATTTTCTCTATACTTTTCTAGATCTCCTTCTTCATTTTCCTCCCTCTCTTTCTGGATTAAGCCCTATAGCTCCTTTGAGTCACTTCCTGGTCTTTTTTTCAACTCCAGTCATTTCTCTTTTTGTTTGGGCTAAGGATTCTTCCCCATCTTCTTCCCCTCTTTTCCAGGATTACTTCAACAAACAAATCAAAGCACACCTGGTGGAAGGCCCAAACCGCCACTCCAAGTAGCGAGAACAGCAGCCAAAGACGCACCGAAAGAGTGCACACAACACACTCAAAAAAAATTTGTTCAACGGCCAGGCCCTGGACAGTGTAGGAGCTCTTTTTATTACAGTAGTACTCGCAGGTGTGGGACACAGAACAAGCTATTAACACACACGAAGGGCCGGAATCTAGCCAAAACGACGAAATCACAGAATTCCCCTCAAAAAAAATTCCGGGAAGAAAGGACAGCCAGAGAAGGGCTCAAAAGAGACAGAAACCATATATGTGAGCACATTTTTTGGAATGACACTCACAAGACGCATAGTTGCGCCTGAAACCACGCATAGAAGACGGCAGACAATCTACTGCTTCAGAGATCAAGGACCTAAGGAATCGTCATGATGAACGCTGAACATGAAATGGTGTAAAGGAGATACAAAGTAAACTAGATGCAGTGACGGCAAGGACGGGAGAAGCAGCAGACAGAATCGGTGAAACAGAAGATACAATTGTGGACAAAGATGAAGCAGGGAAAGGAAAGGAAGGAAATGACTAGATCACGAGGCAGGTACTAGAGACCTAGGTGATTCAGTGAGATGAAATATTAGCCAGATCCTAGGAGTCCCAGAAGAAGAAGAGTGAGAGAAAGGGGCAGAAGGTTTTTTTTGAACAACTTATAGCTGAGAGCTTCCCTCATCTGGGGAAGGAAACGGGCATCCAAGTCCTGGCGGCACAGAGAATTCCTTTCCAAATCAACAAACCCAGGTCAACACCACGACATGCCATAGCGAAACTGGAAAACTACAAAGATAAAGAGAGGATTCTGAAAGCAGCTAGGGACAAACGGGTCTTAATCGACAAGGGAAGACACATAAGGGTAGCAGCAGACCTGTCCAAAGAAACTTGGCAGGGCAGAAGGGAGGGGTAGGAAACGGTCAATGTGCTGAATGGGAACATCTGCGGCGAAGGATCCCTTCCCAGGCAAGGCTGACATTTAGAACAGAAAGAGAGAGAAAGGCTTTCCCAGACAAACAAAACCTAATGGAGTTCATGACCACTAAACCAGCCCTGCGGGAGATCCTAACGGGCGACTCTGTGAGTGGAAAGCAGCAGAGACTACAAAGGACCAGAGGCCTCACCAAAAGCATGAAACCTTCAGATAACACAATGACACTAAATCCATATCTTTAACTAATCACTCTGAATGGGAATGGACTCAATGCCGCAATCAAAAGACACAGGGAATCAGAATGGGTAAAACACAAAACAAAACCAAACAACAAGATCCATCTATATGTTGTCAACAAGACACTGATTTTAGACCCTAGGACACCTCCAGGTTCAAAGTGAAGGTATGGGGAACCACCTATCATGCTACTAGAAGTCAAAAGAAAGCTGGACTCGCCACACTTCCACCAGACAGACTAGATATTAAAGCAGAGACTGTAGTAACAGATTCAGAAGGGCATTGGATCATAATTAAGGGGTCTATCCATCAAGAGGAGCTAACAATTGCAAGTGTTTATGCCCCCAAAGTGAAAGCCCACACATATGAATCGATTACTCACAAACATGATTAAAGGTATACATACAAATACCATGATTGTAGACGACTTTAAGACTCCACTCATGGCAAAAGGCGGATCGTCAAGGCAGAAAATCAGTAAGGAAACACAGATCCAATGTGTCATTGGACCAGACGTATTCAGATATACATAGATATATATTGGCCTCATATATATACATTTATATACATGGATATCAACACCGATATATTAAGATCTTTTCATCCAACAGCAGTAGAACGCACATTCTTCTTAAGTGCACATAGAACATTCTCCAATGTCTCCAAGTGACATCCTGGGTCACAAAACAGCCCTCCACAAATATAAGAGGACTGAGATCATACCTTGCATATTGTCAGATCACAACAACGAGCACTTGCTCATTCTTTCTCTCTCTCCCTCCCTTTCCAAGAGAAATGCAAACATTTCAAAAACATTTATCTCAGCCCCTTCCAAGAAAGAGAAAAACAAGAATAATAAACCTTGTGGGGCAACGAGTCCTGGATGGAAACCCCACACAGACAGTAGAATTCCATAACCAATATGTTGACAATGGAGTTGACAGAGAGTGATGTACTAAAAGAACAGACACTAAAGAAATAGTTTCTGCAAGGACAAATTAGGGTAGGGGTAAACCATTAAAAACGAGCCTGGTGCGGGGAACACATATGTGGCACAGTCAGTTCAGCATCCACCTTCAGCTCATGAGTCATGATCTCACGGTTTGTGGTTATCAGCCCCACGTTGAGCTCTGTGTTGACAGCTCGGAGCCTGCAGCCTGCTTTGGATTCTGTGTGTCTCTCTGTCTCTGCCCCTACCCCGCTTGCACTCTGTGTCTCTCTCTGTCTCAAAAATAAATAAACTTTGAAAAATAATTAAAAATACCGTAATAAGCATGGGTTGAGAAGAGGGAAAAAGGAAAAAACAAAACAAAACAAAACAAATGACCAATCAATCAAGCATGAGCTTAAGACAAAAAAGAAAAGGAAAAATGTGAGCCAAAGAAGGTAAGTGGAAACAACATACATTTTTCAACAGGTACATAAGTAGGATTGGGAATATACTATGAAAAATAGTCCCTTTTAAACCTTTTAAAGATATATGTCTTTATATATGTGTGTGATATATATATATATATATATATATATATATATATATATATGTGTGTGTGTGTGTGTGTGTGTGTGTGTGTACGTATAGGTGTACATAAATATGTATACATATAAGTGTGTATTTATATATAAGTGTAAATATATATGTGTTTATATGTGTATATTATATATATCTCTACCGATATCTGTCTATCTATATCTATCTATCTATCTATCTATCTATCTATATCCATATCCATCTATCTATGTATCTATGTATATAATATTTATGTAAAAGAGAGGCTTTGATTCACAGTATATCCCTAATAATACTGACTCTTATCACTCTACAGTTATCTGGTTATAAATACTGTAATAAAGAATTTAATTTTTTTCACTATAAATAAATTGTTCAATTCCTGGCATCTATCGCTTCCGAAAAGCTAGAAATTATTACTAGACTAACAAAAGAACAGAAAAAGAGAGGTTCCTAACACGTCAACTTTCACTATGGAGGAAGAATTGGGAATGAGAATTCTAGGAGGAAATGGGAACCTTTAAAGGATGTAGGTAATGGGACACAGATGGGGTTAAACAAACCAAGGCTGAGGACTTTTTCTCTGCACTTCTAAGCTCACAATGGGAGGATACCAAAAATATACTGTAACCTTCTTTCTTATGTAACTCCTGATTGCCTCAATAGAATTCATTTGCGTGTATACATGTTAAACACTAAAACGGAATATAAACTGAAGCCTGACTTTTTAAATTCACATATTTAATTGTGATATATCATGCGTATTTTGTTACTTTTCAAACTCCATTCTACGGAATTCCATTTCCCTACTCATTTGTTCACATTCAACAACCATGACATTGCTTCTTCCAAGCAAGACTTTATTTTAGGAGCTCCAGGAGTCAAACCAGTGCGTTTCCTAACCTCCAGGAGCTTATCATGATTTAGGGGCTTTGAAATGAATACTGAAATAAATATCAGATGTCTGAAACTTTAAATTTTAGAATCTGACACAAGGACTAGGAGGAGATAGTGTTCAAAGCTAGAATGGGCAAGATTTCTGAAATTAGAAATTTGACACCTTGGCTATGAAGAGCCTCTGCCCATAGAGCTACTCTTTTCAGCAAAATACGTATTCTTCGGGGAGATGCACAATTTTAACTTACTCTTCATGGAGTTATTTCAAAACTACAGGGGAACACCTTTGTAAGGTAAATGTTGAGAAATAATGTAAACATCTAAATTTCTACATTTTCTACTATGGTTTTATTCTAAATGTAGAACAAAGGATAGAGCCAAAAGAAAATCCTGTATCTCACCAAAATAAAACTTGCCCGGGGCGGGGGGCAACCTACAATAGATACTTGGACCCAATCACGTTTCATTTAGGCGTGAGTATTATCAGTCATGTTACGATCACAGTAAGAATCCTTATCCTTAAGCAAACGTCATATTGCCTCCATTGTGGGAAAGCTTTTCCCACTATAATTTGACGGTCATTATATATTTTCCAGCCCATTCTTTTATCAGCCTCCACCTGTAGGATTTACCACAGTACAACAAAACAAAACAAAACAAAACATTCAACGCGTCATGTATCTGTAAAGTGGTTTGTTCTTGCCAACTTTCCATGACACACATAAAATGATGATACACAGGCTCCTCTTAAATTTTCAGAGTGAATAAGGGAGAAAACTCAATTCAGAGCAGGAAAGTGAGTTTCACAGGAGGGTACTTTACCTTGGTACCAAAATCTAAGTCTTGGCTAGATGAGGTAGACCATGAATCGTCAGGACCAGGTTTGTCGGAAAGCCTTTAGAGCAAAAAAATACAACAAACACATGTTCATTCATTTAAAAACAAAATTTAAAAAAGTTAAGGGAAAGGTCACCTATCTGTTTATTCCACGAAGTTTCTTGGTATAATGAAAAGTTGGCCTCTGGTTTTGTCATTAAGTTTTATTTTAATTCCAGTAATAGGAACATCCAGAGTTATAGTAGTTTAAGTTGTACAAAATAGTGATTCACCAACTCCATACTCACCCCGTGCTCATCATGACAAGGGCACTCCTTCATCCCCATCATCTCTTTCACCCCTCCCACCACTCACCTCCTCTCCACAACCATCCGTTTCTTCTCTGCAGGTAAGAGCCTATTTCTTGGTTTGTCTCCCCTTTTGTTTCCTCCCTTTGCTCGTTTGTTGTTTCTTAAGGGCTACATGAGTAAAATCATATGGTATTTGTCTTTCCCTGACTTTGCTTACCATACTACCCTCAGGCTCCATCCAGGTGATTGCAAATGGCAAGATTGCATTGTTTTATGGTTGAGTAATATTACAGTGTGTGTGTGTGTGTGCATGTGTGTGTGCGTGTGTGTGTCTGTGTGTATGGATATACATACACACACACACATACATTCATATAGGGCTTCTTCTTCGTTCACTCAGCTGTCAATGGACGCTTGCGCTGGCTGTTGGAAATAATGCCGCAATAAACACAGGAGTGCGTGTGTCCCGTGGAATTCTTGTTTTTGTATTCTCTTGGGTAGTATCCAGTAGTGCAATTACTGGATCATAGGAGAGTTCTGTTTTTAATTTTTTGAGGAACCTGCATACTGTTTTCCACAGGGGCCGCACCCATTTGCATTTCCACCAACGGTGCAAGAGGTTTCCTTAGTCTCCACATCCTCGCAAACACTTGCTTCTTGTGTCTTGGAATGTAGCCATTCTGACAGGTGTGACGTGGTATCTCGTTGTAGTTTGGGGAGCATCTTTTCATGTGTCTGTTGACGATCTGTTGTTGTCGTTGGAAAAGTGTCTGGTTATGTGTACTGCTCATTTGTAAACTGGGCTTTTTTGGAGGGGGGTGATGTTGACATGAATCAAGTTTTTAGACATTGTGAACACTAACCCTTTACTGGATTTGCCAAATATTTCCAAATTTGTTCTCCCATTCCAGAGGTTGCCTTTCAGTTTTGACTCTTTCCTTCACTGTGCAAAAGCTTTGTAGGTTGAAGTAGTCCTCAAATTTTATTCTTGCTGTATTTCCCTTGGCTCAAGAGACATAACTAGTAAAATGTTGCTACAGCCAAAGTTAGAGAAATGACGGCCTGTGCTCTCTTCAAGGATTTTTTTTTTTTTAGGGTTTCAAGCCTCACACTTAGGTCTTTAATTCATTTTGAGTTTATTTGTGTGTATGGTACAGAAATTGGTCCAGGTTCATTCTTTGGCATGTGGCTTGTCCAGTTGTCCCAACACCATTTGGTGAAGCGACTGCCTTTTCCCCACTGGATAGTCTTTCCTGTTTGTGGAAGATGAACTGACCATACAGTGGTGGATTGATGTCTGGGTTTGCGGTTCTATTCCACTGAGCAATGAGGCTATTTTGTACGCCAGTACCCACAATACTGTTTGGATACCACACACACACAAGCACATACAAACACACACGCAGACACACACACACAATGAAATATTACGCAGCTCTAAATGAGAATGAGATCCTGCTATCTGCAACATCATGGATGTACCTAGATGGCATGAGGATAAGTGAAATAAGTCAGACAGAGAAAGACAAATCCTCTATGATTTCACTTCTGTGTAGAATGTAAAAAGGGGAATCAATGAACAAACAGAGCAAAAGCAGAAACACACCCATAAATGCAGAGATTTGACTCTTGCCAGAAGGGAGGGGAGGTGGGGGGATGGACAAAATGGGGGAAGGGGAGAGGGAGTTCAGGGTTCCAGTTATAGAATGAATAAATCACAAGGCTTAAAGGTACAGCATAGGGAATCTAGCCTGTGGTATCGTAATAGCCTCATACATTAACAGATGGGAGCTACGCTTATGGCGATCACGGTGAAACATCCAGAGTTGTTGCATCACATATTACATTGTGTGTCACGTAGACCTCCGTTTAAGTAAACGTATCGAAGTTTAGGTTTCTATGTTATGAGTGGTAGTACTAACTAGAGATTGAAAGACTCAAAGTTCCCAAGGCCAACTTTGTTCCCACACTGGTCTTGCCTTGTTTAGGTCCATAATAACTAGCAAGACACTCCAAGCCTTCAGGGGCATTCAGCTACCCAAGGAGGGAGACTGTGATCAAAATGGTCCTGGTAGTTGTGCCTCTATTTCTCTATATGCTGCCTGAATATTTTCTTCCCTATGAGCTCCCACTCCTACATCACTCTTTGGCACGGTTCTGTGGCATTCCCCAACCTTTCAATCTGTAGGCTATGAAGCCATTCACTCCTACAACAAGGATGGGCTCCAATGACCGAGGGTAGGGACCATGTCCTGCTCCTGGAGAACAAGCGAATTGGGAGTCTCACTCATCCACACAGTCACCTCAACATAGGCATGTTATCACCGATCCAGATGAAGCTCCCTTACTGATTTCACAAGTCAGACCTACCCCTGCCCAGCCCTACAAGTACATGGGAAGGGCATCACAGATTTAGGAAAAGAGGTGGAGTGAAGAGACAGCTTGCCTTGGGCCATACATCTCTGATGTTCGGAATCTTCACCCCCACCCCCAATTCCTTGAGAGGATCTAAGCTATCCTCCCTCAGTTGGGGTGGAAGTAGGGGATATCATATTTCTATCTGCTGTAAACAGACTCTTCCCAGAAGCTCAAATGATTTTTAATCTCTCTCATCAGAAAATCTGAGGTATGCTCGCACCTTTAATGAAACCAACACACACAAAAGCAGAAAACTGATCACGACCCTCTTGAACTCTCTATTTGAATATGCCTTTCTAAACAACTCCCCTAATCCTGGGTCCTTCATTCCTGTCATTCACCTTTATCTCACTTGGCATAACCCCCCACATTCTGACATCTTTTCTCAAACTCGTATTCCTAACCAACTCAGTGTTGTTCTCCTTGAAACCTGGTCTCCTCTGCTAATTCGATTCTTACCCTCCTTCATTGTATTCATTAGACCCACTCCCCAGCCTTCTATTATTAAAACAGTTGCCTGCAAGATCAAGACAAAAAAGAAGGAAGGAAAGAAAGAAAGAAAGAAAGAAAGAAAGAAAGAAAGAAAACCAGAATTTAAATCGCATTTCTGTCACTTATCATATCCAAATAGGTCACTTCAATCTCTTTTGAGTTTCCAATTCTCCAGGGAAACAACCATTGGGCAAGGAGGTGAAACATAGGTTGACGGACCAGAGGGTGTTTTGAGGAATTAATCTCTGTGTTTCCCTAAATCTGGAGATTCTAAGTGCTTTTGATTTGGCCTCTGGAGTAATGGAGAGTCCTTAAATGGCAGAAGTGGGGAAATTATTGGGAAAAAAAAGAATAAATACCAAGGAAAAAAGAGAAGAAAGTCAAAAGGCAAAAACACAGTACAAAAAGTCATTGGAAAAAAAAAAAAAAAACCTCCAAAAAACCGAAAAGCTTCCTAGAACTAGACAAGGATACTAGCCCAAAGGGAAACCAGCCTGGGAACTTAGGCAACAGAGAATCATATAGCAATATCCTCGAAATAGAGAGTGAGTTTAGTTAATGTAACATGGTCTACAACTAGATATCCTTCCCTTACAGAAAACTCATTTGTCTCAAGAAGAGGGGATAGCACTACATGTAAGGAGTTGCCTGACGACATCTTGCTTTTTATGGAAAAGCCTTGACACCATGGCCATAGCTGACATCCACCCTAAAATCTCGGATGGTAAAAACAAGGGAGTAGTTACCACTACACTAATGACTTTGGTTGGCACTAGTGGTCAAATATATGAGGCCAAATGCTTGGACTAACCTGGGTTCTTAAGCAAACCCTAAATTAGTGTTCCGACATCATTACCTTTGACGTTCTGAGTTGATCTGCCTTAGGATCTGTATCTTCATCTCAGTGCTGCTGAGGAACCAGGGAATGGATGTGGAAGCTTCACGGGCTAATGGGCAAAGCCCCTCAGCTACCCGTTAACTATGGAATCATGGTCGAGTCATCAACCTCCCTGAACCACAGTTGCCAAAGTAATAAAATGTAGGCTACAACAGCACAGCTACTTGGCAAAGCTATACAATGACTATATAACTGAACAGATGTTACCCATAGGATATAGTGTCTGGTCCAGTGTAGAACACGCAACAACTGCTTTTGTTCTCTGCGTTCCCTTAGGAGACACATAATTTTCAGTTCATTCATTCCCTTTCCTTTCCTTTCCTTTCATTATCCGTTTCATTTCATTTCATTCCTTTATACTTTAAGAGTGAGTGCCCACAGAAATCGGGAAAGATATCCCAAGGAGGCTGTGAGCGCAAAACCCGACATGGGGCTTGAACTCACAAACCTGAGTTGAAATCAAGAGTCACACCCTTAACCGACTGAGCCACCCGGGTGCCCCAGCAAATGTCATTTTTACAAATCCACAAAAATCCTACCTGGCTACAGAATCTTCCTCAGCATTCTTATCTGCTCCTAAAGAAGAAAGCAAAATACATGTTAAATCAACAATCGAAAAATAGAGGAAAATTACAAGTGTACGGCTTATGATTTGTTAAAAAGTATTGCTTTGGGACCACACCTGGAAACCACACTACACTGAATGGTAATTATACCATTCGTAGGCTTAAAGCACTAAGAAATCTTACTTTCTCCTCTATATTGACCAAGAGCAAGAATGGGTTTTATCAGAATTTGACACCTACAGGGGAACTGATGTTTACAATGGCCATCACTGACCGACACTGTGACACTGGAGGAAACTGGTATCGTTAGGAGAATGATTATCATGAGCTGACAATGTCAGACTGAAACTAGCATGATTTTTCTGGACTTCCACTACTAGAGGAGTTGAAAGAGAGTATCTTTATTTTGCTGTAACACGGCAGAACCTCCCCAGCTCTTCAGCAGACACTCTTCAGTTTTAGGAGGAAACACCCCCTCACAAAGTGTGCTCTATAGCTATTGTACTTTGCAGCATGGCCAAACCATAGCAAACAGACTCTCCCTGGTCTTATTTCCAATGGCAACGTAAGAAGGAAAGATTTGGCCTTCCACTTTGATATAGTTCTAACCTCTTGAGGCTGTCTCCTTCCATTGCTAGAGAGTCTATCTAGACCCACCGCACATCACAGAGGAGGATGATCCCAATGTGAGTGCTCTGTAGTGGTTCATGAGGTCATTTTTCTCAACCCTCCTCATTAGGTGACACACATCTAGAGAAATCATACTTTTTGTCATGGAAGGCAGAGGTCATCAGATCCTCTACTGATGAGCAACTAAACAAAACAAAGGGCAAAGAATATCTAGAATGCCTACATTCAATTACCAGGATATTTTCGCTTTCTAAACATTCAAAGACATCCACTCTATGATTCTAACTACATGACACCTGGAAAGAGCAAGGCTATGGAGCTAAGGGTTGGGGTGAATGTAGGGAGAAACGGGCACAGCACAGAGGACTTTTCAGGCAGTGGAACTCTTTCACACGGTACCACAAAGGTGGATCCACATCATTACACATTTGTTAAGACTCATAGAATGTATAACACCAAGGCTGAACACTAATGCAAATTAGAGACTTGGCCTCCAAATGAAGAGTTCGTGTCCAGAGAAAATGCACCACTGTTGTCAGGGTGCCTGGGTGGCTCAGTTGGTTCAGCGTCCAACTCTGGATCTGAGCTCAGGTCATGATCTCACAGTTCATGGGATCAAGTCCTGCATCAGGCTCTGGGCTGACAGCACAGGATTCTTTCCCCCCTCTCCCTCTGCCGCTTGGCTGCTCACACGCATGCATGCTCTCTCGCTCAAAACTCAACCAAGGAACTGAAAAAAAAAATTCCTACTCAAAATGGACCACTGTCGTGCAAGATGTTAACAACAGGGAGGCTAGGCGTGTACGGGAGCATGGTATGGTATATGGAGACTCTCTGTACTTCCTATTATATTTTGCTGTGAACTTAAAACTGATGTAAAACATCAGGCTTACTAAATGTATGAAACAACAAAAACAACAAAATATGGTTTCCTTTGAAGCTACTCTTAGCATATACTAACTCATGATACAGTCACCTTGAACATTAAAATAGAGATCAAAGTAACACAATAGGGGTACTGTCTCCCATTTGGAAGTATATGAAAATGCATAAACAAAACACAAAAATACAACAGTTATTTGTATACTTAGGCAACAAAACAATTGATGAATATGATCCAAAATCTTATACCTATAAACAGGGGTTCAGCACCATAGGAATCAAACCTGGGTTCTCCATATAATTACGAGATTTTCATTCTAATTTTAAATCAAAAATCATTATGTTGATCATACCTCAGAATCATAATGAAAGCTTAATCACATAAAAAAAAAGATTATAATGACCTCATATTGCCCTAGTAATTTTTATACAAATACCTACTTCATATGGATGATGAAACTGAAACCAGTACCATGGTAACCATCATGTTACTTGCTAGGAAAACAAAATTTGAAGACACCACCAAAAATGACGTCAGGGCTATAATTCCTATGCAGAACAGATTTCATCCAGCAGGCCAAAGATGGCTACCCTCAGAACATCCTACTTGAATGACTGGCCCTTGGTTGTTCCCTGGGATCTTGGATTTAAGGAGGGTTCCCACCATTCCCTAGCTGGTTAAGAGTGGTTCACTGTGCCTAAGTGCTGGTACAAGCAATGTCCTCAAGGCTGTACACTTGATTTCCTTGGTGGAAACCTGGAATTTTGGGACATGCTAAGGAGAAGATGCCTATGTGATTAGCATTTGATGAAAACCTCGGGCACTGAGTATCCATAAGCCTCGTACTGGCAGACCACATTTCACTTGTGCTGTCCTAATTTCATGCTGGAGGAATTTAGCACATCCTGCTAACTCCATAGAGAAAGGATTGCTGGAAGCCTGCGCTTGGTTTCCTCTGGCCTTCACCCCATGCACCATTGCTCGGTGCTCATTGGCCTTTCTAGCCTGTCCCCATACCAAGCCACACGCATGACTACAACTATATGCTGAGTCCTGTGAGCTCTTCTAGCGAATAATCAAATCTGGGTGTCATTGGGATGCCTCTAACACAACTGCATTATATGAAATTTTATTATTTCGGTTGATGTCTTTCACGTGGTTACAGTCAGAAGGTTATGTCACAGAATACCTTTCCTGGAATCTCTTTTCTTGGTGTTTGCCTTGAAAATTCCTACATCCCTACATATCCATTTGAAGAAAGGTTTAAAAGGAATAGATGAAATCATGATGTCAGAAAGTGTGAAACAAGCAACAATCTTATTTTACTCTAAAAAAAAACAGAGAAAGAGAGCAAATCCTGGTGATTGCCCCTATGTTCTACCATATAAAAGTTCTCTGAAATATGAAAAATCAGTTAATTTTCTCCAACTACCTAGGACTTAGTTCATTTTTCTGGCAGATAGGAATCAAAGAAGTAACAGGGATCATTCTACAACAATCAGAACTGTCAGACAGAATATGAAAACATACTACTGATTATAGTGTTCTTTTGTTTCTTTTCCTTATGTTCCTAGAACATTAAAAATATAGTTCACCTATTAAAGGCGGTTATCGCCAAAATAATCAAAACTCACAAATACGGCATCCAAAATGTCAGATGAGTTATCTTGATGTCTCCCTATCTGACCCTCCTTCCAATTCTCTTATTTTGCCCTAAATGATACTACCGTATGAAGTACCCCCATTTTATATGGCATTAACGTATATACATTTATCACTGACTACAAATGCTTATGTTCACCCATGGTAGTTAGGACATAACTCTGCATCATCAGCTAGGTCAGTCCTTACTGTCTTGCCAACAGTGAGCATCACAGTAAGAGTGGGGACATTTGGGGATACTACTCTGACAAATTCTGGTACGAGAAGCTCACCTGAGAGTGTTGCTGCATTTCAAATAGTCTGCTCTTCCCTTTAAAGGACTAGTGTATTTTACCACCTTCCAGTAGAAACACAATACACACCGGCTTACTTTCCTTCATTTACTCCCTGTAGTCTCCGCCATTCACATCATTCCCTGTTTGGCTCGTCTCTTCTTTCCTGAGGTTCCTTAGGCCTTCCAGTGTCTTGAAAGGGAACTAGCCATTTAGCTCCTTTGGTGGCACTCTCAATTTAATCTGTTGCTGACACCACATACGATATGCAACTTATCTCCTTTTCACATCTCTTTCTCTTTCCTATGCACTTAACAGGCCGCTTTCTTTAGATATTAGAATATATCAGTATTCCTGTTTGAAATCAACATTCTGTCAAATGACCTTTGAATAAAATACAGTTCTTACCTTCTACTTGTCCATTTAATACACTTTGCCCTTTCTGATCCACAGCTCCAGAGACATGAGGAACATATTTGTTGGGCTTCTCAGACACACACTGTTAAAAGTAGCATCAGTAATGAGTTGCGTGAAGACTTCCTAATCCTTTTCCAAGAAAATATCTGAATTTATGATTTTAATAACTATCAGACTTACAAATAAGAAAACCGTATTGAACACCAAAACATTTAAATACAAAACCTCATATGTGCTCTCTTGATTCAGCGTCCCTTTGAATCTTCATTTGGCTATTGACTCTCTAAACTGATCATGGAAGGCCAGAATAAATACTTTCAAAGGCAGAAGCCTGGCTTGTATGCAGATTTCAAAAAGGAACTAACAAAACCCCTTCCTTTGCATTCCTGACCCAAATAAAAGGACATTTGAAATAAGGTTTGAAACAAAATCTTTAAAAGTGTACTTGCTATAAATGAAAACTGCTTCTAATAAAATGGCAGACATTTGTTTCAGTGTCAATTCATACCTCACATGATCAGAAACTTTGGAGTATATCATGTTGTGTATCAACAAAACACTGTCGTAGCTGCTGCTTCGTTTAGGTAAACAGAGGCTTGACCTTTTTCTTGACGAAAGAAGGGTTGGATCGAATGGCAAAGTAGTAAGAAAAACTTTTCTTAAAATTATGATGAACTAGTAGCAGAAACAATGTAGATATAGGTATGGAACTCTTCAGAATGTGTAGTAAGCATTCAAACGGCAAGTATAAGAACATGTATGTCTTAGTCACCTAAAATGTGCCAAGCACTCATTTCACTATGCACATTTTCTTTTTTACACACAACAACAATAATGATGATTATGATGATGGAGTGAGCCTTCCTACAGCTTGGTCACTCTAAGACGTTGGAGTAAAATGATGATCCGTGGTCCTCTCTGTCCAGAATGTCCCTCGCCACGGTCTACACGACTGGGCCTTCTCATCTTTCACTTGGCACCTTTTGCCACTCTCAGATCTTTTCTGACTACCAAAATTCCCACTCCCACTCTCATCCTCATCCTCACTACAAACGCCCCCAATATTCTCTCAACTAACATTGTCCATCCCCTACCGATGAAGCCTTTAT